>NW_006159672.1:8728631-8740412 GCF_000334495.1 Tupaia belangeri chinensis | reverse complement strand
ACCAGGACCCAAGCAGGTGGCTGTGGACTTGCACACTGCCTTGCCTGGGTGACCTCGAGGCTCTCTCTGCAGGGGATGTGACTCTGGACCCAGATACCGCCAACCCTGAGCTGGTCCTGTCGGAGGACAGGAAGAGTGTACAGCGGGGGGACCTGCGCCAGGCCCTGCCTGACAGTCCAGAGCGCTTCGACCCAGGCCCCTGTGTGCTGGGCCAGGAACGCTTCACTTCTGGCCGCCACTACTGGGAGGTGGAGGTTGGTGATCGAACCAGCTGGGCCCTGGGCGTGTGCAGAGAAAATGTCAACAGGAAGGAGAAGGGTGAGTTGTCTGCTGGCAATGGGTTCTGGATTCTGGTATTCCTGGGGAGCTATTACAACTCACCCGAACGGGCCTTCGCCCCCCTACGGGACCCTCCAAGGCGTGTGGGGATCTTTCTGGACTATGAGGCTGGACATCTCTCATTCTACAGTGCGACCGATGGGTCATTGTTGTTCATCTTCCCTGAGACCCCCTTCTCTGGAACGCTTCGGCCCCTCTTCTCGCCTCTATCAAGCAGCCCAACCCCTATGACCATCTGCCGGCCAAAAGGTGGGCCTGGGGATGCCCAGTGACTCAGACTGTCTAGGAAGTCCCTTCTCCTCTCCCAGCCCTTTATCCTGGTTTCTGAGTCTTTACGCCATTTGGAAGACCTAGGAAGAGGGATCATGTCCTTTGAGCAACAGGAGGAGCTCATAGTGCCTTTCTGAATGCGTGGCAAATCCTGAATTCCAATACTCTAGGAAACTTTGTGCAAGTGGGTATGGGGCAGGATCTTTCCTCCCCACGGGACCCTTGTAGCATCCGCGGGACCACTGGGTGCTGCTTAGTGCCAACAGCCCTTTCCAAAACCCTGATCTTGTGGCCCCAGTTGCACTGGCCTGAGGTTCTAGGAGTCTTGCAACCCTGCCAGAAGCGTATAGAATCTGGGACCTACTCAAGCTGCAGCTTGGCCAGCCTCCCAAGATCCCCAGGCACCCCACATCAAGGAAGATGCTGGGAAGGGAGAGCTGACTCCAAGCCTATTTATGGTCTCTTAAAACTGAAGGACTAGTTAAGAACCCATCACTACCCTGGGTGTGATTGCTTCAGAATTAGAGGACAAGATCTCTTCCTCAGGGAAGAGATGATCTGAGGAAGCCAACAAGGAAGGGAACCGAGTAGGTGTCCCCAAATAAAGCTGCTTTCAAAAAATTCCCTGGGTGCAGAGATTCATGTTCAGTTGATGTATAGGACCCAGAAGTAAAAATAGGACTCAGAACTGACACTTGCAAACTTGTAGTTCTGTTTTGAAGCTGTTCTGAGCATATCACCAGCTAGAACTGCCAGTTGGATTTGCTCTTGCAAATGTTCCCATGGCCTCCGTACTGCCCTCGTGTGGGCTTCCCTGAATCCAAAACCCAAGGTCTCAACGTCTGCTGAGGGTTCACACATCCCAGGGGAACTTGAGTGGACCACCAGCCACCTGCCTGTAGTCCTAGCCCAAGGGAGGAGGAATGGCTGTGGAGAGCCCAGCCACCCAGAATCTAGGTGTTTGCTTTGTATTAAGAAGATACTACTAGACTTCTTTTTATCCCTCTGTTTTATTTATTGTAAAGAATGTTTCCACATGAAATAAACTTTAACCATTGTCTATATCCTGCTGTCTCTTGCTTATCTTGTGAATAAGTGGCACGTGCCCCAACGCTCCAGGCAGCAGGCAGGCACGTAGGGAAGGGGATGGTAGCTCTAGTCCATTTCAGTTTTCCTGTTGCTTGAACTGAGCACCACAGACTGCATAATTTCTAAGCAGAAAAGTTTATTCAGCTCAGATTGGGAGGTCTAAGGTAATGAAGCCACATATGGTGAAGTTCTTGGTAGGGATGCCTTAAAGAGTCCCAAGGTGGTACAGGGCATGACATGGCTGGAGGGCAGGAGTGGAGGTTTGGGGGACTTTCTACACAGGCTGCTTTTTTTTTTTTTAATTATGAGAATTTTATTTCTAAATTTCAGAAATAAAGTTACAACACTTTAAATAAGTTGTTAGCGAGACTTAGTTGATAATCGAGTTAACCTCATTTACCCTTGGTTTATTTTTTCTTTTCTTGGAAACCCTCCAATACACTTGCATTACCTCCCGTCTGAAAACAAACTACAGGATACTTACATTTAATACCTTCTGTGAAGAGCGAAATTCCATTACATTCATATTTTCAGAATACTTGAAATATTGAGTTTATATCAGCTTAAGTTATCTCCTGCAAGGAAAAATAACACTAATAAACTCATCAGTTCTCTAATCTTTAGTTCTGTCTCCGCAATAAAACCTCCTACAATGAGAAAGTAGAAAATACACAATCATAAGAAGCTACCCTAAAATCATATTTATTTATTAATCGTATTTATTTATCCCATTTGACATAATAAAGAATAAACTTTTGTTTTGCTTTGTTTTGTTTTTTAGCCATTTGTTTATTTAATTCTGGCTTAGGGATAATGAATAGCACTGTACAATCCATTGTTATATATCAATTCTACATCATTTTCCCTACTCTATGAAAAAAGAATCTGGCATAATATTGAAGAGAAGGATTATTGTAGCAGTGTTACTGAAAGACAATCTTGCTGCTGTCACAGCTGAAGAAATATCCATAGGAACCCTTTAGAAAACAGGTTACTGTCCATTCTCCAAAATGCAAGAGTAGGCAATCGTAAGCAGGTATACCTGAGGGAAAAAAATTAAAAGTGGTTTTCTTGTCTTTACTCATATTGTTCTTCCTTCTCCAAAGTCACATTAAAAGGCCTTTGTAGGGGCCAGCAGGTGACATGGTTAAAGCCCTGGACTCCTACATGACCAACCATGGTTTGAGTCCTGGACCTGGTAGCTTAAAAATCTCGCATGTGTTCACGCATACCCAAAATCCCAGGAGGAGACTGGAGGAAAAGGAGTGCAGCGTGGCCATCCCCCTCGGAGGTGATTTCTCACTTTCCCTCTCTCTCTCCAGTGAGCGCACATGCTCTGTAGCAAACATTTAAAATAAATAAAAGCCTTTGTAGATCACTTCTATTTTAGTGACTAAAGGTAAATGAAAAACAACCTTCGTTTCTAAGTACATATTGCAACATTTTTGAAACTACAGATGGGATTCCCATCAGGAACTAGAACTGCTAAATGGCAAATCCCTGGATCTATGGCGAATTACTTGCCATACTCAATGAGTGTCACTTGCAGCTTTCCAGTTATTTATTTGTTCCTTAAGTAAAGGCAGTTAGGCCACTGCAATAATTTCTTCATCCGAGTTGTTGGATTCATATTTCAGTTGCAATTCTAAATCTTTGCCCATAGTTATAAAGTCCCTCTCTTGTACTTCTTAAAAATTGCATCATTTACACAAAGATTTCTCATTTTAATGTTTGGCATTTTCTTCAAATCAAAATCCTATTCCCCAAAAGTTTTCAGATTACTTGCATTTGCAATGTCTGGAATTGAGGCTGTAGCTTTCATGCTGTTGCTGCTTGCGTGCCATCATCTGCTTGATGACCGTCTCCGGGAACAGTGCCACCAGCCCTGCCCGTTTTAATACTATTATGTAACTCAGTTTGCTCCAGCTCACTGCTGAATCGACTGGAATACCTTTCAGTTAATTCATAAGCGTCTCTCTTTAGATGATTTTGAAACCACTGTATTTTTTTCATCAATAAGATTAAGACGTGAGGCCTTGTCGTTCTTCAAAATTTCCTTTTTCTCTTGTTCAGAGGCCTTTCTCATAATCTGAGCTGCTTTTCCGCTCTATGGGTGGATGACTTTCTTTTCCCATCTCACGCTTCTTCCCTTTGGTTCTTTAGACAATGGCAACATCCTCAGGCTGAGGACCTCCAGACTCTACGTCACTGCCCGCAGCTTTCACCAGCGTTCCTGCCTTGACACACATGAGGCCCAGCATTCTGGCATTTTTAATGGTGATGGATGATGTGTTTCAGATATGAAACTTTCAAAATAACTACTTGGTCTACCTGAACAGGATGAGGAAGGGCCTCTCCGGTACAACTTGCCTCCTGAGCATGCTTCAGGCCATCACCATTAGCTCTGGACCTCCTCGTTGCCAAAGTTTAAATTCACCTCAACAAATTATGGCTTCTACTCCTTCCCCTTATGGTTCTTAAATATGCCCTTCTGTAGCAACCTGCTCATTTATACAGTGTCTTCCCAAAACATAGCTTAACTGAGCCACATGTCTATGAGGTATTGTTTATTGCCCCCCATGAGTTACAATGGCATAATATTCAAACTGATGACTCCAAGTGTGTGTCTTCTTTGTAGGAATCATGCTGCTCTCAGCTATGTGCCTGGGCGTTCACTTGTTCAGGTGTCTGAGGCAATCCCAGCAACTCTCAGCACCAGTCTCCACCCTCGAATCCCCTCAGAGAAAAAGGTCACCCAGATCACTGCTGCTAGTGAATTTCTTTGGTTATGTACTAAGTGGAGTTAATCATCCCATTCCCTTCAGTCATGTTGGGAACCAAAAACTTGGTCATCCTGAGTGTTCAGAGACTTTCGGTCAACAGCTAAGCCACTGTCACACGTTTAGTGTACATCTGAAATGATATGAGACAACAAATACACAAAATAGGTTGGTGAAGAACCATCAGTTTCTAACAAAGTACGAACGGTATTTATTTTAAATGGAGTCTTCTGTTATGAGGTTAATCATGTAGTATCATCTGCTATAACTCAGTATCTGTAGGTCCCTCTAGTATTGATTTGTTGTGTGTTGCCAGTTTCTTAGTCAGTTTAGCCTTGGAATTACTATAGTTCTCTCAGAATTATCATTTTTTTCCCATTATTTTACTTTTTTTTACACTAGAGGGAGAAAAAGATAAATCACCTTCCAACACAGCCAGTTACACCATAATCCTTTTCTTCCCGTTCTTCATTCTATCAAGGTCCTGGGCATATGCACATACCCAAAGTGGTGGTGTTTTTGTTGCTCATTTGTTTTTTGTAATTTGCTATAGGGTGCATGTGCCTGTCAGAGACAGACATAAAAGGAAAATGAGAATGTACCCCCCAGGTGAGATGACCATGCCACAATCCCTTCTCCATTCTCCTCTTAGGATTTTGGGCACTCACAGGCACTGAGGATGTGTTTCAAGTCATAGGTCTGGGACTTGACTGCACAGTCAACCATGTGGAGTCCAGCCACCGTAACCACCATGCCACTGGCTGTCTCCCCTAATTTTGTGTGTGTGTTTAGAATTATTTTATTTAATTTTATTTTAATTTGACCAGAGAGGGACTGAGTGAGAGAGAGGGAAAGCGAGAAAGCAAGCTCCAGGTCCAGGACTCAAAATGCAGGTGGCCATGGGGGAGTCTAGCGCCCTCAACAACCACACCACCTGCCAATGTGTTTTAAGCCAACAAGGCTATGACTGAAACCCAGATTGCTCATGCTGGATCTGGCTTCCTCTGCACAGTAGCTAACCATTGTGCTTCAGAGTCAACCCATCCTTTTCACTTTTTTTTTTTTTTGAGAGTTTTTTTTTTGCTATAGGGTGCGTGCGCTCGCCACAGACAGAGAGAGACATAGAGACAGAAAGAGAGAAATCACCCCCCCAGGGGGGATGGTCACGCCACAATCCCTTCTCCTCCATTCTCCTCTTGGGATCTTGGGCATGCACGCACACGCCCCCGGCATGAGTTCTAAGCCACCGGGTCCGGGACGTGAACCACGGTCTACTACGTGGGAATCCAGCGACATAGCCATTACGCTAACTGCTGGTTCCCCTTTTCACTTTTTTAACCTGGTTTTCTTGGATGACTGCTTTTAAGTTTTGCTTTTTCTTTCTTTATTATAGAGTTTTTTTCTTTCCTTTTTTCTTTTTATTTAAGAATTATTTTATTTAACTTTATTTATTTACTTATTTTTAAATTTATTTATTTATTTATTTTTACATTTTTCCACATTTACTTTACATATCAAAAATTTTCAGCTCATACTCCATAGTTCTTGACAGTTAATAAACAACTTTCAAAATTTCAAAATACTGAAATTTAAAGAAAATGTTTGAAATATTTCTTATAATTTTGTATAATTTTGTTTGTGACTATAACAACAGAAACAGTATGGTTTTAAATATTTTTGAGAAAATATTTACATGTCAACTACTCAAATTGTTGAAAAGCAAATGCCCAGCACAGTAGTCACACATAAACCTTCTCAATTCAGCCCTACCTACCAGGTATTCTGTGATATATCATCTGCTAGCAAAGATCAGTCTCTTTTTCTTCATTCAAAGTCTTTCTCAGAATAATCCCCTGGTGTGGTTGCTTTTTTGCAATCTCTACTGGTTACAATGCTGGGCTGGAAAAGTTCAGGTTATTTTATGGTATGAATTCTTTCATATATCCTCTCTAATTCTCTCTGCCAGGCAGTACTGATGGCAGACCATCTTTCTAGAGCTTCTGTTGGTTTACGTGAGATCCACTTTAGTTCCATAGTTTTCTGACTGATCTTCAGATATGACATTCCAGTCAAATCCCTGTCCAATAATGAGTATTTCCAATTTCTGATTCAATGCAACAGGTATTATTGAGCTTATACAAATAACCTTTCTGCCACAAAATAAGAATACTCCAAATATTTTCAATTCAAGAGGGGTCAGGAAGGAAGAAAAGTCTATATTTCCATTTAAAGAAACAAACAAAAATACTTTAACAAATTACTGAACCTATCAACAACTCAAAAGAAAGTAAAATGTTTAAATTGGGAAAACAAAGCATAGTTAAAAAAAAAAAACAGAAACGTTTTACTCAAATGTCATAAAATTCTATTTTGCCATTTCAGTCTTATGTTCAAACACTCTTCCGTTGAATATGCAGTGTTGCTGTGGTCCAATCTTTCCATTTAAATCCTGGAAGTTAACAGTCAGTGTTGTTATTGATATTTCTTGTCCCTAGCATTAAATTGGACATTTTCTTGGTTGCCTTTTCTCATTTCTGTAATGTGTCTTTAGTTTTACTGGTCAAGCACTCCTTTCAGAACTTCTTAAAGGTGGGTCTGCTACTGGAAAATTCTTTCAGGTCTTGTTTATCTGAGAATGTTTTTATTCTTTCTTTCCATATGAAAGATAATCTTGCTGGGTATAGTACTTTTGGTTGAAACTGGGATTTTTTTGCTATAGGGCATGTGAGCTCACTGGAGAGACAGAGACAGAAAATGAGAAATCACCCTCCAGAGGGAATGACCATGCCACAATCCCTTCTCCTCCATTCTCCTCTTAGGATCTAGGGCACACACACACATGCACCTGGCGTGAGTTTTAAGTCACCAGATCTAGGACTTGAACTGTAGTAAACTATGTGGGAGTCCAGTGGCATAACCATAACCATTATGCAATCTGCTGGTCCCAAGTTTTGCTTCCAGTTTTACCAAAGTACTTTTACTTGAGGATTTCTTTTCTTTCATCCTCCTTGGGTACAGCATATCTTGCACTGAGGATTTGTTTTATTTTCACTTGTAGAAAATGTATGATTCTGGGGGCAGCAGGTGGCACACTGGTTAAAAAAAAAATCTCTTTTACATTTCTAGAAACTGAATTAAATAGGCTTATTTCCCCCCTCCTTTTTAAAACTAAAATTAAAGTACAGGTTTATTTTGGTGTGAAAAAAAAAAGTGAAATTCATGCATAGGTTTTTTTTTTTAATGTATTTTCCATGACCTTTTTGAACACCCCACCCCATATATAGCTGTAATTGTATTTTTTTAGTCATTTATGTCTCAGTGCTGCAGTGTGGCTAAATTTATGCACCTTAATTTTCTAGTTCACTAAATTATTTTTTCTGGTGAGGCTACTTAAATCTTTAGGTCACACCACTCCTTTAGTTTGTTTTTGTTTTCTTTGTTTTGTTTTTGCTAGAGGGCACATGCATTTACCAGAAAGAGAAAGGGAGAGAAGAAAGCACCCCCCCTCATGCCCCCACCTCCTGCCATGGGGGAATGGTCATGTTGCAGTTCCTTCTCCACTTCTCCCTCCCTTCAGGATTTTTGAGCGTAGGCATGTGCATGCGTGCATACATACACACATACACCTGGCGTGTTTCCCAAGTTTCTGAGTTTGGAATTCAATATGCACAGTAGGCCATGTAGTATCTGCTGCCTCAACCACCAGGCTGCAGAGCTGGCCCAATTCTTTGTTTTTATTTTTGTTTATTATTATTATTTTTAATAGTCAGAAAGCATATGTGCTTGCCAGAAAGACAAGAGGTTAAGGGGGAAGAAAATACCCCCCAACCAAGCATGGCCACACCACAATCCCTTCTCCATTTGTCCACCTTCTTGGGATTTTAGGCACACAAGCACACATGCCTGGTATGTTTTTCAAGTCATCAGGGCCAAGATTCTAATTGCCATCAGCTGTGTGAGATCTGGCTCCCTTAATTACTAGGCTCCATGGCCAGTCTAACACACCTTGAGTTTTGATTTCAGTTCTGATAATTTTCCATTTTAGAATCTATTTGACTATTTCCAAAAATTTTCTAGTCCTTATCCACATAATTTTGATTTCATCTTTTGTTCCACTTTTTATCTATTGAGACACTCGACTCTGACATCCCTGTCCATCAACTTAATGTGGCTTTTATCTCTCCTCCCAAAAGCTGCTTTGTAATTTTAGATTGCATGATCATGTTTCTCTACTGTTCGTTGCTGGTATTCTTTGGACAGGGACTTCTTTTATTTCTCCCAGATGCACTGGCTTCAGCTGTCCTAATTTGGCACTTGAATTGGCAAAGCAGACAAAATATTTTTTCCTTTGGTCAAAGACAGCTTACTTTTCCTATTTCAGTCAGGTTTCTGTTTCTGTTCACCTACTTTTTGATGCTAAGCCCTGTTCTTTCTGTTCTATCCACCGTTAAAACACAGATATCCTGTTCCTTGTCTTTATTCCTATGATGACAGCAATCCTTGTTTCCCACATTCCTGTTTTTGCTCCTGCTCCTGAGAGTTCTGCTCTTGGAAGTTTACCTGTTGAATTTGTTTCAGTATTTTAGTTTTCTGAATAAGAAGGAATTTTCAGAATATCTACCTACCTACTTACCTATGTATCTATATTATATATCTATATATCTAACTATATAGATATATCTCTATCTTATCTTATTGTTTTTCTTTTTAATTTTCCAGAGGTCACTTACCAGAGAGACAGAGAGTGGGCAAGAGAGAGAAAAAGTGAAAAAGCACCCTCCGTGGAGGATGGTCACACTACAATCCCTTCTCCTTCTTTTCTCCCTCCTTTTGGGATTTTGGACACACATCACATGCACACAGCATGTTTCTTAAGCTGCTAGGTCTGGGACTCAAGCTACACAGTTAGCCATAATGGGATTCAGTCACCTTCACCACCAGGTCACAGGCTGGCCCTTCTATCTTTATTTTTATTTGTCTTTTATGTCTCTATCTTTCTTTCCTTCCTTCCTTCCTTCCTTCCGTCTTTCCTTTTTTAATGTCAGAGGGCATATGTGAAAGAGAAAGATAGAATGAGAATGCACAACCGCCAGCAGGGCCTGGTCTCTTTACAATCCTTTTTCTTTTTTCAATCTCATCAGAATCCTGAGCACAAGCATGCATGCAGCAAGTTTTTTAAGCCACTGGAGCTGGGATTCAAACAGTGGTCAGCCACATGGGATCCAGCTCCCTACAGATAGCACTTAACTATGGTGCTACAGGGTTGGCCCTGTATCTCTATTTTCTAGATCTCTCCTTTCTATCTGTCTATTTATTTATCAATTTATCTATCTATATCTCTACCATTTCTATTTATGTATACCCACATCTATATGCATATATTTCTATCTATGTATCCATCTCTCTATATATCTGTGTATCTACCTATTTAACTATACTGACTATCATATCTATTATCTATCTATCAATCTCTTTCTATCATCTGTTGGGTCCTTGGGAAAGTCATGATGCATTTTTGCATAGAAAAATATGTCATGACTTTCCTGGTGACCTAATATCTCTGTATGTGTAGATCTACAAGCCACAAAGAGGGACCTCATCAGAACCTTCCACTGCTGGTATCCTAATCTCTGTTTTCCAGCCTCCAGAACTACAAGCAAGTAAATTTCTGTTGTATAAGCCACCCAGTCCATGGCATTTTGTTATGGCAGTTGGTTTTGTTTGCCAAGTTTACTAAGACATCTACCCAGATAAGTAAGAAAGTAGGCAGGAGAAGATTCCTCATGGCTCCTGTGAAGTAGTGATTTCAGGGTAAAAGAGAAAGGAAGATTTCCTACTGATAATTTAGCCTCCAGCAAACAAGCTAGAGTGGCAGGAGAGGTGACAAGCAGGCCTTCAGAAGATTCCTCGTGGCTCCTGCAAAGTAGTGATTAGGGTAAAAGGAAACGAAGATTTCCTACTGATAATTCAGCCTCCAGCAAACAAGCTAGAGTGGTAAGGAGCTCCTCTAGCCTTCTATCTCTGTCTCTGTGTCTCTGTCTCTCCCTGCTTCTGTCTTCTCATGGTTTTGTAATTTTTCCTTTTTAAAATTTTTTTAAGGGTGAAGTTTTCTCTTGCTCTCAGCTCTGCTTTTTGTCTTGTTAATAATCCCCTCTGCTCCTCCCACCCAGGCAGGAGAGGCAAGAGGCAGGCCTTCAGAAGATTCCTCATGGCTCCTGTGAAGTAGTGATTTTACATGGCTCACTCGCGTGCCACATGGTTTTCTGTTTTGTGCTTTTTTTTTTTTTTTTTAAAGAAAAACAATTATAATTTTTTTAGTTTTTAATTTTTTCTTTCTTTTTTTTTTTGATTCTTTGTTGTTTCTCTGTCTCTTTTTCATATTCTTTTTTCTCGTCTCTCCGCTCCTCAATATCCATTTACTGTGTTTCTAGATGGATCTAAGGGCACTGTAGCTAAACATCCAAATACTATTAGGGCTAACATAATTGTCAATATTTACTGAATCTGCTGCACAAAGCAATCACAACAGAACAGCAAAGAGATTCCAGATCACCTCCTCCTGCTTTGCTCCTGAACATTCAGATAGGAAGAAACACACCATCCATCAGATGACTAGAAATCACTGCAGAACCACAAGAAATATGAGAAAGCAAGAAAAATACCTCTCCTCCAAGGGAAAAGAATAACTCCTCTTCATCCACAGGCAGTTCAATGGAAATCATGGAAATGTCTGATAAAGAATTTAGAACATTCATAATGGTGAAGCTAACAGAGATGGAAGAGAAGAGAGACAATGAACTGCAGAAGAGAAAGGAGAAAGAAGCTGATGAGTCCCAGGAGGTGAGGAAATTCTTGCAAGATCTAAAAGAGGAATTACACACTTTAAAAAAGAATCCAACGGAACTGTTAGAGATGAAGGCTATAATACAGGAAGTCAAAATCTCCATTGAAAGTATTAAAAGCAGACTAGATCATACAGGAAATAGAATCTCAGACATAGAAGAGAAAATTGCTGGCCTAGAAAAATCCACCACGAAGACTGAGAAAATTGCCCCCAAAATAAGAATATACGAGAAGTACTAGATACAATCAAACATCCAAATATCCAGATAACTGGCATTCCAGAAGGTGAAGAGACTCATAAGGGCATTGATAATCTATTCCATGAAATTCTGCAAGAAAACTTCCAAACCTAGAGAGGCACTCAAAGATCCAGTCCCAAGAAATACAAAGGACCCCAAATAGAATCAACCCAAGAAGATCTTCCCCAAGACACATTATAGCCAGGTTGACCAAAACCACA
>NW_006159672.1:8722669-8728585 GCF_000334495.1 Tupaia belangeri chinensis | reverse complement strand
AAAAGACAAGAACATTCTCAGATAAACAAAACCTGAAAGAATTTACCAGCACCAACCAGATCTCCAAGAAGTTCTCAAGGGTGTGCTATACTAGGAAAATTAAATACAGACACACAGAAATAAGAGTTCAAAAACTAAGAAAATGGCCAACTTAATCATAGGGTCAAGTCTGGAGTTAAATATTATATCCCAGAATTTAATTGGGAAAATCAAACAACAACAGAAGATAAAGTACATGAGACTGAATTGATAAGTATAATTTTATGACTTGACTAAAACATTGCTGATTTTCTTGTAGACTTTGTTAAATCTGGTTGTAAGGATTTTTGTCCTGTCTTGAGATATGGATAGGTTCATGTACCTACCATTTGAACAGAATCCTAACCTGTTTTCCTGGCTTTAAGTTTTAAGCAAAGTTCCATAGCATTTCTTTGATTTAAGTTAAAACTGGTTTTCTTAATAGTACCAAGTGAACTTGCAATTGAAAGTAATTAGATTATTTAAGAAATTGTGTGATCAATGCAATGTGGGGTGGGGGGAGGAATGGAAGATAACTGTAGACACCAGAGATAGTGTGAGAAGAGGGTGGGAAAAGACAGAGGGTTAGAAATAGGGGTAAAAAAAAAATACTAGAAACTAGAAATGGAAAATTTTTTATAATAACATACATGATCAAGCCACTATGCAGTATATTCTGGATGGGAAATCACATTTTGTATGCTGTGACAATGCTTAGGGAATTAATGTAAATTAAGTTAAAAAAGAAAAAAAAGAAAAGATTCAGAGAAAAAAACTAAAACTGTTTTTCTTGAAATTAAAAAAAATGCATTAAAAATACCTATTCGATGCCTGCAGTAAGATATATAGCCCCAGCTAGGTGCTACTTTATAGGATGTTCATTCTACTCACTGAGGCTTATGCCTCAAGTTGGACTTGTGTTCATGGAAATGTATATATCAGCTGTGCTAGATATGAAAATATTTAGATTAATTAAAATCTTTAGTGACTCAATAAAATGTGGGTGAAAAAAATATAGAAAACAAACATAGATACCTGAGACAGTGTGGGAAAAGAGTGGGAGATGGCAGAGGATAAGAGATAGGGAATCAAGGATGGGGAAAAAATGCAAAACATACAGGAAACAAGAAATGGAAAATTATTTGTTGACGATAACGTGTATGTTGATGTTCTTGATTGAGCCAATATGCAGTGTACTCTGGATGGAAAATCTCATTTTGTATGCTGTAATGATGTACAGTGAATGACTGTAAATAAATAAATTTAAATAATTAAAAAAAAGAAAGTAGGCATAATCACAAAATGCATTCAAGGTGAATAGTGTAGTATTTTTATCAGGTAAATGAAATGATACTAACTAGATCATATAGGGGAAATGAAACAAAAAAAAATAGATAAGAACCAAGGACCAGGGCAAAGGAAAACAGGAAAAATCCTAGATAGTATATACCTATCAATAGTTATTAAAATGCAAAATTGAAGTAGTAAGGTTAAATTCATATAAATGCAAAGAGAAGCCTATAGAATTGGTATACATAGGAGAAACGTGCCAAGAATGCAATACAGACGGGTGGAAATTCACAGACAATGAGAGAGCTCTTCAAAGATATTGGGCACAGATTGTGATGCTGTGCACTGTGTCGAATGTCATATCCAAAAGAAAAAACAAAACAAAACAGTGAACTGCTGAGTCCAACATAACAGAGGGAAAAAATGAAGTACATGTGCTTTTTCCTATTTCTTTCTCTAAGTACAATAAGGACTGTCATGTATATTACGTATAAAGCAAACCTAAGAAGATCCTTGTGTCAAAAAAAAAAAAAAAGGGAACCAGCAGTTAGCGTAATGGCTATGTCGCTGGACTCCCATGTAATCGACCGCAGTTCGCGTCCCAGACCCGGTGGCTTAAAACTCACACTGGGCGCATGTGCGTGAGTGCCCAAGATCCCGAGAGGAGAATGGAGGAGAAGGGACTGTGGCATGGCCACCCCCCCACCCCACCCCCAACCAGGGGTTGATTTCTCACTTTCCCTCTGTCTCTGGTGAGTACAGACACTCTATGGCCAAAAAAAAAAAAAAAAAGTCCTTTTTTGTGTGTCTTCATTTAAGAGAATTCCTTTTTCACATAAAGTTTTATTAAATAAGTGTGTTATGCTTTTCTCTTGTTAATCTGTCTTTGTTATAGGAGTGTCAGCCATGAACTTTACAATGGGTAAATAAAAGATATTATTTTTTTCTCTCTTACATACCATGGAGGGAAAATTAGTAAATGGTACCGTGCCAAACTTGGTGGTTGATTGGCTATGTGTCGATGCTCATGAGACCACAAAGCAAGAGGAAGGTAAAGACCATGGGTAGGAGGGCAGATGGTAGGGGGACGGTAAGTTCACTTTTTTTTTTAGGTTTTTGCTATAGGGTGTGTGCACTCACTGGAGAGAGACAGTGAAAGGCAAAGTGAGAAATCCCCCCATTGTAGCTCTGCCACAATCTCGGGATTTAGGGCGCATGCACGCGTGCACACACACACACACACACACACACACCCTCCATGATTGTCAAGGCCAGGTCTGGGACTCAAATGTGGGAGTCCAGTGGCTTAACCAACATGCCAGCGACGTATCTAAAATGGACAAATTCATTTAGTTTTTTTACCAGAAAATAAAATGGTATCCAGGGACTGGGTGCAGGGGAAATGGAAGTTAGTGTTTTTAGATCCAAATGTCTGGGGTTTACTAAAATTCAAGAGGAGGTGTCCAGTATGAGGATGAGTCTGGAGAGGGAACGGAAGCAGGTATATTCATCCGTGTGTGGCAATCACTGGGTTCCTGAAATTGGCTTAGAACTAGAGGGTAGAGTCTTAGAACTAGAGGGTAGAGGCTTAGAACTAGAGGGTAGAGCCTTCTAGCCTGAGCACCCCAAAAATGCAGCTGTGGTCCAACAAATCAGGTTTATTGCTGGGGGCAGTGAGGGAGAACATCCCCTCCACCCTGCAATTGTGGAGCAGCTAGGTAAGAGGCTGTTAGGAAGAACCCACTATGGGGCAGAGGCTCTGGTTAGTGGTTTGAAGCTGTGTTAATGACAGGGATTCATTCGTTCTGGGTTGGGCGCTGTGGGAAAGGAGGGACAATTACATGATTGGATGTTTCAATGAATTGCTAACAGGCAGAGCTGTTAGAGCAAGCTAATGATAGTGAATCAATAGTGACTCACTGTAGCCAAGAAGGGATGTTTGAACTTGTTTCATGTGTGCTCAAGACGCAAGTATGAGGTGACCTGGCTTTGTCTCAGAGGGCCCTCTCCTGAGGTTGGTGTTTTATCAGCTGGCTTATTTACAAGAGGAGAAAGATCTCCCTTCTTGCTTCCAGATGTCCCAATTTTCTGTCTCAAAGGAAATGGAGGAGGCAAGGAGGCTTAGTGAGAAAACCTAAAGCAACACCCACAACTCATACTCCCAGTATGGGGGGAAGAGGTCTGGCAGCTGTTCCATGCTCAGAGCACAGGCAGTCAGGGCAAAGGCCCTGAGCACGGAATTTCAGAGGCTATTCTTTTTACTATGGCCAGGCACCAACAATTGCAGACAGTCTTTGATAAAAACGCCTCTCTACCACCAGACCTGGCAAGGTGCTCCTCCCACTCACTGGGCACATTTCGTCCAAGAACTTTCACCAGATTACGGGCTATCAGAGGGGATTTCTGGGAACAAGCTGTATGCCCACTTGCCAGCTGGGAGGCCGTAGGTTCCTGTGGTGAAGTAGGACTAGGGCGCATTGCTGGCGGTTTAACTCACATACATGAAAATGGAGACGCCCCACAGCACGCCCGAAGGAGGCAAAGGTTCGGATGGATCTATTGGTAATGATACCTTCTGTGTGGCACGCAGACTCAAAGAAGCCCCTCCCCCGCCGCCAGCATCACCAGGAAAGAGGGGGCCCTCGTCCCTCTCTTCCAAACAAAACAACGAAAACAAAAGACACCTTAGCCGCTTTTGCTTTGTTTTAATTGGCGTTCCTGTGCACTTGCTGCGAGATCTGGATGGATGCCAAGGGGTGTGGCCCAGAGAAGCCACCCGCTGCAATTCGCCACCCGAAGCCGGTGCTCAGCGCACGGGGGCCAGGTTGTGCCTCTTGTACAGCAGCGCCCGCCTCTTCTCGCGCTCGCGCACGAAGGCGCGCAGCCGCGCGGTGGGGAAGGTCACCGGCGCCGGCCTGGATCCGGCTGGGCCCTCCTCGGTCAGCCACGGGGACTGCAGGCAGCTGGACGCGCAGGGCCGACCCCTGAGCAGAGGGAGGATAAGGAGCCAGGTCAGAGGAGAGGGGCTGGGAGGCGGGCAAAAGGGACGTGGAGGATGTGTGCCTTACCACGGGTGGGCACACAGAGTGCTGCGGAGGAAAGCCACGGCGCCCCCGGACAGCCCCGCGTAGCATCGGCTGAGACGGATGAGCCCCTTGCGCAGGCCTTTTTGCAGGTCACGCGTCCACTCACTGCTCACTGGGTACTCGGCGCTGAGCCTACGTGTGAGTGGGAATCATAGGGGACTCAGATAACTCTCGGAGGGGTGGGGGGCGGGGACTCTGAGATCACTCTTGGTTGCATCGCAGGCCTCCCGCTCCCTTCCTCTCCCCCCACCCTCCCCTCCATGTCCACACCAGACATGGACTCACATGATAAAAGCCGTCACTCCGATGGCCCAGATATCCGTCTGTGGGACAGCCTCCTGTCCCTCCAGGAGCTCAGGAGCTGGGGAGGGTCACAGGTGTATGGCCTCAGGTGAGAGGCCACATGGGATGCAAGAGCAGGGACTACAGGACTGGTGGGAAGGGGGCTTCCTCCTGCCCCCCCCCACCCCCATAGGCCAGGTCCCCTTACTACCCTCCCCTAGCCACTGGCCCATGCAAACACCCATGGTCTCCAGGTAGTCCTTGAATTTCTCTGAAGGCAGCACCTTCTCCTGGCTGAGACTCTGGGCATTCCCCAGGTCTACGATTTTGAGCAGGTTGTATTCAGTGACGATCATATTCTCCGATCTGAGGTCCAAGTGCAGGATGCACTGGGCATGCAGGTACTGGGTGGCACTCAGAATCTGCCAGAGGTAGTCCTTCACCTCGGATTCTGAGTAGGAGGCCCTAAGGGCAGACACTGCTCAGGCCAGGCCCTGGGCTAAGGCAAGGACATGTACACAAGGAGCCAGACAGTAGGTACCAGGGCGGGTGAGAGCTGAGACCGCCCTCCTGGTTGCTGGCAGAGGGTCCTGAGCTTGGCTGAGCCTAGTTTGAAGTCAGGCAGGTAGAGGTAGGCTACGGTCCCCATGCTGCCCCTCACCTTTCAGCCAGGCATGGGAGTAGCTCGGGCCCAGAGCACAGCTCCAAGATGAGCACCAGGTGCCGGGGACTGAGGTAGGCAGCGTGCAGCTGGGCCAGGTGTGGATGGCGCAGGCCCTTGAGGGCCTCGTATTCCTGCAGCACAGCCATCTTGTCTTCCTTCCGATAAGGGACAATCTTAGCAGCTAGCACCCGTCCACTGGACTTCTCCCGGCACTGCCGTACCACACTGAAGCGACCCCTGGACAAAGGGGACACGGGCCAGGCTGGTCAGAGACCCTCTACTACCTTAACTGGCCCCCTCATCTCCAAACTCAGAACAACAAAGACCAAGCTCAGCAAGTGGTGGGATGGTGTGGACAGTGATAACACAAGTTGGGAAGATGCTTTGGGCCAGTTAGAGGTAGGGTGAGGGTGGGAGCCTGAAGAGCCAGCAGGGAGGCCAGGGCATGGTTCCCACGTATCCACCATTCCCCAAAGCTCTTGCACCTCCGGATCTGCATCTGGAAAGCGAAGGTCTGCGTGCTGGGGAGGGGTGGGGCTGGCCGGCCCTGGCCACCCTCCACTTCAGAGGCTGGGG
>NW_006159672.1:8703761-8720986 GCF_000334495.1 Tupaia belangeri chinensis | reverse complement strand
CCCGCCCCGCGTAGCATCGGCTGAGACGGATGAGCCCCTTGCGCAGGCCTTTTTGCAGGTCACGCGTCCACTCACTGCTCACTGGGTACTCGGCGCTGAGCCTACGTGTGAGTGGGAATCATAGGGGACTCAGATAACTCTCGGAGGGGTGGGGGGGGGGGACTCTGAGATCACTCTTGGTTGCATCGCAGGCCTCCCGCTCCCTTCCTCTCCCCCCACCCTCCCCTCCATGTCCACACCAGACATGGACTCACATGATAAAAGCCGTCACTCCGATGGCCCAGATATCCGTCTGTGGGACAGCCTCCTGTCCCTCCAGGAGCTCAGGAGCTGGGGAGGGTCACAGGTGTATGGCCTCAGGTGAGAGGCCACATGGGATGCAAGAGCAGGGACTACAGGACTGGTGGGAAGGGGGCTTCCTCCTGCCCCCCCCACCCCCATAGGCCAGGTCCCCTTACTACCCTCCCCTAGCCACTGGCCCATGCACACACCCATGGTCTCCAGGTAGTCCTTGAATTTCTCTGAAGGCAGCACCTTCTCCTGGCTGAGACTCTGGGCATTCCCCAGGTCTACGATTTTGAGCAGGTTGTATTCAGTGACGATCATATTCTCCGATCTGAGGTCCAAGTGCAGGATGCACTGGGCATGCAGGTACTGGGTGGCACTCAGAATCTGCCACAGGTAGTCCTTCACCTCGGATTCTGAGTAGGAGGCCCTAAGGGCAGACACTGCTCAGGCCAGGCCCTGGGCTAAGGCAAGGACATGTACACAAGGAGCCAGACAGTAGGTACCAGGGCGGGTGAGAGCTGAGACCGCCCTCCTGGTTGCTGGGAGAGGGTCCTGAGCTTGGCTGAGCCTAGTTTGAAGTCAGGCAGGTAGAGGTAGGCTACCGTCCCCATGCTGCCCCTCACCTTTCAGCCAGGCATGGGAGTAGCTCGGGCCCAGAGCACAGCTCCAAGATGAGCACCAGGTGCCGGGGACTGAGGTAGGCAGCGTGCAGCTGGGCCAGGTGTGGATGGCGCAGGCCCTTGAGGGCCTCATATTCCTGCAGCACAACCATCTTGTCTTCCTTCCGATAAGGGACAATCTTAGCAGCTAGCACCCGTCCACTGGACTTCTCCCGGCACTGCCGTACCACACTGAAGCGACCCCTGGACAAAGGGGACACGGGCCAGGCTGGTCAGAGACCCTCTACTACCTTAACTGGCCCCCTCATCTCCAAACTCAGAACAACAAAGACCAAGCTCAGCAAGTGGTGGGATGGTGTGGACAGTGATAACACAAGTTGGGAAGATGCTTTGGGCCAGTTAGAGGTAGGGTGAGGGTGGGAGCCTGAAGAGCCAGCAGGGAGGCCAGGGCATGGTTCCCACGTATCCACCATTCCCCAAAGCTCTTGCACCTCCGGATCTGCATCTGGAAAGCGAAGGTCTGCGTGCTGGGGAGGGGTGGGGCTGGCCGGCCCTGGCCACTCTCCACTTCAGAGGCTGAGGGAGGAAGAGCAAGTGTCTAGGGTTAGAGGGCATCCCCACAGATTTCCTCCACTTCTCCCACCCCTCCTTCCCTAGCATCCAGGCACTGGCTGACCCTGAGATCCCACAAACTCTAGCCTCTCATTCCTGAAGCCATCTGGAGAGTAGGAGCATGTGGAGAAGGGGGACAGGACACAACAGGCAAAACCAGCCATCAGAGTGTATGTGCTAGTTGCAGGGGACATTCCCAGTTGGACCAGATAACACCTAGTTCCTTCCCGAGTCTGTGACATTAATAATCCCAGCACTCTTTCACAGAATCCAGATGCAACACCCATAGAAGTCACTGCGAACACTCAGCATGAAAGGGGGTACTCATTTGCCTCCCAGAAGATGTGGGGAGGATATAGTTGAGGGAAGAGGATACCCCGGAGGATCACAGGAGCCCCAGAGTATGCAGGCCTTGAACTCCGAGCCCAGGAGTGACTCTCTCCGAAAAGCAGTGGAGAGCCACAGAGACTGAGCAGAAGAGTGTGCGTACCTGACTGCCCCATCCACCATCCACCCACCACCAGGCCCTGCAAGTGGCTCACCCAGGTGGCTGGGTCCTCCAAGGAGGACCTGCTCCGAGGGGCTGCTGTAGGGGCCCATCCCTGCCTTGCTCACACAGGCTGTTCGGAAGGCGTACATGCCTCCCCGAGAAAGCTTGCTGGTGAGGTAGCAGCAGTCAAAGATGTCAGAAGCCAGCGTAGTCCAGCTGCCACCTAGGCCACAGGGGAACAAATGAGAGGCAGCTGAGGCCTCCCTCTTCCACATTGGGAAGGGGAGTAGGAGAGACCCTTCCCAAGGCCACAGAGCAGACCGTTCCCTGAGAGAGACAGTTCAAGCTTCAGCACCTTCCCACCTTGCCCTGGGGTGGGGAGGGCACAGGAGCTGCCCCTACCTTCCAGGCTGCACTGCACAATGTAGGTCACAGGGCCACAGGACTCCACAGGCTTCCAGACGAGCAGCACTCCATCCTCATACACCTCCCCAATGTCTGGACGTGGGGAGGATGACGGACGTTCTGCAGGGGCCCCCACAATGGTCAGTGGCTCTGTGGGGGGTGGGGCACCCAGCTCCCAGGGGCCAATCTCCAGCCTGGCCCTGTTTCACCCTCAGCATCAGGCTCCAGAACCCACCCTTTCCTGGTCGTTTTGTTCAGAGGGTTCCATACCAGCGAAGACTGATGGAACCTCGTGCCTCTCCTGGCCAGAACTTGAGAAGGCCTCCTTCTAGGTGCTTGCCCAAGACTTTATGGAGTTGCCCAGGCTCTGATCAGAGAGCCCTTGCTTTGCGCAGGGCATGTGCCAACCAATGACAATGCTCTGCCCAGGGCAATGGTGCCAGCACTCTGGGGATCAGACTGGGGCCTCAGAGGTAGGCCTACAGCCTCCACTGTGACTGCCTTAGAAACACACCCCAGAGTTTTTTCTGTGAGCAACCAACTTTGATCAGATGCAAGGCAGGAAACAGCCTCCTCCTCCTCCTCCTGCATCAACTAGAGGGATGAGTGCAGAAGCAATGTGGGAAGACAGAGTGGGATGTGGAGTGAAGCACCCTGGAAAGCTCATTTCTCCCTGGCAAATGGGAAAATGGACAGGCTTTCTCTCTAAGGCAGTGGTGTGGATAAACAGATTTTGTTCCAAGCACTGTAATATCAGCATCCATATCAGGTGGGCTCTCTTCTCTGGGCACTCTGCTTCTTCCCAGACCAGTTCAGGCAGTCTGTCCTATCAGTCTCTTTGTTA
This sequence comes from Tupaia belangeri chinensis, assembly GCF_000334495.1. Classification (NCBI taxonomy): domain Eukaryota; kingdom Metazoa; phylum Chordata; class Mammalia; order Scandentia; family Tupaiidae; genus Tupaia; species Tupaia belangeri. Next base: position 8,717,727 of record NW_006159672.1, on the reverse strand, counting down.
ACCTTCTCAGGCCTTTAGAAGCCTCTACTAGGCCTTCTCCATTCCAGGAGGGGCCTACTGCAGCTACATGTTGAGAGCAGGTCCCTATTGGGACCAGGGCTGCTCAGCAGGGACCTGGGTGCCTCGGTTGTTGATGCATGAGCACTGCCTTCCATGGGCCCCCTATGCAGAGGAGTATACACCAGCTCACAAACCAGGCAAGCTCTCCAAGCACCTGAGCCTCCTTGGCCTGGTGGACATCTCCAGCAAGGCTCACCCACCTGCTTTCCGGAGAACACCTGTGGTGGCTGCTGTCCCCAGCGAGTTGCTTACAGTGCAGGTGTACACACCCAGGTCTTCAGCAGTCACCACCAGGATGGTCAGAAGCTGAAAGTTCTTGAGGGTGGAGGAAATAAGGAGGCGGCTGCTGCTCTCCAAGAGGGTCCCATCTGTGATGGGACAGAGTGAGTCATGTGACCTGAGGCCCCCCACGTCTTTCTCAAGGTCTCAGTTTCCCTCTGTACGGTAATAGCATTCAGCTGGGCCTGCAATGACTTCTCAGTCTGTTCGGTCTCCCAACTTCAGGACAGCTCCTTACCTTTGCTCCAAGTAGCCTGGGCAGCTGGCTGGGCTGACACTTGACAGGCCAGTGTCACCGACTGGCCTAGGACCACAGTCTCATCTGAAAGCTCCCTTAGAAATGATGGTGCTGAAAAGGGAGCATGAAACAAGCCATCAGGAATGATCTCTAGGCTGAAGAGCATGGCCTGGACCCCTTGGTAGGGATATCAGGAAGAGCCCACCCACCCTTACCCAGCCCACTTTGATACCACCCAACCCCTCCAAGATCATTCAGCCCTTGTGGCCAGAAACCCTTGTCTGAAACCAAGCCCCTATGGGTGAGAGCTTGTCCCTCACTGGTCCAGGTGGTTGAAGGTGGGACCTTGAGGGGCAATGGGGGAACCAGCCTCTGGCTGGCTCTCTTACCTTGGTCCTTACTCTTCAGACCTGACAGCCGGAAGGAAGCTAGGCCTGACTTCTTCCTAGGAGGCCCCTCCTTCTCCAGACCTACAGGAGGAAGAGGGCCCACAGGAGGTCACAACCTAGCATCCTCTGGGCAGCACCAGCTTCCTTGAACCACACAGCTCCCAAACAGGTTGGATGGGAACTCTAGCACCATCCACCATCCGTTCCCTGACTCTTATGCCGCAGGAAGAGGTTAAAACCCAGGAGTACTTGGGGAACTGAAGCTAAACGTGCTGAGCAGGCCACCCCTCCCTAGCCTCTCAGCATTGGGGCATCAGCAAGGCTAAGAGGCCTACAGTCAGTAGGAGGGCCACAGGTGCTGCCTGTGTGCTGTGGGGGCCACCTAGGGCTCAGGATCAAGGAGGGTCTGTGGTCAGGGAGGACCTAGAATGCAGGAAGGACTTGGGTCAGAAAGAGTCTGGGGTTGGGGGAAGGTCTAGAGTCAGGGAGGGTCTGGAGTTGAGGAGGCCTATGTCTGGAGAGTGTTCGGGGTCAGGGGTGGGGCTCTGAGTCAAGGACTCAGGGTTGAGAGGAGTCTGGCCCTCTGCAATTCTATCCTCAGGGGAATACCGCCGACATTGGTCTCCAGGCCTCCAGTTGTGTTGGGTCTGGGGCTGAGTCTCAGATGCCCAGTGGGAAGGGATATCAGGGCTGAAGAGTTAACCCCAGGACTCAGGCAGAGGCCTGTTGGGGCCTTGGCGGTGTGGGTGGCACCTGGGCACCAGGGAAGGGACCCCAAGAGGGCTTTCTGCAGTCACCCAGATGGGATCCTAAGATGTTCCCAGGCTTTGAAGGGTGAGGTGCCCCCAAGAGTGCAGAACAGGGGACTCCCTGGATGTGCCACACAGGTCAGGGGTGGGTAGGCTGGGGAAGTCACCTTCAGGCTTGCCCTTCAGGATCCGGGAGATGTGAACCATGGAGGCCTTCACCCTCTGACGCAGCCCAAGCTCCACAGGCTCCTCCAGCTGCAGGTACTTCCCAGGGAAGTGGAAGAGGCCTTGCGAGGGGGAAGACCACTTGCGTTTCCTGCCTGTTGTGGTCTTCCCCAGCAGGGCTTCCAAGTCCTCTGGCTCCTCTGTGATCTCTAGGCTGGCTTGCGGGCCCAGCTCCCCTGGCCAGGGCCACATGGCTTCTGGGAACTCTGCCAGTCCCTCTCCAGCCTCCTCCACAGGGGAGGGTGGCTCCTGCTCCAAGGGCTTGGGGACCTTCCTAAAGATCATGAACTCAAACGGGAGATACTTGATGTCATAGAGATGGGAAAGGTTGAGGTAGGCAGGATCCACCTCTGAAATATCTAGGGATATGGTGTCTGCTGCCTCTGAGTCCCCAGACAGGTCCTGGATTTGTACCAGAGAGACCTGACCAGCATCATCCCATGAGGCCACCTCTGGGGAGGCCCTTGAGGGAACCCCACTGGTCTCAGACACAGGCCCCTTGCTGGCCTGGGGTGGCAGGCTTTCAGCACCCACCTCGTCTTGCTCCTCTGAGGACTGGGACACAGCCCAAGCCATCCTGGCCCACAGAGGGCCCTGTCCCAACATGCCCCCTGCATCCCCACCAAAGGCAAAGGTGCCGTAGCCTGCCACCCCTGCATAGCCCCCTCGGCAGCCCAGGGAGAACTTCCGGGTGGTTGCCTGCTCCTGAGGCCGCTGTAGGGTGGGTGTAGAGTCAGGTGAATCCCCAGCTTCCTGGGTCAAGCCCTCAGTGTCCAAGGAGGCCCCAGGTTTTGTGCCCAACTGGGAGACAGGCCCTTGAAAACTGGAGGTGATGGGCTTTGGCCTCCTGGAATGAGAGATGTCATCCAACCCCATCCCAGAGCTTGGGAGGGGGCAGTCATGAGCTGGGGAAGGGGGTACCTGGGGCTGTTCAGAGAGGACGGGGCCAGAGGGTGCCAAGAGGGTCTGTGTGCATGACTTTGGAGAGGAGAGACCTGGAGGCTGTACAACCGAGCAGGGACCACAGCCCTCCTGAGGTACAGAACCCTGCTGGAGGTGAGAGGAGGGGACCAGCTGTCCCTGATGGCTGTCCTGGGACAACTCTTGCTGAAGAGAACTGGAGTCACCACCAGTGGATGGATATAGCTTGGGCTCCTGCAGGGACCCTTTGGGTTGCCTTGTCTCCCTGGCAGAATCCTCAGAAACCACCCGTGAGGGACACTGTCCCTCATGGCAGGCCTCTTGCGAAGGGCTAGTGGTGCTGGGTGGATCAAAGTCCAGGGAGTGGCTTTGACCAGGGGCCCTGCGGGTGCTGGAGCTGGGCAAGCGCAGGGCAGTCTCAAAGGAGGGTACTTTGGTCATCAGGGCCGCTTGCTCCTCCCTGGCAGCCTCCTCCTCCAGTACGCGATGCTCCATCAGTGGCTCACGCAGGCCTGGCATCGCCCCTGCAATGTACCCGCCCTTCAGCAGGTGCCGCCTCCGGGCTGGGTGCCGCCTGCCCCCTAGAGATGGGCCCCCACGCTCCGGGCCCTCGCCTGCCTGCTGATAGAACAGGCTGCGGATGACACTGTGCCGGGGCACACAGCCAGGGGCAGCTGGTGGCCCAGCACCCTGGGGTGATGCAGGCGGGGCTGCAGCCTCAGTGGGTGTGCAGGCTTCGGCCTCCTCTGGCAGGCTGGCTGAGGGCCGCAGGAAACCCCGAGGGTGCAGCAGTGGGGAGTGGGTCACGGGGGAGGGCGGCAGTGACTTGGCCCGGGCGAACGGGGCGAGTTCAGTGTCTGAAGAGGAAGAGGAGCTGGAAGAGCCACTGGCATCTCTGCGCAGGTGCCGGGCCACTCCAAGGGATGGACTGTCCGGTGGGCCCTGCAGCAGCTCAGGGATGGAGCGCATCACCAGGATGGACTTGTAGCTCATCAGGGAGCGCTGAGGGCATGTGGGGAACAGAGGGAGGTCAGGCGAGCCTGGCTGGCCAAAGGGTGGAGAAAGCCCACTAACCCCTGGGCTCTGATGAGCCCAGAGGGGAGTCCTCTGCACCCCAGAGCTCTGCTGTTTGGCACAGCTGCCCATTTCTGTTCCCTGCCCACACTCGTTCCCTCCTCTCTGAGCACACCTCCTGAGCCTAGCCTCCAAATGAAGGATGTCCAGCCCAGTTTCTCTGCACTCTCAGGCCTGCGGTAGTGTGTACAGCTAGTCCCCCAGGTCCTCCATTTCCCCTTCCCTGGCCTCCAAGCCCTGCTCCAAGAGGCAGGCACAGCTCACCTGCCAGCGACTTCGGGCCAAGAGGAACTTGAGTTGCTTGGTGTTGATGAAGTGGGCCTCCTCAGCCGGCATGGATTTCTGAAGATGGAAAGGAGTAGCCAGGATGGGTAATACGCTGGTGCTGTGGGGGAGGCCTTTCCTGGGGTGGAGGCTGGACCAGCCCCCAGCCCTGAGATCTCATAAGTCTCAACCCCACAGGCTCTTGCTGGGTCTAAGACCTCACAGACCTACCCCAGAAACCCAGGCAGGGCAGGCCAGAGGTCAGAGGTGATAGTGATTCACTGTCCCTGACCTCCTGGCAGTTCTCCCTGTTGTGGGGCAGAGAGGGTAAGTGGGGTGACAAAATGCTGCCTCAGTCTGAGGGTCTCCAGACCGCCTCACCAATCCACAGGGATGAATGTCCTCTGAACTGGGGGCGGGGGGAGGCACAGGCTGCAGTTCTGAGCCAGTGCACCCTGTGACTCAGGTAGGCTCCTGTCCCACCTGGCTTCAGTTTTCCTTCCACAGTGTGCGGTTGAGCTACTCACCAGGAACCAGGGGTGGGCAAGGCACTGGGAGGCACTGGGTCGGGCCCTGGGGAGAGAAGATGGCCCCGATCAGGCCAAGTGGTCAGCTGGTCCCTGGGGCAAAGCTACTTGAGCCCACTGAACTCTGTGCAGGAAAAAGGCAGGTGTACACATACCCTGGGGCTCTCTGCAGTGTGGCCTTGATGAAATCCTTGGCATCCTCACTGATGTGGGCAACTGTGGGGCTGCTCCAAGACACCCGCCCCTCCAGAATGTTCAGAAGCGTGGCACGGTCACTCTCGCCCGCAAATGGTGATGAGCAGGTCAGGCTGAGAGCAGAGGAAGAGCTCAGCCTTCAAGTTAGATCCTGACCAGGGACAGACTCTTAGCACCACTTCCATTCTGCCCTGAAAATCCTGGCAAGTGTTCCAGGTTTGCCCAGAGAGATCCAGGCTCAGTTTGGACCAGAGATCCAGGCTCAGTTTTGCGCAGGGATTCACATGGATGTGTTCGCTTAGGAGGGGTTGATGATTCAATCCATTGATCAGTTGGGGACAGGGATCAAGGAAGGATTAGCTTGTACCCATGTCCAGACTTTGCCTAAGGTGAGGTTTGGGGCCCAACCTGTAGAGTATATCCAGCCTCATTCAGAACCGGGCTCTGAGCTAAGCCTGAAGTGAGTTTCTGGGCTCAGGCTGGGACATAGACAGAAGGTGAGCCTAGAGGGGCACCAGCCTTAGGCTGACGTGGGGAATGGGCCTCAGTTTGTAAAGGGAACCAGGCTCAGTCTATACCACTAGTATCCTCAGGGCAGGAACAGCCATTTGAGTGGACACTGGGGAAGTCTCAGACCCTGTAGGACACACCTCAACTTTCTGCCTCATGATCCAGACAACAGGATTTTGGCAGGTAGCACTAGGCAGGGACCTCTTATCAGCATTGGCCTACTGCCTGTTCTCAAGATAGCTGTCCCTGGGTCTCAGATCTCTCATCTGGGGAGGAACCAGGGGTGCACGTGGCCTCCTGTGGGCCTGTGGGGAGGAGTCTCAGGTTGGCTTTGGAGGCGGCAGCTATTAGCAGAGGGTTCTGCTCACCTGAGGTAGGAGATGACCCCCATGGCCCTGCAAGAACAAAACCACACATTGTGAGTCACTCCTAGGCCTGGCCCATAGGGAAAAGCTGTGTACATGCAGGGCAGTGGGGGAAGCCCAGAGTCAGAAGAGAACACAGAGAGGACCGCCCTCCATCCCCCTGGCTAGCTGTTCGGCTGCCTGCCAACTCCCCTAGGCAGAGAGAGAGTGGGCTGAGCCAGCCATGAGAGCCAACATTCCAGGGGAATTGCAGCCCTGCCAACCAACAGGGCCTACCAGATGTCGGAGGCCTCGCTCACGGGGGTCTGCTCGATGATCTCAGGGGAGACAAATTCAGGGGAGCCAAACTTGCTGTACTGTGGCTCTGCTGGGGTGATTTTTTGGGCAAAGCCAAAGTCACAGATTTTAATGTCTTCCCGAGCAGGATGCACCATCAGGATGTTGGGAGGCTGTTGGGCAGAGTTAAGGAGTCAGTAAGGCCCATGCCCTGAAGCAGTGACTGCTAGGGCTGCCAGGCCTCAGTAGTGTGATATTCAGGGGTCAAAAAATGCCAGCAACAGGGAGTGGGGTCATACCAGGGGCAGGTTTTGATATCATTTAGGGGCAGCCTTTGCTCCATCAGTCACACCCTTCCCTAAAGGACTGCCAGGAAGTACTGAGTTCCCCATCCCTGGAGGCAAGCAAGCTCCTGCTAAGGAGGCTGAAAGTGGTGGGCCTATGCCCTCCCAGTCTGCAGGTTCCTGGCTCCCAGCCTAGTTCTGGGGTAGGGAAGAAGGGGTGGAAGAATATGAATACCTTTATGTCCAGGTGAAGGATTCCATGGTTGTGCAGGTACTGCAATCCCTCCACAAGCTGCTGGATGTAGACCTTGACCTATGGCAAATGCTAGTGTTCAGGTGAAAGGTCAGCCTCCCAAAGGCCCTCAGCTCAGGTGAGAGACCCCAGCCTCAGCTTACATGCCCCTTCCTCCTGAATTCAGCACCTGGGATAGGCCCCACAGAGCCAGTGGCAAGCGACACCCTCCTGGATCCTAGTGGGGGATTTGCCAGAGCTGAGGAGGGTTGGGGCTGGCTATGCCTCTGAGCTAGAAGGAATAACCTGGGCAAAGCAGGAGGTGGGGAACAGGCAGAGCTGGCCCAGAAGGCCTCTGATTTAGGGAGTGCTGTGCCTTGGATCCTGTCAATGGGGGATGGGTGTCAGAGTGAGGGTTTTATTTCATTTTATTTTACTTTATTTTATTTTATTTTATTTTATTTTATTGAGAGGTTTTTGCTATAGGGCGCATGCGCTCGCCAGACAGACAGAGAGAGACATAGAGACAGAAAGCGAGAAATCATCCCCTAGGGGGATGGTCACGCCGCAATCCCTTCTCCTCCATTCTCCTCTCGGGATCTTGGGCACGCACGCACACGCGCCCGGCGTGAGTTTTAAGCCACCGGGTCCGGGACTCGAACCGCGGTCGACTACGTGGGAGTCCAACGACATAGCCATTACACTAACTGCTGGTTCCCCAGAGTGAGGGTTATAGTCAGGTGTGCCATGCAGGCAGGCAGCAGATGGTGTAGTCACCTCAGCCTCGGTCACCACACTCTTCTTGAACAGGCGGTCCAGCAGTTCCTCAGATGAGCACCTGAGCTTCAGTCAAGGAGAAGCAGCTCTGGGGGTCTGGAACCCACCCGGCCTCCAGAAACCTATGTTCAGTGAGGTGGCTGGGACAGTGGGTATGTCTGCTCTCAGGATTGGGGACTGATGCATGGCATTGAGAAGAGTGGGATGGAATGCCTCTGGGACTCAGATGGCACACAATCCAGAGAGGGGCTCAGGCAGATCCTGGGAACTGAGGCCACTGGACAGCAGCATAGTGGGAGGAGTGCTTCCCCATTCTCTCTGCACAGCACACCCCCTGAATCCCCTCCTTAAAAAGAGGATACTGCTGACTCAGAGGCAGGTGGAGTGTGGCCAGCTGACCAGCAGTTCATCACATGAGACCCCTCCCCTCCAGGTACCCACACATACAGGGCCCTGTGAGTGATGGGATAGAGTAGCATGGGTGGGCAGCTCCTTTCCTGTCCCTAAGAAGCTAAATGAGAAGACCTCCAGATATCCTCACTAAGGACATCTTGGATCTTTGGGACCAGCCCAGCCACCAACATGGCCAGGTGACCTCAGTCAATGTCCCATGGAAAAGAAGACTCTCCTGCCCAAATTCCTGACCTACACCACCATGTGCTGCAAGAAATGGGCTTCTATGACAGAGCTTCAGTACAGGGGTGCAGGAAAGCTGGGACGACAGGTGTCACCACAACCTAAACCCCAGGCTGGGGTCTGCCTGCCTTCCTCAAATACTCCTGAGGAGCCAAGGGCAGGATACAGCTCCAAGATTAGAATAAGGGTCTTCCGGGTCTCAAACTGGTCCAGCAGCCCTGTGATCAGTGGGTGGCTCAGAGTGGCCAGGATGTCTCGCTCCTGGTATGCCTGGGTGCGAGTTTTGCTCCGCAGGGGGATGAACTTGGCAGCACATGAGATCTTGTTTCCTTTATGCTGTACTCTTTTCACAAAGCCAAACACACCCCTGGGAAGGCAGGAAGGAAAGAGAGGAGCTCACAATGAACTATCCTGGGGAGTCCTGAAGGTTCAGAGAGAATTGGGTGGATGATACCTTCCAATCTCCTCCTTGACCTCATAGAAGGAGTGCAGCTTCCTCCGGTAGCTTTGCTTCTCTGAGTCTGCCTCACTGTCCTCTACAGTCAAAAAGCAGAAAATATTCAGTATGGGCAGAGGTGACTACCCCAGTAGAACCACCCACCATAGTGTTTTCAGGGCTACCCCTGGGCCAGACCCTATTGGGCCCCACCACACAGGTGCTGCCCAGTGGACAGAGGATGTCATGCTGAGTTGATACCTGTCTGAGGCCATCCCAGCTGCAGAGCCTGGAGCCAGGGAGGGGTTGGACAACTCACCCCCATGAACCAGCAGCTCTGCCTTGCAGAGCACTTGGCCACCAGCATTGCGAGCAAGGCAGGTGTAGACACCGGCATCATGTGGGGCCACATCCTTCAGCACCAGGGAGTATGTGGTCCCTTCTTGCTGCTGGCTGATCCGGGCACCATCCATCAGCTGAACACTGTCCTGGGGGCACACACATGACATTTTGGAGGTGTCACCATTAGCCTATCCTAGGGGACTTCACAACCATCATCCACCTTGCCCTTCACAGAGTGGTTCTTCCCAAGCCTGTTGAGTATCTGGGCCTGTGTCCAGCCCAGAAAGGATGCAGGGAAATGCCATTTGGAGGCCACACAATGGGGGCTGCATGACAGGAATTGCATGATGGGGACTACATAACCCCTCACCAACCCACACTTAGAAACATTCACACACATACACACTTGCCACCCACCACCCAGTGTTTCCCTGCTCATACCTTGTACCAGGTTACCATGGGCTGTGGGTTGCCCTCGATGACAGCCTCAAACTGTGCTGTGCCACCTGTCTGTACCTGGACATCCTCAATGGTGACCTGCATGGATGGGGGCCCTGGAGGGAGGTGGAGAGAATGCCTGTGGGGAGGGGACCCCCGGGTTGAACAACCCAGGTGCCTACCACAGTCGGCCATGAGTGGGTGGTCAGCAAGGTCCTGAGATTCCTCCACAGCAACAGAGCTCACCTCCCTCCCAGGTGGCTGTCCCCATACAGTCAGGAAGTACTTCTTCCATCTAACCACTGTCTCTTCTACTTTGGCCTCAGCTGGCCCAGGGGTCAGGAAGACGGTCAGCCAGAGCAGACAGAACTTGCTAACCCAGGCTATTGCTCTTGGGAATGAAGCCCCACAGACACCAAGTTTACTGGCACTCCTCAACAGAGGACTGGCCTCTCTGAGGGGACATGGAGAAAGGGGGTTGGGGACAGGGTCGGGACATGCCAAGTAGCCTCAGCAGTCTCTTTCATGCAAATATCCCCCAGTCCTGGGCACGAGAGCATGGAGACACAGTTGTAGGCCAGTTGGGCCCAACCCCCATACTTGCAGTGCCTGCATCGATGGCCTGGTACACGTAGGTCCTTTGCGTGGTCTCTGTGACCACGTGGCTGTGGACGTCCCAGAGCAGCTCCCCTGCACCTGCACCTGCGCCTGGCCAGGCTGCGCCCTCCACCCTGAGATCAGGAAGCTTGGTGAGCCTCTGTTCAGCTAAGGTCAGCTAGAGGCCTGGTCCCTGCACCTCCTAGGAAGCTGGGTCTCATGATAAAATGGGGTGGCCCTACCCTACCTTCACTTCGGGGGTTGATGGAACAAAAACGCTTGGAGAGAGGGTGTACAGTTGGGATCCCCAGATCTTTGTGAAGAGTGGCCTCCCCCATACCCTTTGCCCTGAGAATGGTCTGTTCTTCCTGCTCTGCTCACAGACTTGGGTGAGGGCTAGCAAGGAGTATACTTGGAAGTTGTGAGACCACTTGCCTAAAGCCTCATTCTATGTGGCCAGAGTGGTTGGCTATGCCCTGCCTGCCCTTGGCTTGTCCCCTGGAGGACTGCCCTCCACCACATGACCCTGCCAGCCGGTGGGGGGAGGGGGATTACCGAATGGGTATGGTCCGTGCCTGTGGCCCAGCACTGGCCTCAGGCTCCTGCTTCAGGCCTTCATGAGAGATAGACTGCAGCACCTTTGGGGATTCGGCTGGTGGGAGACAAAGGGCCTAGTGAGTTGGAGCTGGGATGAGACCTGGGGGCCGGCTACCACAGTGGATTCCCCCATTTCCAGGCTGGAATGGGTGTGAGCAAAGCAAACCAGCAGGCCCTGGGGCCATAGGTGAGAACCTGGAGTCCCAGTCCCCAAACCCCAGGTTTCAGCCCACAGCCTATATACATGCAAGATAGTCATCCTTCTGAGCCCAGAAGGTAGGGTGCCCTGCCATGTCCTAGGCCACTAGCACTGACCTGGCTATCAGCCAGTCGGCCAGCTGACAGTGGGATGCAGCAGCCTCTGCTTTCCAGAGCACACCCTGGCACACTGGCCAGAGAAAGCCCCTAACCATGTGGAACAGGTGGCTCTATCTTGGCACCATGGGTGCCATGGGGATTCAGTAATTTTATTAGCACACGAGTGATGTACAGGAGTGACTTAGAGGGCCAGGGCATTGCTCAATGCAGCTGCCCAGAGGCTGTGCCATGGGGCCCCATAGTGGACAGGTTAAGTCCTTGACATTGCTTCACCTGGCAGCTGAGGAGAGGAGAGGAGAGGAGAGGAGAGACTCCATAGCAGACTGGTTAGAAAAGAGGGCTTAGGACACCAGCCCACAGCACAGGTGGGGCTTAGGTGAGGCATAGGTGAGTCAGGTGGATGTTAGAGTTAAAGGTACACACTAACTTTGGGTGAGTGAGCAGATGGGAAATGGTGCCCAGGGTTGGGCGGGGAACTTGGCTGGTGCAGCTAGCTTCATGTCTATAGTGGCATCAGACAGGATAAATAAACAGCCTTACAATGGTGACTGTGCTCCATGGAAGAGCATGCAAGTATCGCAGGGGCCATTTGCTCACCAGTGTGTGTGCCTGCAGGGCACCAGGCACTCAGTGAGGCATGCCCCACCCATATGGTAGGGATGAGACAGAGGGCCTAGGGCTAGTCTTCAAAGACCAGCCTCCCCCACCAGTCTCTGCTTCTCTGCCCATCCCCGGCAGACACCAGGCTTCAGATATACAATGGTGGTGATGGATGGAGGAAAAGCTAATACTTCTTGGGGTCTGGCGTCTGAGAGGGTCACTTGTGAGACGGCTGCTAGGCCAAACATGCAAATGGGGTGCCTAGAGGGATAAGCTTGCTACCATAGGACCCCCTCTCCCAAGATCCCCACCCAGCTTTGTGTGTCATCCAAGACCCTTGCCACAGGTAGGGAGGAGTCTGTCATATGGAGAACTTTAAGGGATGACACCCTATGTGGTGTCAGAGTACTCATGCTGGCTGAATGGAGGATGCTGTGTATCCAGGGACACCAGCCTTCTGCATATGTGAACCAACCCTCTTGTCCTGCAGGGGGAGGGTGACCTGCCTATCTCTGACCTCTGTGTACCCTGGTTGCCAGGAGTTGGGGGAGGCAGAGGCAGCAGCAAGGAAAATGTGTCCATTCACCAGATTATCTGAAATGCTGGCCTGAGTTTGAGATTAAGGGTGTTGAGTGTGGGACTCATGATGGGAAGCCATCCCTGTGTGGTCTTTGAAAAGGGCACTGCAACCAGAGGTCCAACCTGGCTCTGATTTGACTGCCTGACCCCCTTCCAAAGTGACAGGATCACAGAAGAATAGCAGGTGAAGGTGCATCAGGGAAGAGTTTGCAAGGTGGTGAGGGGTTACTGGGGAGCAGGGCAGGATGCAGAAGAGATGATGGAGAATGGATGGGGCTAGGGGAAGAGAGGAGGGGCCTGGAGGTTCCTGAGTTGTCCTAGGGCACTCCACAAGCTCTGGCCTAACTCCAGGTCCTTCCACAGAAAGCTCAAGGCAGCACCCCGTCCTTGCCTGCCCATTCTAGCCTGCATACCCTGTGGCACTGATCACCAGATACGGAAGCCTGGCGCTCCTGCCTCTCAGATGCCCCGCCTGCAAGCATGGCTTCAGTCCCCCAGCTCACTTGCAACTGGTGGCAGGGACCCGAGGAGCTCTCCTTTACCTGGGGGCCTCAGTTTCCTTAAAATGCACTGCCTGTTCACTTAGGGGAAAACTCCTTAAAGTTCTCCATATGACAGACTCCTCCCTACCTGTGGCAAGGGTCTTGGATGACACACAAAGCTGGGTGGGGATCTTGGGAGAGGAGGTCCTATGGTAGCAAGCTTATCTGGTCTGTCTGGGGTACAGTTGCTTCTACCTCTCTCCTTTAGCACTTTCTCCTCCTTCCTCCTTTTCTTCTTTCTCCTCCTCTCCCTCCTCTTTCCTTCCTCCCTCAGCCCTCCTCTCCTTCCTCTTCCTCTCACTCCTTCCTGTCTCTTCAGACCTCTTCTCTTCACTTGCCCACCCTTCTCCTCCTCCTCTTCTTCCCCTCCTCTGCTCCTTGGACCCTTCTCCTCTCCCTCTTCCCTCGCCACCCTCCCCTTCCCCATCTCTCCCCTCTTCTCTCTCACCAGCTTGGAAACACAGGGCACTCAGGCTGACTATGGAGGACTAACCTCTGGCTCTTGGGATAGACTCGCTCAGGGAGGAGAAACCTTCCCAAACTCACCCCATGCCTAGTTTCACAGATGAGGCACCAAGACTATTGCAGGGTGGGCCTTGGCTAGGGTCTTTAGCTCATGGGGCTATCAGGATTCCAAATTGGGGTCCCTGGGACCCTGCCAGCTCATAGTCATAGGATGGGCACCTGAGGTGACTCTTCAGGTCAGACGGACAAGATGGGGTCAGCACAGGGTGGGATGTGGGTCTTTGTAGTCAGCTACCTCATGCCAGGCCTCACCAGGTATATCCGAAGCTCCCACACCTGGAGGCTGGGGACCAGCTTCCTGGAGTTCAAGAGACCCTCTGGAGCCAGTGCCAGTGAGGTCCCCTTTAGAGGGGTCCACAGCCTCGGGGCCCAGCAGCCTCGGCAGGACAGATGTGACCTCCTGCTCACCTCGGTCCAGGATGGAGTCTGTGAAAGAGGTAGGTTAGTGCATGCGGGCTGAGGCTGGAATCTGGCATAGAGCACTGGGGAGCACAGGAACTCCACACCAGTCCTCAGAGACAGCCCATGTGAGCAGATCCTGGCCTATCCCGTCCCACCTGCTCCACCTGCTGCTCCTCTGCTCAGGAGGCTGTCTGCAGGTGGAGGCCCATGCGTGATAGAGAAAGAAGCCCTGAGGTTAGTGCTGTGGGCACCTGCTTCCTGCCCCAGCTCAGATGCCTTCAGAAGAGTCGCCTTCTCCACAAAGCCATGGTCTGGACATCTGCCCTCAGTCTGCCCTCTTATCCCAATGCCAGCCTTTATCCTAGGGCTGGCTTCCCCTTGAGGCTGACATGGGACTGCAGGATGTTGGGTTAACCAGCCCCAACCCTAGGAGCAGCCAGATGCCAAATCAAAGCTTGGGGGGAACCTCCAGGACTAAGTGTTTAGACGGCCACAGCCATGCCCCTTCTCATCTGAGGACAGGCCCCATCTCCTGGGGCAGCCTCTGCTACCTACCTATCTTGGCCTAATGGCAGGCCTCTCCCCCCCT
>NW_006159672.1:8693585-8703669 GCF_000334495.1 Tupaia belangeri chinensis | reverse complement strand
TTCTCCCCTCCTCCTGCAGCCTAGCCACAGCATACACACCCCACCCCCAAGCTCTGTCCTTAGTTTTCTACTAGCTCCTGAAGGATTCCTCAAGCCCCCACCTGGTCATGGTTCTCTGCCCTCGGCCCCAGGTACAGCCTCTCTGTGGCCTCATATGAGCGCCCCAGAAATACTGACCACTCCCATCCCCAGTAAGTCCCTGCCCCCCATGCCCCTGCCTCCCTGTCCCAATTCTCCCTCTTGTTCATCTTCATTGTTTCAAGCCCCTGCTAAGGAGGAACCTCTGATGTACCCACTGGGTCCTCAGGCTGGAGAGACAATTCTGGGCTTCTCTCTATGGGATCAGAAAACCTCTCCCTCCCCTTTATTACTCCAAGGAGGTTGGCAGGACCCATGGGCTGGCCTCTGGGCTGGAGGTCACCCAGGAGGTTGGTGCCATCCCTCTAACAGGCGCTGGGATTGTTCTGTCATTCCTGCCAGGAGCAACAGGGTCAGTTCCTGGACACAACCCAAGTCCTGCAAGAGCCACCACATCATACTCTCAACCCATGTCTCCTGACAACAACCCTGGCTGTCTAGGGCTTAGGAAGGCCTGCTCAGCTTCTAGCAGGAAGGGAGTGACCACAATGTCTACTCTGGTCACATCGTGTGCCCCCGTGGCCATCCCAAGCTGTGTATGAACAAACTGGATGTGCCAGCACCCAGGGACACTGCAAGTGGAACACACGAGCAGGTAGTAGACCAGGGTGCTGCCTCAGAGATGAGGGACAAGGGCAGGCCTGTTAGTGGGCTGCTGGTAAGTGACCGCCCAGGGCTGTGAGTGGAGGAGAACCTGGGCTACCCTAGTCAGCAGAGCTGCTGAGTAGAGAAACAAGAAGGAGCAGAAAAGAGGTGCAGGGAGATGATTTATTATTGCATTTGACCGACCAGGGCTTCTTCCCACCCGCAGACCCTGTGTCCGCCCTACAGAGAAGGCCCAGGAGGGTCTGCAGAGTTCAGGGAAGCCCCCCATCAAGGGGCCTCAGGCACCCCCAGGCTGGAGGAGAGTCTAAGCTGTGCTGAGCCTCAGCTGGGACTGGGCTAGGGCCAGAACTGGACAGGTGGATGGAGCCCACATGGGGGCCCTTATCTTGCATCTGGGACAAGGTTCTTGCCAGGCCGGAAGTGAACAGTCCAGAGCTATGGTCTTCAAATCACTCCTTGCTAGGGTTTTCTCAGGTCAGCTTCAGCACATTCAGACATTACCGTCCTCAGCATGAAGACCAAGTCCAGTGAGGTAGGAGGGGGCCCAAAGTGGGAGGGTGGGGCAGCCTCAAGTCCCCAGTTGTAGAAGACTTAGGGTTAAGAGTCCGAGCTCACATGTTCAAGGCAACTTGGTGGGGACTGGGGACCTTTCTGGGGCCTATTGCTGGTGCCAGGCAGAGTCTGAGGCTCCAAAGCCAATCCCCTCTCCCTGCTGACCCCATGCCACGATGGCAGCGGCACCAGGAGTATCCTGTTCTATGAGTCTCACAGAGGTGTGAGGCCTCAGCCCTGGGAAGGGCTGGGGACCTCATCCCCATCTGGGCGGATGTGCAGAGTAACTGTCTCTCCCACGGTCCCAAAGCTGACCGTCTGGGTAGAAACCTCTGTTTTGAAGCTGCTGTGGCCACTGTCTGCAGAACGCTGGACCTGGGTACAGAAAGACTGTGTCCAGGGAGTGGTGCCCATGGGCCCAGCCCGGACTTCCTGCACAAGGAAGGAGACACCCTCAGAGCCATGGATCTGGGGCCCTGATGGAGATGACCTCTGGGTCCCAGACCTGAAGAAGCTGAGCTGGCTTCGGGGGCCCGGTGGACGCCCCACATTGAACAGGACAGGCTGCCCCACAGTGGGCTCACTGATCTCTCTCTGGAGCACCGAGACCTCACAGGGAGGGTCATCAGAAGCACTAAGCATGGGACCGCTGCAGCCAAAGGTCTCCCCTTCCTCAGGCACATAATCTTCCAGGTCAGCCAGGGTCAGCACTCGGCCATTGTGTGTAAGGATCTTGGGGTCACGGCCTTGAAGACTGTCAATGTCATGGGGCTCCTCTATCACAAAGGAGCCTCCTTCCTCCTCCTCTTGCCTTCCTCCCTCCTCCAAGGTGCTTTCCTCCTCAAGGGGGAGCCCACTCTCCTCTGGCTCAAGGCTGCCTGTGCCAGAGGTGGCCCAGTCCATGCCACCCCTGGCATCCACCTGGACGATGAGGGGCTTGCTGATGCAGACCTTGGCTGTTCCTCCAGCCTGGCCCTCCTGGGCCAGCAGCTTGTTGTTGGAGTTGTTGGTGTTGGGATCCCCTCCAGGGGTCCTGCTGGGGAACCCTGCTGAGCTGCCAGGCACTTCCCTGGAAGGAGACACACTCCTCGAGCCAGTCTTCTTCACTCGGACTTCAATGGTCTCCTCAACCTCCACCCACTTGGGCTGGGGCCCAGCACCTCCAGACAGGGCTGGAGAATGGGTCTCGGCCTCCGTCACATACAGTGTGGGCACAGTGGGCTTCCAGCCTGGCTCCCCCTCAGGCCTGCGGGGCTGGCTGGCCCCTGGCAGGTACAGCACTTCAGGGACCAACAATCCTGGCCTTGGTGGGCTGGCAGAGCGACGGGAAGGTGAGCGGGAGGGAGACTTGCTGGGGGATCTTCGTCGGCCACGGGGGCTCTTCACCACAGTTGTAATGGTCTCTTCTCTGGGAAGGGAGAGGGCCCAAGAGGAGATGGACACAGAGGCCCACAGCCTCACCCAGGATCCAAGCTATCAGCCATGCCAGGGCCAGCATGAGTGATCAGGTTAGTGTACAAGCGAGTGAGTGATGAGTGCACAAACACCTACACATGCGCTTGAGACCTGCAGGACCCCTAGCCACAGAACAACAACAAAAACCACAAGGCTTTGTGTGGCCAACCTGAGGTTCTACTATGCAAATTTCAAAACAAGAGGTGAGGTAATCAGGAAGAGCTGTACTGAATTGGATAAGCAGGCACCTTCAAAAACCAGGTCAAGTCTAGAGCACAGTGGTCCCCTGTGCATTCTCCCCTGCCTGTCCATCCCACCAGCAGGGATTACAGGGAGGGTGCTCAGACAGCTCTGAGAGGGCAGTTCTTCATGCCTCAAAAATCCTTGGTAGGGACAGGCTGAATAACTAATGTTGCAGGTACATGCGAGGGTCTAGCTCAGGCCAGGAGGGCTTAGGTCTAGGAGAGCTATTGAAGCCCCAGCCTAAGGCTTGTGGTCTAGGCCTCTGGGTCTGAAGTGTGAGACCTGACAAGGCTCCAAGTAGCTCTGGGCAGAAAAAGTAGGGAAGGCTGAGCAGGACTCCTGGCTCCAGACTTGGCTTGGACATCATGGGCACATGCCTTCAGAGAAGCCTCTTCCCCTGTCTGGACTCCATTTTCTAAGATGGGGGTGGAGAGGAGGGAAAAAGAAGGCAGAACTCACAGCGATTTGCATGTGGGTATGCATCAGGCATAGGCCAGGGACTTTGCAAGCTCTCTCGCCTGACTTTGCAACAACAACTGGGGGTTAGGTCTGATGCTCGTTTATAGGTGTGGACAGATGGTTGGAAAAGGTTCAAAACTTGAATGAGACAGAATCAGAGGCACACCTGTCAGTCCGGGCCCTCCTCTGGTACCCGGTGCTCCTGACCTTGCCAGGAGCTGAGGTTGATATGAGTAACAGGCAGGGAGCTAGAATATGCCAAGAAACACACAGACCATTCTCCTGAGCCACGAGACCTGTACTTCCCTTGGACAGAGGGGCCTGGCATGTATGTGTGATGACTCAGCTGTTGCTGACTGCCTGCTCTGACAAGGCATTGTCTCTCTCTTGTTCAGCTTTGCTTCTAACCCAGGGCTTCATCCGGGAGCAATTGCTCCCAGGGATGGACCCAGAGTTGCATGGTCACACCTCAGGGTACACAGGTTCTGTCTTCTCCAATCCTCATGTAGTAAGGACGACAATTAAACTTCACTTAACTGCTGGGAGAGCTGAGGCCTGGAAATGTGGCCTACTCAGGGCCACAGGCCTGCCTTCCTGCCTCACACCCAGGCTTAGGGGCATTAGGCTTGCCACTGTTCAAACATTATGGGGGCTGGGCCAAGTGCCATCTGATGACCTCATGCTGTACAATCTGTGGATGCAGGGCAGAGAGTTGAATGGAACCAGGAAGCTCAATCACTCCTACATGTTTTCGCATCTATTGAACTCACTACTGCCCCCATGAGGGCACACAAGCATCCTGCACTGAGACTACAAGCGCACAGTACCTGGGCCACCAGGTAGCTGGGGTCTTTTTCCAAGCCCTGTTTTCCTCTGGTGTCCCTGTCTCCCCAGGGCCTCTCCATGTATGGTCTGCCCTGGAGGCAGTGCTGTAACTGGGCAGTTGCCTCCTCCATTCCTCAAGCTGAGGGGACCCATTCTTTGCAAGATGAGGACTGCCACCTTCCTAAGCCAGGAACAGACTGAACTTCAAGGCAACTTGTGAATCACCTGGTCCACCCTCTCCTAGGCACAAGCTACCTCTGAAGCTTCCCCCAAGGGGGATTCCTGAATTCAACTCTGCTCCTCTCCTTTTTCATCCATAAAACGTGGATAATAGGGGCCAATGACTGGTATGGTGGTTAGGGCACTGGACTCCCACAGAGCCCACCGTGCTTTGAGTCCTGTACCTAGAGACTTGGTTTCTTGCTTTCCCTTTTTCTCTCTCTCCCTCTGGTGAGCACATGTGCCCTATGACAAATATAAAATAATAATAATAATAATAATAATAATAATGAATAAAATTAAATAATTCTTTCTTAAAAATGTGGGTGATAATGTTCCCCTCATGGGTAGAATGCCATCTGTGTGAAGCCCTGGCATGGTTGCATACCTCCTAGGATGGGGTGTTGGCTCACTGCCACCTCAGGCAGCCCCTTCTACTGTGCAGTGGCACAACAGGAGTACCCTGCTGGGGGCAAGCAGGAGTCAGTCAACGAAGGGATTTCATCAAATGGCTGACAACAGGATTCTGCAGCAACATGCCCAACTACAGGCCCCTTTAGTAGGTTGTAGGCACACAGGGAACTAAGAGGCTTCCCATCCTGGAGCTCCTCATTCATCTGGCCTTAGGAAGCCAGTATTTCTTGTCTCTTGGGTTTTGCAAGCTCTTTCACTAGCTCCACCTCCATACATCTCCTACTGGAAGTCCCCCTAGATTATCTAGGCCAAAACTGAGCCTGGCAGGTGGCATGGTGGTTAAGGGCACTGGACTTCCACACAGTCAACCGCAGTTCAAGTCCTGCACCTGGCGTTTTGCTTTCTCACGTTCCCTCTCTGTCTCTTGCTCGGTCCCTCTCTGGTCACATTATAATAAATAAAGCTAAAAAAAATCTGACATTCATAAATTCTCCCAGCTCTGGTCCCCTGGTAATACTTCATCCTCTTTGTGTGAGGTTTTCCATGCCTTGGAGGCACTGAAGGACGAAGAAAGCAATGGTGGGTATAGCACCAGGGAAATGGGATCTTAGTTGGCTTCCAACCATGACCCAAACTGAGCTAACCTCTCTTCCCTGAACCTCGGTTTCCCCATCTTTCAAATGTGAGGACTAGGCTTAACAGACCTGTAAGGGCCTTACGGTTGTTCTGCCCACTACACCTGCACAATCTAAATTAAATTCAAATTAATAAAAAATAAATAAAATTTAAAATTCAGTTTCTTAGTCATACTAGATGCATTCCAAATGCTCAACAGGCACACATGGCTGATGGCTGCTGTAGTGGCCAGGGTAGAGAAAGAACATTTCCATCATCACAGGAAGTTCTGTCAGACAACACTGTCTTTGCTCCTAGGTTACTGAGGGGTAGAATTCTCTCTAGTCCACTGTGGGAAGTAGCCCTCAGTCCCAGCTTCATCCTAACTGGTGTGACTGGGTCCAGGATCTGGGTGGGCCACTGAGAAGTGGGCAGAGTAAGTGTAACATGCTGAGGTAGTGGGGTCATGGAGTGAGTAGTGAGACTGTGGACATGAGCTGTGAAGTGTGGACATAGCCAAGGTCTCGGGGGCAGGTGGTTATGCGAGGTATCTGCAGGTATCTGCAAATTGCTGACAATCTGCAGGGTGAGAAAAGGCCAGGCAGTCAGGCAAGCAGGTGGCCAGGCTACATGGGCAAAGTCCAGGCAAGTTAGTGGCATGCAAGTGGCACTGCAGTCAGAAGGAAGGTTAGGAACACGCCTGCACTTACATGATGACGGTTTTCTTGGGGACTTTAGTCTCCTGTTCAGTGACTACAAAGAAAACAGTTGGAATAGCGAGGATTACAGACCAGCCAGCGCTCAGGCTGAGCTGAGTGGTATGGCAGTGCAGTAACCTGCTTAGCTTGGGAGCAGTGGGTCCAACCCTGTCTGGCCATGTGCCTCTGGGCAGACCATCTCAGCTTGGAGCCCCAGTTCCCTCGCCTGTGCAATGGAGGTGATAATGGTTATTCTGAATAGCTGGAGTATGAGGAGGTCTGACAACAATGCATTCCACCTGAAGGTAGGACCCATTATCCCTCTTGAGGGTCTTGCAGAGGCTGTGGGCAAGTGAGGGCCCTGCCTATGCTACCTGCACTGGAATCCCAGCTTCTCCCTTAGCCAATGTGCCAAGGGAGTCCCGTAATTTGTCAGACTTACAGTCTCACTTTCCATACATAGAAACTGAATCCTAGAGAGAAGGAAGAAGTGGTCTATTGCTGCACAGTGAGTCAGCAGCCACACTGGGGCTGAACTGATGACTGCTTTACACCCCCGCCCCCCACCCCCCTCCCAAAAAAAGCCCTAAAGACCAAGAGGTATCTCTCAGGGAAGAACTTTGGAGTTCTGAACTCAGTATATCTGAGCTCTGTGGCATGTGGCATGGGAACACAGATGTCCCACAGGGATCAGTCCCAGAGGATGGCTGGACAAGGTCCTGAGCTGTGAGTAGGCAACCTAAGTCTCTCCATAGGAGAACCCTCAGGCTACAAACTCAGTGGTCTCTCGTGGTAATTGCCTCCCTGCTCAGAGCCACCAGGATAGGACATATAGTTCCCAGTTTTACAGATTGGGGACATGAGTTCCAGAGATGGGACAGGACTCAGTGGGATCAGGCAACACCTATTCCCAACCTTCTTGAGGCTCCTCCCCTGTAACTTCCAGGCAGGATTGGGCTTGGCACAAAGATGACCCCTCCTAGGCTTGGCCGATTACACATGGCAGCACACAGGCTACCAGTATCCTCCCATTTCAACAGCTCTTTCACCACCCTGCAGGGAAAACTGAGAAGGAGGCCTGAAAAAGTCAAGTGGTGTGGCCTGGGGCACACAGCCTCTAGCTTCTGGTCTGGGGGATTTTCTGCTTTGTATACTGCCAAATAGAGAAAGATTTTCCTTTAGATGACCAAGACTATTTTAAATGTTGTCTCCAATGGGGCGCGCATGAATTAAATGTACTAGTGTGTATTTGGGAGCCACTTATATGTGTGTATGTGCATGTACATGTGATTACATGTGTGCATCTGAGAGCACATGTGTATGTGTGTGTATGTGTGCACACCCATATTCGTATATATGTGTGCCTGTTTGAACAGGCTGTCCTCTGGGGGACAAGAGTCCACAGGGAAAATGGGATCTAGTCAAAAAGCTCTGTGTCTTTTAGACCAAGTTAGGCCCAGTGTGTTTGCTGCCTGCCGGCCAGACTGTGTGCACAGAGTATGTGAAAACCCAGGGCTTCTTCCTCATTCTCCTTGATGGGAATCCTTCTTGCTGCTCTTAGAGGTGGTGGCCAGTGCACCACTGGGCTGCTATACTCCCAGCACCTTTGTTTGTAGACCTAAACTGCCACTTGACCAGCTTGGAGTCCAAGTGAGTATTTGCAACCACAGGAGAGGTACAGCTGTGCGAAGCGGAGCTCCTGACTTGGCGCAGATTCACAAGCAAGGAGCGGGCAGAGCCCACCCATAGCATCTGCCAGGGTCTGTTTTGGCTGCAGAGCCATTGGGTTAAAGATGAAGCGGCAGGATAGGAGTTAGAAAGCAGGGAGGCATTGGGCTCTGACTCCAGGATCTTCAGGGACTGGCCTTCTTGCCTCGCCGAGGTGCTAACAGCAGTAGGCCCGGAGGCCTGCTCTTCCATGCTGCCACCCCTTCCTCCGTACCCAGAAAGAGACCCGTCATGATAACCAAGTAAATAACTAAAACGGAAACTCTGGTCACCAGCAAGAAGAAGCTCTGGGCGTCCCCACCAGGCATTCCTTCAACTGTGAAACGTGAGATATACAGAAGTCGAGGTGCTGGTGGCAGCAAAATGTTGGCGTGGCACTGTGGGGGCCAGCGGATGTCATGGGCCTTCAGGGACACATGTCCAACATGAGACACTTGGAGTGGACGGGCTCAGCCAGGGCCTGTGGCCCTCTGGAGGATGAGTAACAAGAAGCTCTGCCCAGTCAGGCAGGAGGGGTCTTCCTGAGGGCTGTGGAGGATATCAAAGGTCCCAGGTGGCCCAGGATCTTCAGGGACAAGAGGGCTCAGATGGACAACCAGCCTCTGGACACTGGATAATTCAAGTGGCACCAGAGGATGCATATGCCAACTTTCAGGACTTGGAGGACACATATTCCAACTCAAATTACAGTGGGAGCTGCAGTTTCATCAGGTGTTGGTCTAGCCTCTGCTCATATGCCCTTGGGGACAGGAGGCTCACCACCTGCCCAGACAGCCCCTGCCAGGTGGGGCAGCTCTGAGTAAGCCACTCAGGACAGATGCCAGTGTCTTTCTCCCTGCTCTGGCTGTTCCTGGCCTACCTGGGCCAGTTGGAACCCTGGAGGAGTGAGGTGTCGTGTCTTATTTCACCTCCCTCCCTCCCTTCACCTTTGGTCCCTAGTAAGGCTCATTCTGCAGCCTGGTCCCCTCCAGAACTTCAGAAGCAGCACCAGGCCAGGCTAATGAGGCTGAGTCACAGTGTTCTGGTCTCTGTGTGGAGGGGCCCAGCCCCTATTTCCCAGCCCCAGAACCAAGCTGGAACCCAGAGGTCTCACCCTCTGCTCTTGGTATACATCCCTCCCTCAGAATGTCCACCTGCACAACACCTCCCTGACCACTGCTGGTCAGGCTACCAGGCCCAGGTTTAGGCTTTACATATATTCACGTTTCACCGGGGATGTTGCTCAGGGCTTGGGAACCCTTCCTCTACCATACACCCAGGGTTGTCTCTCCTGCCTTCACCCAGACTCTGGGCTCATGGCCCACTCCCTGCTGGCCCATGCAGTGCTGCCCCCAGTGAGGGACCAGAATCAGTGCTTGGCCCACAGTGGCCTTCTGGTCTCTCAGCCATAGCCCTCCCTGATCCAAGATGCCAACTCAGTCCCCTCCTCCAGGAAGCAGGCCTGATGGTGATGGTTTTATCCCCACCTGGCTCTGCCCAGGCTGGTGGAATCCAGCCCAGACCCTGAGACCCAGAGCCACTGAGATGGCACGGCCAGTGTGGTGGGTCCTACCTTCCACAGCAGCCACAAGCTGTTCCTTGTGGAGCTGGTCCCGGGCCCGCTGCGTAGGGCTCTGCATGTACAACTCCCCACTGCCTCGCGTCGTGCCCAGTCGGTTCACCAACTACAAAACAGGTGACACAGATATGCTTAGAGCTCACACCTCTCTAGGGGGACTAGGCTAGCTTTTTGGGGCAGCCTTGGCCACTTGAAGCATAGGGGCCCCCCACCCTGGCTGTATCCCCCATAGGGAAAATGGCCCCTAGCTCAGCCATACCACTCCAGGGGGCCCATATTGCCCTAGAGCCTCCTGTAAGAATGGGGACACTCTCTATCTATCCTGTCCAGTGTGGTAGCCATGAGGGGCTCTGAGCAACCTATATGGAGCTAGGGAGGCCAAGGAACTGAATCTTTAACTGGATTTCTGCTTAACTGACTTAAATTTGAATTGTCGTGCATGGCCAGTAGAGACTATCAGAAAGCTCAAGTCCAGAGATAACTTGGGTCCATCTGCTCCCCAGAAGCCACCATGGGGGACAGGTTCCCCCTAAGCTGTGGCAGCAGCCACACAGAAGAAGCTAGAAATTGGCCA
>NW_006159672.1:8681121-8693257 GCF_000334495.1 Tupaia belangeri chinensis | reverse complement strand
CCTGGGGCTCCCCGACACCTGTAGTTGACACACAACTCTTTGGGTCGCTGTGGGCTGGGACCCCCTTGGAATACCAGAGGACTCGGACTCAGACCAGTCCCTGGGAGTCCTCAGTTCCCAAGCTGTGGACACAGTGAATGGGGCAGAGAGCAACTCTGTCTCTGATAGGCCTAGAAGCTTCCACAAGGAGAAGATACCTGTATGATTCCAGGTAATGCTGTGTAACTAATAGTACATTTTTACATGAATAAATAAAATTTATGAAGTCAGCCCCAGGCTTCCTCAAAAAGACAAAAAAACAACAACAACCAAATCAAATGGCATCCATGAAATGGGAGCAATGGCAAAAGAGGGTGCCAGCTTCAAGTAGGAGGAGATGGGAGGCCTTAGGGCGGGAGACTGCAAAGTCACAGTGTGGAGGAATGGTGTGCCTAGGGACGATGGGTGACAGGAGCCTGGCATCCCCAGCCCATTGTCGTGAATGGTGGCTGACAGTGGGCATATTGTTCCCTGGCCTTTCCCTAGAACCCCCACACCTGGATGGTGAGGCCTGGGCTCTTTAGCTCCTCCACAATCCGCCCCTATAGTAAGGATGACAAAGGCCTGGGGCCCCAGAGGCAGGCGTCTCCTCATCTCTTTTGCCTGTACATCTCACCTCACACTCATAGTGTCCCAGGTCTTCCTTTGTGGCTGCCCGGATCACCAGCACCAGAATGCCACTGTGGGGCTCACTTAGCATCCGGTACTTGCTGCCAGGGGTCAGCAGGGCTCCATCCTTGTACCACCTAGAACCCACCCCAAAGGGCTCATTAGGTGAGGTTCAAGCCACATACTGCCCCACCAATGAAAACTCATGGTTCTTGTGCTCAGAACCATCCCTAGGCTGTGCTTCTCACACTCAGAATCCCCACTGCCTGACTCCTACATCCATGTCTTTATAGAGCCCTCCCCTTCCAGAGCCTAAATCTAGCCTATAATGAGCCAGAATGAGCCAGAATGTCCAGAATGAACCATGGCCCTGCAATGATCAGTCATGGCCCTTTAGTGATCAGACAGTGATTGTATGTCCAACACACACTTGACCCAGGAAATGCACTGCCCACCTCTCAAGTCACAGACAGGAGTTGTGGCATTAGGAGTCACCCCATCCCTGTGCCAACAACGGCCCACCTGATCTGAGGATATGGAGCGCCTTCAATGGTGCAGGTGAACTGGGCATCCTCTCCCTCCACAAAGGGTGCAGCCCGGACCTTGTTCACAAATCGTGGGGGAACTGTTGTGGGGAGTGGAGAAAAAGAGAGACAGAGAGACAGTCAGAGGGACAGAAAGACACAGAGAGACAGAGTCAGAAAGATGGAGACAGAGATAGAGATATGTAGAGAGACAGGGAAAAAAACAGAGCCAGAGACACAGACATAGAGACAGAGACACAGAGATGCTGTGATAGAGCAATGGGCAGTGCCAAGGCAGAGTATGCAAGGCACTCTCCCTACCAGTGCCTTCCCTGATCCCTCAGTGATCCCCTCAGACCACAGTCTCCTGTTTCCCTCACCCTCTGGCCACACTGCCAGCTCCACCCACAGCTCCACCCCCTCAATCATGGTGCAGTGAGGTCAGGGTGGCCATGCATCCAGGCAGGTCTCCCAGGCTTACCTTGCACCAAGATTTTGCCAAGGGTGCTGGCATTTCCAGCAGCACTGGCTGCAAAGCACATGTACTGGCCAGAGTCCACACCAGTCAAGTTGTCCAAGATGAGAGCACAGGAGCCATCAGGGTCTTCAATGAGGATGTGATGAGGGTCCACCTCCACTGGTTTCCCATCTGGAAAGGAGGGGTGAGGGCCATCATGGGGGGAGAGACCCAAAGGCCAACCCCATCAGGAATAAGAGGTTGGGCCTGGCCTGGAGTTCACATCATGGAGCAGTGACTGAGGGGTGTACCTGGAGTACAAAGGCCAGGCTAACCTGGAGCCCTGCAGGAAGAGCTCAAGATGAGCCACTCCTTCTCTTTGTGTCTCTATCAATGCCTCTGTGTCTCTGCCTATCTTTGTCTCTCTATATATCTGGCTCTGTCTCTCTGTGTCTCCTATCTCCATCTCTCTGTCTCTCTGTCCTGGCCTGTCTGTGTCTCACTTTCTGTCTCTATGTCTGTCTTTTTTCTGTGTAACTCATATGCTATCTAGCAGCAGGGTTGGGGAAGAGAGTTGAACCCCACAGAGGACATGATGTATGGACAGCCAGATCGTCAGTGGCACCCTAATAATCCTGCAACTTCCTGGGAACCTCCAACACACTAACTGCGCACCAGTCACTGACCATCAGCCCCATTCTCATAACCCCCTACCCAAACCAGAAGTTGCAACCCCTCTCAAAATCACTGCCTATCACCCCCTTCTCTTCTCTCACCCACAACATGCCCCATGCTGCTGCCAGCCAGCCCCTACAGCTGGACATGGCAGCAAGAAGTTTCCTTGATCAAGTGGGGCCCACCATAACCCTGGTCCACTGGCCTGTCCCAGGTCATTCACTCCTCTCCCTGGCCACACCCTTGTGTCTCATCCTTTTCAACTGGTGTTTTGGCTTCCAATGCCACCAAAAAGCAAATGTCTCACCCTCCCACCTAAAGAGAGCCTCTCATGGGGAAGAAGAGAGGCTTGTCTCATCCTGGCTCAAAGGCAGATGCTCTTGAACTGCCATTTCCCAGCTGTGTATAACATGCCAGACATTTTTTTTCCTTTTCTTTTTAAAAAATTAGCCAGAGGATGTGTACACTCACCAAAGAGAGATAGAGAGGCAGAAAGCACCCCCCATGAGGGATGCTCACCATGTGAAGGCTTATCAGCCAACCAGGTAAAAATTATCAAACAGTCCAGGAGAGACTTAGCAGACAGCCCATGTGAGGATTACCTGACAGTCCAGGTGACCCTATGGGAGGCCCTGAGGAACCACATAGGAGGCATTGGTAACCAATGCGTTCTTCTGTGTGCCCCCTGGGTTCCCAGGGTTTCTCCCCGAAACTGTAAACAATTGTTCACTCAGGACTTCATGTGTGGAAGTTGGTATGGACCTGCCTCCAACCAATATGCATGGAAACCTGCTCCTTCAGGTGATTATGGAGGACCTTCAGGTATTTCAGGGAATCCTACTGGTAACTTGGGCAGTCCTCCAACAATTGGAGAGAACTCAAAATGAGGCTACCCTCTGTGACTTGGACTCCCTGAGCACAAAGGTTTTGCTGAGTTCTTTGAATTCTTCTAGTCAATTGTTGAACCTGAATGTAATCTTGTGGACCCTGGAACCTACAGTTGTGTCAGAGGGAGGGAGGGAGGAAAATCTCAAGACCAAAAACTTGGTATTAGAAGTGAGGACTGACACTTGGAGGTCCGGGGAACTACAATTTTCAGTTGGTGAGGTAGAGATTGGCTAAGTGGTTAGGCACTAGAGGAGCCATAATGGAAGGCTGACAAAGAGGGGATTACGTAAAGGCAGGCAACTGATTCCTGCTCTTTGAAAATATTCCCCTCTTCCCTTCCAGCCATCACAGACCTTCCCACAGGACATGTAAAAGAACAATTATAGTCAAAGTCGAGGGCCTGTTAATTTCTTAATTCCAGAATCTATTTAAATTTGATGGAAAACACACCTGGGCCCAATGGAAACTATGAGAAAGGCCCAAAATACACAGCAAAGGTCCACGATTAGGTCCGAAGGACACCCATACCACAAGTCTAAATAATATAAAATATCTGTGACTGTTAAGCCAATACTTCCTTGTAAATAAAGCCTTATAAACCTTAAGGTTCTTTTTAAAGTTATTTTTTAATTTAACTTTATTTATTTGCTTATTTTTTTTTAAAATTGATCAGAGAGGAAAAGAGAGAGAGAGACAGAGAGAGACAGAGAGGCAGAGAGAGAGAGAGAGTGGAAAGCAAGAAAGCAAGCCACTAGGTTCAGGACTCAAACTGTGGTCAGTCATGTGGGAGTCCAGTGCTCTTAACCACCACGCCACCTCCCAGCACCAATCCTTAAGGATCTTACCATATAAGAAGCTACTCATTCGGGAGCTCCCCTTTATGTTTTGTATTTTTTTTTTTTAGAGAAAGGTGTTTGCTATAGGGTGCTTGTGCATGCTGGAGAGACAGAGAGACAGAAAGCAAGAAATCATCCCCCAGGGAGATGGCCATTCTCCTCTTGGGATTTTGGGCATGCATGCACATGCACCCAGCGTGAGGTTTAAGCTGTTGAGTCTGTTCGACTATGTGGGAGTCCAGCGAGGTAACCATTATGCTATCCCCTTTAAGTTTTGTGTGCTTTTTTGTGGTAATTTCTTTTATTATTATTTATAAATTCAATCATTATACATCCTGCAGTGTTGGTGGGAATGTAAATTTGTCCAGCCACTGTGGAGAACAATATGAAGGTTCCTTAAAGACCTTCAAATGGAACTCCCGTTCCCTTTGAGTTTTAAGATGGAGACACACGGCTCAACAGCAACACAAGAAATGGCTTGCAGCAGGACTTGATTGATATAAAACAAAGGGTTTTTTTCCCGGTCCTACCACATTCCAGGAAGAAGGTAATATAACAATCTTTTATGGCCCAAAGCTTTCAGACAAAGGGAGTCTTCTGACCTTTGTACGCACTCCAAAATTAGGGGAAAAAAAAATAACTGCACCCATCTAGCATGTGACCCCCACCACAAAGGGACCTCAGTTTCTCTTTGGCAACTCATTTGGGGCCTGCTCTCTGCTTGGGAGCTCTGTTCTTCCTTCCCTCTCTTAATAAACTCCACTTGCCTACCTATGCCCATGTCTCTAATACTTCATGAGCTGTGGACAAGAACCTGTGTCCTACTGCAGGTGTGGAGCCTGATCACCTCTGCACTCCCGAGTCCCTGTGTCATTGGTACCAGAAGTGAGACTTGACATGGAGATCCCTGAACTTTGCAGTTCCCATCACACAGTCAAATCCAAGATGTCCATCATGCCCTCAGATCCCAACATCATCCTCATGGCTCATCCTGCTCACATGACCAAGCCTGTCACTCCAACACTTGAAGCTGTACCTGCTTCAATGTCTCTTCCTTTGTTTTGCCCTTCCCTTCCCCCAATCCCCATGCTCCCATGGCTGTCTCGCTGCTCATCTGGAGCTGTAGACATATCCACCACAGAAGTCTGTACTGACCCCATTGTGCTCTGCCCCTTGACTTCTGGGCAGCTATGTCACTACCTGACTTTATATCATAGTCTGTTTGTCATCTATTTCCCCTTCTAGAACACTGGCCCCTTAGACAGGGCTGCTTTAGCTTGTTTGCTGCTAATGAGCAACAGTCAGTGAATCTGAGACATAAAAGACACCTAAGCATTCCTGTCTCTCTCTCTATCCTCTCCCACTCCAAAATTAGGGGAAAAAAAAATAACTGCACCCATCTAGCATGTGACCCCCACCACAAAGGGACCTCAGTTTCTCTTTGGCAACTCATTTGGGGCCTGCTCTCTGCTTGGGAGCTCTGTTCTTCCTTCCCTCTCTTAATAAACTCCACTTGCCTACCTATGCCCATGTCTCTAATACTTCATGAGCTGTGGACAAGAACCTGTGTCCTACTGCAGGTGTGGAGCCTGATCACCTCTGCACTCCCGAGTCCCTGTGTCATTGGTACCAGAAGTGAGACTTGACATGGAGATCCCTGAACTTTGCAGTTCCCATCACACAGTCAAATCCAAGATGTCCATCATGCCCTCAGATCCCAACATCATCCTCATGGCTCATCCTGCTCACATGACCAAGCCTGTCACTCCAACACTTGAAGCTGTACCTGCTTCAATGTCTCTTCCTTTGTTTTGCCCTTCCCTTCCCCCAATCCCCATGCTCCCATGGCTGTCTCGCTGCTCATCTGGAGCTGTAGACATATCCACCACAGAAGTCTGTACTGACCCCATTGTGCTCTGCCCCTTGACTTCTGGGCAGCTATGTCACTACCTGACTTTATATCATAGTCTGTTTGTCATCTATTTCCCCTTCTAGAACACTGGCCCCTTAGACAGGGCTGCTTTAGCTTGTTTGCTGCTAATGAGCAACAGTCAGTGAATCTGAGACATAAAAGACACCTAAGCATTCCTGTCTCTCTCTCTATCCTCTCCCCCACATCCCTCTGTACTCCCTGGCCAGGCTATCTTTGATTTAGGGGTAGAGAGACGAGTGGATAAATGAAGTCTGTTTATCCTGCTCCAGGCTGCCCTAACCAGACCCCACACTTTGCACAGCTCATTTTTCTTCTGGCAGCTCTTCCCTGTTGCAGGGAAGGCTGGGGCCCCCCATCATTGGGGAAGAGGGCATACCTTTGTACCAGCTGACAATGGGCTTGGGTGTGCCTGTCACACGGCAGGCCAACTTGACTGTCTCGCCCAATTCAGCTGTGCAGTCAGCTAACTCCTCTTCGAAGTCTGGGGGACCTGAGGATACACACATACACAGTCTTTGAGCACTCTGAGTGGAATATCAGGCTTACGGTGCTCTTGGATATATTCTGGCAGGTCTCCCCACCCTGTGACAGTAGCCCCACGTTCAAGGGTCTGGTTGCTAAGGAAATTGTCTTTTGCCACCCTTCATCTAGGATGAAGCAAACACAATCTTGTGTTTACTGTGGAGTGATGAAGCCTGTAGAAAAGAAGGTTCCATTCCAGTTGAGGAAACAGATCCCAGATTGCCAGATCACTCACATCTTCAGATGTGATGTGGATGGATGCCCTGAGCTCAGGAACCCCAGTATGTCTCTCCAACATGTCCCCCCACTTGGATCAAAGCCAGTCCCATAGCTTGGGGGCTCCCCATGAGGTTAAAGTAATTGTACCCTACCCACAGAGGTCTAAGAGAGAGAGTTGGGTCATCTTCCCAAGGAACAAGCCTACTCTCTCACAGACTGTGTTGTGTGGGCATCTCAAGACTTGGGAATTTGTCAGCCAGGGTGAAGCCAAGCTGGACAGGTGCTCTGATCCTGGCTCAGCTGCGAGGGTCCCTGTGGAGGTGGACACTCACGCCACACAGGCAGGGCCAGGCGCTGCTGGATGCCACAGATCTCCTTCACCCACGAGTTCTTGATGATGACCGTCCGCGCCTGCAGCAGGTACTTGCGCACTGAGTCCTCTCGCTCATGCCACACCTCGAAGGCACGATCATCCCCCTCCACCTGGTCATTCAGGTCGATGCTGCTCAACTATAGACAGGAGAGGACATCACTGGGGGACAGGAAGGAGCTGACCATCCTTAAATAGACACAGGATCTGGTGCCAGACCCAGGTTACCCTAGAATGGTGGCTACTGGTACCTATCCTGGAGCCAGAGAGACAGGGAGGCCTTCACCCACCCAGCAGAGAACCCACCTGTCCCCAGTGCTCACACACCTTCATCATGTTCCGGAACACATAGCTGAAGGTATCGGTGCGAGAGTCTCGCCGGGGCTTGCAGATCACCAGGTGGTTACGGAAGAGGAAGACATGGCGGTTGTGGCCCTTCCAAGGCATCCGGGCCCCTGGTGCTCCCTCCCACACGATGAAGTGGCCCTGAGGAGTGGAGTGTGGGCTACAGTCAGACTACAGTTGATCTACAGGTGGCTAGGCTTACCCAGTAGGGTCTACCCTGCGGCTGCCTACAGGACCAGCATACTGTCAAAGTCCCCCACCACCTTGCAGCTCCCCATCTCCATCCCCCTACCTGGCGGATGGGCTCGCCCAGGGCCTCCAGGGTGCCGGGGTAGTTCTCCATAAGAGACACGTGTAGCTTGTTCTCAGCGCGCTGGGGCAGGGCTGACACCACCGCATAGGCTTGTTCCAGCAGTGCACAGTTCTTCCTGTTTCGAGCTTTGTTACGGATCAGTTCCTGTAGGTGGTAAGGGGGTCAAGGGCTTTGGATTGCTCCACAGCCCAGACCCTGTGAGGCCCAGCCTGGGCAGGAGGCAGAGCCTGTGCTCACCTTCAGCAGGGCCTGGTATTGCTGCACCCGCTCCACTGGCTGCTCCAGGTAGTGCTGCAGCGGTGGTGGGGGCGGCTGAGAGGGATCTCCAGCTGAGAGCGCCTCCTCTGTGTACTTCTGTGGGAACCACAGGGCACATTTCAGGATAGGAATGCATGTACCCCACCCCCGATGACTGTAGTCACCCTGAGCACTGGTGGATGGCTCTCAGTGGTGTACACTATCCTGCACAGTGGGCAGCCTCCTCCTGCCCCGGGCATGGCTAGGTCCCCTGAGAGTCTGTGGATGGTCCCCAAGGATGCACAGACCCCGAGCAATGGCTGGCATCTGACACTGGACAGTGGTGAACACAAAGCTTGGACAGCTTAAGCCCCGGTCCAGGAGCAGAGGGCAGCAGGATGCTCTGCTGGCATTTCTCACTAATCTTGGGCCCAAGGGCACTCTGGGCCCAGTGGATAGTGGCGAGGGTCAAAAAGATGAACGAGGCTGTGGATAGTGGCGAGGGTCAAAAAGATGAACTCAGGCTGCCAGTGAAGGCAGGCCAGGCTGAGCTTCAAAGGTGGCCAATGTCAGGAAGCCTTTAGATGGGAGGTGAGGGCCAGCACTGAGGCCTGAAAGCTGGGCAGGATGGGGCTGAACGGTCCACTGAGCTCAAGTATGATGGCACCTTGTAGAACTCCTGGACAGCCGTGCTGACAACCACTGACTCGGCCTGCACTCGGCCCACCAGGAACTCCAGGTACTTCTCAAAGGCTGCCTGGTTCTTGATGAAGCACATGGCCACATCATCATCTGTGTCACAGTGCTGCAGCTCCTGCAAGAAGCTGCCATGGAAGGGGACAGTGGTGAGGATGGGGCCAACCCCAACCCACAACCCATGACCCAGCCCTGGGCCCTCTTGTATGGGAGAAAGAAAGCCCAAGGGTTTGGTCCCTGTGGGTCCTAGAGGCTGTAGAGTGAATGCACTGGGTTAGGTAGAGGGCTCAAGTGTGCAGCTATATAAAGAAGTGCACATGTGGATGTGCACATATGTTCACCAGCAGTAGGTGTACTACAGACCCTTCCCATGCAAGCCAGACACACACATCTGTGGTCTTAGGGGCACAGCTATGTCCTTGTACAGAGACATCATGCAATGATAAGCAAACTAAGGCAGTACAGGCTCCCTGACCACCCCAAAGGGCCCACCTCTGCAGCAAGCACATGCACATACACCTGTATTGTACATGCAATCCTGCCCATGTGCCCACCTGCTGTGGAAGTGGCTGATGTCCTGCACATTGCGGAAGATGACTGCCTTCTGGCTGGCCACAGCGGCGGGCACATGGGGGCAGCGGTCCAAATGTCGCATGTGGTGGCTCTGCAGGAACTGCAGCTCATTCACAAAGGCCTGCTCTGAGCTCAGCAGCTCCTGGATGACAGAGCTGGGTAAGAGAGAGAAACAGCCATGAGGGCAGATCCAGGAGTTCCAGTGCTAGTCTCTGCTTCTGTCTCCTACACAGAGACCCAGGAACTCTGTGGTTACAGCTAAGTTTGCTCCTTCTATGACCAACGAACCCTCAGCTGCTAAATGGAAGCACTTGCTACTTCCACCTAATGATTGATGTCAAAAAGGAGGCAAGATGGTGGAGGGAAAGTATTCCCCTCTCTCTTTTTTATAAGTCTACCCGCATGACCATGAAGTCACCCAGCATGATCCTACTAGATGAGGCCCAGTGGGATGCAGCTGCAGGAAACAGGGGCAAGGCTGGGGCCTGCTCTGCTCTACTCCACTCCTGCCCATCCCTAGCGGAGTCTTATATGGAGTCGGCATTTCAGAAACCCCCACAAGGAAGCAGCATGGCCAGAACCCAGGGTCCCAACTCCCCAAAGGTCAGGTCTACACCTAAAACGAAGACAAGCAGCCAGTTTCAGTAATAGTCCAGATGGTGGGATGCAAAGGCTGCTGCCACTAATCCTGCTGGCTACTCACCTTAGCTTCGTCTTATACTCATCTTCAGACATGGCCTCCCCAGGGAACTCAGGAGCCTCGGCTGCCCCCCATTCAGGTGAAAGCTGCTGAGAAACAAGAATCTGTCAAAGCAGTTGAAGCTCTGGGCCTGTGCCAGTGGAGGTCCAGCTCCCATCCCTCAAATAGGACAATAATTCAAGGGGCCTGTAGCCCAAGAACCAAGTTTTCCAGAACCCCAACCTCCATCTGTCACCAGCCAGCCAGGTACCTTGAGCCTTTTGTCCAGGTAGGCAGGTGACACCCAGCCCTGCCTTGAAGGGCTGGATTTGGTGGGCTTGGTGCGCACAAGCCAGCGCAGCGGGTGGGCCGAGTCAAGGACCTCTACATACTGGCCTTCTCGCAGTGTGATGGCATCCTGCTCAGCACCCAGGGGCAGGTAGTCGGCTGTGACCACGTAGATATCAAAGATCTAGTGGGGAAGGGGCACTGAATTGTGACACACAGAAGGGGGATACATGAAAGAGTCATGAAGAAGTTAGGGAGCACCGAGTTAGGGGACTCCAGGGTCATTTTGCACAAGGACCGGCTCCTGCTCCCATGTAAAAGGCAGGAACATTGTGACCTGCTCTGCCCTGAGTAGGAGCAGATCTCTCATCTCACCCCGAGAGATCACAAGTCCCAAAGGTTCCCAGGCTGGGGCTGTCTGTACTCTATTACTTGTTCACTGTCTCCCACCATCCCAAAACCTAACAGAGAACCTGGCGTCTGGAAGTATGATATGCATTCTCAGATGAATAAATGAACAAACAAACTTGTTAGTAATCAAATGAATGATTGAACAAATGAATGAGTGGCTTTGCAGAAGGCAGGGTCATTGCAGAAACCTGTTTAGGGAGGACCTGATTCTGAGTCAGACCCAATGGTCAGTAGTCTCCAGAAGCTGTCCTGGACACTCTGTCCATCTTGATATTTTAGAGCATTTTAAAACATACTCATCTATATTCTTTGATTTTTGCCTTTGTTTCAAAAAACACTAGTCTCTGACATTATGGGGAGAGAAAGATTCTGTTTCTGTAAGTTCTAAAATATGCACCACTGATTTCTACTGATGGGAATCCTATCAAGGGTGCCAAAGGAGGCCACCTCAGAGAGGCAAAGGGGACTCTCTGAGGTTGCTTGGGACATCCTGGGTCATGGGTATTTTTTTGGTTGCATAAGTGTGAAGTTCTGTCAAAACTCACTGACCTGCTGATGTATAGTGATCGAATGTTTAAAAAAAGAATAAAAATAAATTAAAAACACACTGATCTGTATACTTTACAGAGTCATGATCAATGAGACTGCAGGTGGCTAATCTCTAGAATGGGCACACAGACCCTTCTAAGTCAGTCTGCATGTTTGGATGATTTGTCAGACTGGCGTCACATTGCAGAGAATAGTCTAGTCTTCTCTTGCCTGTCATTGGACGTAGTTCTGAACACCTGAAGGCTGTTTCCGCTGATTTGCCCCAGACCATCTGTTCAAAGCTTTGGCAGCAGCTAGGTGAAAAGCAGCTCCTACAGCACTGAGCTCCCTGCCACTCCCATGAACTGAGAGAGGCTTGCTCCCTGCTCCTCTCAGCCCCACACCTTCTTTTCAGGAGGGTGAGGGCCTCCTCCTAACCCCACTCCCAGAGGGCCCCAGCCTGCCCACCTCACCACGGGAGTCACCATCCTCTGACTCTGAGGAAGACTCCTGGACGCTGGAGGAAGGCCGTGAGCGGCCATGCCGAGGAGAAGCAGACGGCGTCTTGGACTCCTCATCACTGTCTCCTCCAGGCACCTGCAGCTTGGCTGGGTGGACACAAGGGCTGTGATACCCCTAGAAGGACTGACGCCCCGCTGCCCCACCTCTTTGGTCTCCAGGGCTCAGGAGTGGGAAGGAGATCATGGCACAGACCCCAGCACATGGGCCCTGGCTCCTCACCCTGTGTAATCTTGGCTGATACCATCTCAGTGATCTGAGAAGTGAGTTTCTGCAGGAACTCCTCTGTGCCCACCTCAGCTAGGGATAGGTGTCCGTGGGCCTCCTTGGCCACCAGGGGCTCCCCTAAGGATATAAACACTATAGTCAGGCAAATGTGTTCTTCAGATAGTTACCAAGTACCCTAACCTATCCTTAGCTCTGAGCCAAACAGCGAACACGGGGTCAGGGCCTCTTCTTGTGTGGATGTTCAGCA
>NW_006159672.1:8676388-8681090 GCF_000334495.1 Tupaia belangeri chinensis | reverse complement strand
ACTCAGTGGCCAGTGGGGCAGGATGCAGGTGATGGCTAGCAGGCAGTGGCCACACTAGCTTGTGGGCATCTGAGCCAAGTTGTGACTAAGAGAGCTGAGAACAAGAAAAAGCAGGGTCTGTGCAAAGAGGACAGTTGGTAGCAAGGGCACAGCTAAGGGACAGCAAACAGTCAAGAGATAGCAGGCAGTCAGGGGACAGCAGGCACAGCCAAGGGACACTGGGGGTGGCCGAAGGATATCAAGTAGTCAAGGGAGAGCAGGCACACTGAGCAGGTGGCCAGCATGGCTGCAGGGCAGTGGGTGAGGGGAGCTGAGGACAGAGCCAGGTAGAGGCTAGACCCAGCCATCAGGCTGCGAGAAGAGCCTGGAGCTATGCAGACTAAGGAAGGCTTGTGCTGTTTCCATTCTCGGTGCCCAAAAGCCAGGTGTCCACGGAGGCTGCTGGACATAAGTGCTGCCTAAAGCTGACCTGGCATAAGGCCCCTGCAAGATCTCAGATTCACAGGACTCTTCCACCAACCAAAACTCAGAATCAACGGCCATGAGAAGAGGGGGAGCTCTTGGCCCAGAGCTGAGCAAAATCATTCCCAGGACTCACTGGGAGGAGTTTGGAGGGCCTGGGACCTGCCTGCTGGGCATCCTCCATGTCCTACCCCAGCATCAGGGAGCACTCACACACTAGTCCTCACAGATGTGTACCCACTCTGCCCATACCTGTCCTCTGCCCAGCAAGGTCAGTGAAACCTGCAGATTCCGACATCTGTGTGGAGATGGCTTGGGTCGTTCTAAAGGGAGAAGGGAGTATCCTGAGAGCCCTGGAATAGACCTCCCCACCCTCCACCCTTGGACAGGAGCTCTTAAAAGACAGAGGTCCCGGGGGCAACAGGATGCTGCA
This sequence comes from Tupaia belangeri chinensis, assembly GCF_000334495.1. Taxonomy (NCBI): domain Eukaryota; kingdom Metazoa; phylum Chordata; class Mammalia; order Scandentia; family Tupaiidae; genus Tupaia; species Tupaia belangeri. The sequence continues at coordinate 8,680,195 of NW_006159672.1, read as the reverse complement.
GAAGGGGGGCTACACATCAGAAGAATCAGCCCCAGGAAGCCCTTGTTTCACAATGGGGAAACTGAGGCACAGAGAAGGAAGAGCCACACAGCCTGCAGGAGTGAGAGCTGGGCTGTGTCCCAGGATAGGGCGCCCTCTCCAGCAGTAGCTCTGCCCTGTCCCTCCATTCCCAGGCCCCTGGCCCTGGCCCTAACCCAGGCCTGGGTAGGCCACCCAGGGCAGCTCCTCACTCACCCCTGGAGGAAGGTGGAGATGAGTGCCTCCTTCACTTTCTCTTGCTCCGCCTCTTTGGGCACTGTCAGAAGAACTGGGTGAGCCATTAGGAAGATGTCCCAGATCCCGATGAGTTTGATTCCAGGGTCAGACCCCTACCCAGAATGTCCAGGTCGCCCTAGGGGCCCTGGCCTCAGCTCTGAGCTGGGGCTATACCTGAACCCACCTCCCTGTCCCACAGTCACCCTAGTTGGTGATGATGGGTGGAGAATGGGAATCTACCCTTGATGCGCCAGCCCTCAGAAGGGCTGAGGAGGGCTCAGAAAACAGAGGGGCCTTGGGAGAGGCCTCTCAGGCCAGCTGTACAGAGCTGGATGGGGCTGGACCCAGGAAGGGTCTGAGGCTCAATATCACCAAGGTATGACCTGCTCTTGGGATCTCCCCAGCACTGGGGAAGAACAAGATGGGGAGGGAGAAGGGTCTAGGGTAGCATGCTCTGAGAGTCTCTGACACCACCCAGCACCCACCATACCCCAGGCCCAGTCACCCTGTCCACCCAACTCACGGCCCGAGATGTGCAGGCCAGCAGAGCACAGGGCCTGGCCAGCTGCATTGGTGGCGATGCATGTGTAAGTGCCCTGATGTTGCCGGCCCACATCCAGCAGGACCAAGCTATGCTGCTGGGCAGAGCTGGCCACAGTGTAGCCTGGTGTGTTGGGGCCAATCCACAGCACACCCTTCTCAGCCTCCTCTTTGAGCCAATGCACGGTGGGAGCTGGGCATCCTGTGGATGAGAGAGAGGGTAACAGGTACATCCTTGCCAAAAACAGGGCCCATCCCCTTCTGAAATGGGGGCTTTGGAGGTGGGATCCTTGCCTCTGACCCACCCCAGAGGTGATGTGAGTGTGGAGGGAGTGCATTTGTCCTGTCCAAAAAGTGATCTTTTCATGTCTGGGGAGACAGGAAGCACCCTACCTTCTACCTTCACAGAAAACGTGATGCTGGAGCCCTTCTTCACTTTCTTGGGGGTAAACTTCTCCAGGATTCGGGGTGGTATAAGCTGCTCATGCACATCTAGAAAAATATGGAGTAGATGGTGGGGACCCACTGGCACAGCTCCGCCTCCTGTATCCTGGCTCCCCACCACACTGGGAGACACCTAACCATCTCTCTCTCATACCCTCAATGGGCCAGCTCCATGGCTGCCCATACGTCCACTATGGCCAACCCCAGGCCCAGGGCTGTCTCTGCTCTGGTCCTTGGTGCCATGTTCTACCCACACTCTCTCTAGCCACATGGGGCCATCTCACCTAATGCTGGCTTCTCTTCTGGTTGATCAGGGCCTGAAAGAAGAACAGAAGTCATACATACAGCACTCATGGGTGTCCCCTTCCTTTGGCCCTGCACACAGTGCTATGGTGGTGTCCAGTGGTCCTGCCCATTGCAGTAGAGGGGACCCAAGAATGGCTCAGCCCAATGCACAGAGGTCTCCAACAGCTTGCCTGAAAGTTCAGCTATGAAACCAGGGTGCTGACACACTCAAGTGTGAGAGAGTCAACAGCTTCACAGACCAGACATGATGCTACATCCCATCACCAGCCCTGGTCCCTACGCTGGACTCTGGGGTTCTGCTCTAGAGCCAGTGCACAGACACCTGTGCTCGAAGCAGCTGAAGAATAGTCACACTGAGGGATAAGGGACAGCCACAGTAACACTGAATCCTTTGCAGCAGGATGGGTTTGGGTCAAACATGGAATTAACTTTCAATGCTCAGGACTTTTTGAAAAATAAGGAAATATGAACCTTTCTCCCTAAAGTTACCACTGGCTTATTGCTCTGTGTGGTTCTATTAGAGGGCGTTAATGTTAGCCTACTTCCCTGGGATACTTCAACTACCAGCTTGCCATCAGCCAGGACAAAGGGGCCCCAAGAGGGCACCCACTTCCTACATGGCTGACTTGTGGCCTCCACTGATACTCTGTATGTAGGTGACAACTGATGGGCCCTGGGTCCCAGGTTTGATATGGCAGTGTGCAAGCAGATTTTAGTGCTGATTGGGACACTGGCCAAGGTCCACAGCTCTGCCCAGCCCCTTGGAGCTCCCACCTCGGACTAGCAGCCGGGCAGATGAGTAGGCGGCACCCACAGCATTGCTGATGTAGGCTGCATACTGGCCAGCATCCTCCTGGGTGACTGAGATGATCTCCAGGGTGTGCAGGGTCTTCTTGTCAGTCATTCGGATGTGGGCAGATGCAGTCAATGGCTGTCCGTCTTTGAACCAGTACAGTCTAGGTGCTGGGTAGCCTAGGGTTGCAGGGAGGAGTGGTCAGCACAGTGACACCCTCAAATGAGCACTGGTCTTTCCAGATAAGAGAGAGCCAAAAGGAGGTCGCTCAGAGACCCCTATGCCACTGGTGTACCAGGGAGCAGACACACATAACCACGTGGATCTCCCAGTTGTGGCTGACAGGAGGGAGCTCTCTGGCCTCCATCCCACCATGGAGGCGACCATGACTTTCTGCCTCTCACCTTTTACTTTGAGCTGAAACTTGGCAAGGCGTGTGCCAGGGGCCACCTGGAGGTCTTTTAGCTCCTCTACCACCTGAGGCAGCTGCCCCTCATCTGTAGTGGACTCTGTTCCCTCTTGTTCCCGGCTGGCAGAGAGAACAGAAAAAGGGGCAGTCATGAAGTAAGCTAGGGAGGAATGGAAGGGTACTGTAGGGGTAAGGATCAGGCATAGATGAGTTTTGAGGTTCCATGTTGGCCAAACAGATGGAAAGAGGGAGAGAAGACTGCCAGAGCCTGACAGAAACCTTCAAGATTTGGGTTCTGTCAGGCCAAACCCCAGCCCATCAGCCTGGCATCATCACTCCCTCAGAGACCCTGGGACTGTCAGTCCAAGGGGCACTGTCTACCTCTGCATGACCTCCTACCTGGACAGGTAGCCTTGGGCACTGAAGTATGATGAGGTCTCCGTGGCATCAGCTGCAGTGTCATAGTCTGTGCTTGTCACTAGGGAAGGAAGAGAGCAGCTGGAGCAAGGCCTGATGCCCCATCTACCTAGGCATGGGCCCCTGTACCAGGACCACCTTGACCCTCAGAGGTTCAGACTACATACCCTTGCCTGGGAGTCACTGAAACTCAGGAGCCATGAAGTCATTAAGAGGAACAGCTACATTGTAACTTCTCCACTCTGTTACCAGCCCATATTTATAGGTCTGTAACTAACCACAGGCTTCTTTGATCCAACAAATTCTAAATACTGAATGATTCTAAGGCTTTCTAAATGGCAGGCAGTGATAGTGCCGGCTCTTTCAGTTCTATTCTACTAGGAAACAAGAGAATGAAGAGATACAGGCCTCTCAACCAACAGCTGGGGACCTATGTCTTTAGACAAGATGGAGTAACAAGGGCTGTACCCACTCTCATGAATTGAATGTTTCTGCTCCCCCCAATCTATTTATTTAAATATTAACCCCCAAAACAATGGTAATAGGATGTGGAGCCTTTGGGAAGTAATTAGAACATGAGGGTAGAGAACTCACAAATAGGACTAGCGCTCTTACTCAAGGGACCCCAGAGGGCTCTCACTCT
>NW_006159672.1:8667412-8675813 GCF_000334495.1 Tupaia belangeri chinensis | reverse complement strand
GTCCCCAATATCCTTAACATGATACTGTCTATTCTTCTATAACATATAACCTATTAATCTCATCCATTTTATTTTTCATTTCTAGAAGTTCTAATTGAGTCTTACTATATTTCTACTTAACTTTTAAAATATGCAGAACACAATTCTAATATCTGTTCTAATGTTGTCCTTTGCCAGTTCTAATATTTCTCTCAGTTCTAAATTGGTTTGATTCATTAGTTACTCTCCACATTATTGGTGGTACTACCATAATGTCAGATATTTAGATCAATGGAATAACATTTAGAGCTCATAAATATACCTATATTTAGAGGAAATTAATTTTTGCAAAGGACTGTAAGATGGTTCAGTGGGGAAAATAATCTTTTCAACAAATGATGCTGCAATAACTGGATATCCACAATAAAAGAATGAATGTGGGCCCTTACAAAAATTAACACAAAATGGAGCAAGATACTATATACTATAAAGATACTATATACTATACTATAAAGGTACTCTCAGAAGAAAACATAGGTGTATCTCTTTATAACCTTGGATTAGGCAACGGTTTTGTAAATATGACAACTAAAGCCCAAGTAATGAAAAAGAGTAGATAAATTGGACCTCACTAAAATTAAAAATTGCAATGCTTCAAAGAACACTTTTAGGGCCAGTCGGTGGAGAGAGGTTGGGGCAACTGGATCTCACATGGCTGACTGCATGGTCAAGTCACAGACTTGCAGCTTGAAGGACACATTAGGCGCATGCATGTCTATGCCCAAAATCCAGAGAGGAGAATAGAGGAGAAGGGATTGCAGTGTGGTCATTCCCCTGGTGGATTCTCTCTCTTTTGCTCTCTCTCTCCTCCCCCTTCCTCTCTATCCTCTATCTCTTTCCAGCAAGTACACACACCCTATAGCAAATTAAAAACAAAAAAACTATCAAGAAATTAAAAGTACAACCCACAGAATAGGAAAATACTTGAAAATTATATATCTGGTGAAAGTCCAGTATCAAGAATACATAAGGAACTCTTACGACAAAAATAAAAAGACAAATACTGCAATTTAAAAATGGGTAAGGGACAGACTAGACAGCAGTGCAGCTGTAGTGCAATGCTCTGCAAGGCTGACTCATATGGGAATATTCTGGTTTTGAACACACCTCCCTGAACACATGGGGTATGAGACTGGCTGATGTTGGGAGTGGATTGCAGCATGAGAACTCTACTGGGGATACCTGTTTCTCTGTCTTGGTCTCTCTCTGTCACTCTCTTTTTTAATCATGGAAAAAAGACTTTTAAAAAAGTTTTTAAAATAAAAATGGGCAAGAGATTCAAACAGACATTCCTCTAGAAAATATACAAATGGCCAATAAGCATATTAAAAGATGCAACATCATTCGTCATAATCAAACATCCCACATGGTTGATGCAGTGTTCGAGTCCTAAACCTAGAGGCTTGAGAATCACACCAGGCATGTGTGCATGCATACCCAAATTTTCAAGAGGAGAATGGAGAAGGGATTGTGGTGTGACCATCCCCCAAGAGGGTGATTTCTAGTGAGCACATGTGCCCAATGGCAAAATACTTTTAAAAATCTACAATGAAGTACCATTTTACAACCATTGAGACAGCTATAATACAAATTCTGAACAACAACAAGTACTGTCAAGGATATGGGGAAATTGGAACCCTCACATATTGCTGGAGAGAATGTAAAGTGGAAAAGAGTTTAGTGGCTCCTCAAAAGCTTAAACATAGTTACCATATGATCCAGCAGTTCTACTCCTAAGTATATACCCAAGAGAACTGAAAACATATGTTCTCCAAGCACTTGAACATAAATGTTCATAACAGCACTGTTCATAATAGCCAAACAACCAATGGGTAAACATCCTTTGGATGGATAAATATTCCACATACAGTAGAATGTTTTTCAGCCATAAAGAGGTGTATAAACTGATAAATGCCACAACATAGATAGACATTGAAAACATGGTCAGTGAAAGAAGACAAAGGCCATATTTTGTAGGATTTCATTGATAAATGTCCAAAACAAGCAAACCTGGAGAGACAGACAGTAGATTAGTAGTTTCCAGGGGTTGAAGAGAAAGGAGAAAGAGAAGTAACTGCTAATCGTTTCTTTGAAGGATGATGAAAATGTTCTGGAATTAGATTTCCAAAACATACTATAAAATAATAGTGATGATTGTACAACCTATAGATATACTAAAAGGTACTAAATTGTACATTTTGAAAAGTGAATTTTGTGATGTATGAATACCTAAAAAATGTCAAATTCCTATGTGAAAGACAAGTTCTGTATAGAGAATCAAAGATAAGAGTGACATATTTCTCACTGAAAATAATGCAAGTTAAAAGACTGTGTAGCCAGGGACCAGCAGTTGGTGTAATGGTTATGTTGTTGGACTCCCACGTAGTCGACCATGGTTCGATTCCTGGACCCGGTGGCTTAAACTCACGCCAGGTACATGTGTGTGCATGCCCAAGATCCCAAGAGGAGAATGGAGAAAAGATCACGGTGTTGTCATCCCCCCGAAGGACAATTTCTCATTTTCTGTCTGTCTCTTTCTGTCTTTCTGGCAAGCACATGCACCCTATAGCAAAAACCAGGGGCCTGAGATGATGCTCTCATGCCCACCCTCTACTCCAGCTTGAGCGTGGTGTACTCCCAAGTTTAAATATACCAAACCAGAAACAATACTCACGGTCCACACGGAGCTCAGCTTTGGTGGAAGAGACACCCATGCTGTTCTCAGCCAGACAGCGGTAGACACCCATGTCTGCTGGTACCACCGCTGTGATGATAAGCTGGTGGCCACCCTGCTGGTCCTCATTGATCATGTAGTGGTCATCCTCCTCCAACAATTTCCCATCCTTGAACCAGCGCACATTGGGCACAGGCTGGCCTGTCACCACACAGTCAAAGCTCACAGGATATCCATCCTGCACTTCTTGGTTCTGCAACTCTGTCAGGAACACTGGGGCTGGAGCAGATGGGCAAAGCGTTGTGGCAAGTTAGTCCTGGCATGCCAATCATGCTTGATTGCCATATACTAGGTTCTCGGGAAAGTCATGATGTATTTTTTTATGTTTTTCTATTGCAAAAATGCATCATGACTTTCCCGATGACCCAATATATGTCAGTTACCACTACATGGGCAGTTTGATACATATGATCTGCCCAACAACCATCCATGAGGGAATATTTATAGACCCTTACAGTTAAAACAGACTTGTGTCTTTGCCTATTAAGCTTTCCCTCTTCCTGTTCTATAAAAATTCTCTTTATGCCAGCTTGGTTCTCAAGTTACAATGAGGCAAGAGGAATAAATGGGAAATAAGGAGGAAAGGGAAGGTAAAGTTAAGATAAAGCCCATCTGGGCTAGGAGCCTAGGAGGAAAAGGTGAGAGATTTGAAGTGAGAGAGTGAGAAAAAGTTTTAAGAAATGGTGCTGTGGGTTATTAATTATACCCTCCTTAATGTTCCTAGAGAGGTGCAAGTAAACAATGAAGTGTCTTTTCACTTTTAATTGCTAGAATGGGAAATGGAGTATAGACTAGATCATAAGGAACCCTGTATTTTATACAGGTTACACCTCAAAATCTCACTAAAAACAAAACAAACTTCTAAAAAGCATTCACATTCCCATTTCACAGATGTGCAAAGGGAGGCTTCAAGAGGCTAAATAGCTTCCCCCAAAGCACATAGTTAGTAAGAGGCAGGGCTAGGATTCAAATTCAGCCCTGTTTAACCTCAGAGTCGGGACTTTTTTTCTTTTTTCAATTTATTTATTTGCATTCATTCACTGTACATCATTACAACATACAAAATGAGATTTTCCATCCAGAGTATACTGTATTTTGTCTCAATCAAGCACATCAACAAACATGTTATTATCAGCAAATAATCTTCCATTTCTTGTTTTCTGTATGTTTTGCTTTTTTCCCCCCATCCTTGGTTCCCTATCTCTTACCCTCTGCCACCTCCTGCTCTTCCCACACTGTCTCTGGTATCTATGTTTGCTTTCTATACCGTTTCCCCCCACATTTTATTGAATCACCAAAGACCCTTTCACACTTCGGTGGGCTGTGTCTGCAAAGAGCCTGATGCTAAAGTGCAGGTAACCCCTTGAGCTTTCAGTTGACTCTGGCCACCAACAGCCTTGCTCCTCCAATTCTAATTCTGACTCCTGACAAAGACAGCATGCAAACTCACCGGCATCAGAAGTCAGCAGGCTGGGCACTGGCTCCCGAGGCACCACAGGAACAGGGGCCACCTTGCCAATGCGCATCTCTACCCCCCGGGGACCCTGCTCCACGAGGTTAATCTCCACTCCGATGCCCAATGTAGCAAACATGTCCCGGAAGCAGGTGACTGCACGGCGGGCCTCAGCAAGTGTCTCAAAACGGATGCAGACAAAATGCTCATCTTCACGGTATGTCTGCCAGTCTGCAGGCTCCTCCAACTCCATGGTGCCCTCGTCAGCACTGAGGAAGATCTCCTCATCTGAAACTTCAGCTGAACCCTTGGTGCGGAAGAGCCGGTGCAGCCGCCGGGCAGCCCGGCGGAAGGCATCATCCAGTTCACCTCCTGAGGAGCTCTCAGCCTCGCTCTCTGTCCCACTGACCACCACACAGGCACTGTGGGCCACGTGACCAAACTTGTTGCTCACCTGACAGGTATAGCGCCCAGCATCAGCGTGGCCCAGGCCAGTGACCAGTAGAGAACAGGTTCCGTCTCTAAGCTGGTCAATGTGGTGGTGCCGCCCATCGGTCAGCTCGACACCATCCTTCAGCCAGCGGGCCTGCACATCTGTCTTGCTTGCCACTACACACTCCAGCCGCAGTGCATCACCCACCTGTGCCTCAGTGTCCCCAAACGTGCGGGAGAACACGAGCCCTTCCTGCTGCTTCATCTCCTTGCGAACCTTGTAGCCCTTAAAGGCAGCTTGGATCTTCACAGCTGCCTTGTCCATGGAAGGATCACCCAGGTCCTCAGCACTCAGGTCCCCTGGTGGTGGGCACACTGCAACAGGCTGCTCCTGTTGTTTCTGTAGTCTTGCAGAGGGGGCTGTTGGGGCCCCAACCTGTGAGTACAGGGCCTGATGTCATGGTAAAGTAGGGACTGAGGACAGGGACAGGAAAATGACTGGTGCAGGGACATAGGGGCAGGGCTACAGTTCCAGGCCTCACTTTAGCCTACCATTCTGGTTCCCATCTGTTGTCAGCTGCACTAGCTTCAATGAACCCAACTGGCTAATGCTCCTGTTGCTACCAAAAAGCAAGCTCAACTCCTCAAAGTCACTTTACAGAGTCACCCAGATGGGGACTAACAGGGTTCTGAGAAATACTACCATGGGATCTAACTCTTCAGGAAAATGCTTTAGCAGCCAAATGGAAGCATAGGTGGTGGACAGACAGATTAATGAATGGATGAATAGTTGGATGGTGGATGGATGGTGGATGGGTAGATGGCTGAATGGGTGGACAGTAGGATAGATGGATGGGTGGGTGGATATTTGGGTCAACAGGTTGAAAGATAAATAGATGAACAGATGAACAAGTATAGTAGGGGTAGATAGATAATAGATAGTGGACTCTCAGATGTATAATGAATGAATGGGTAGAGGGCAGGAGGAATGGGTGAATGGATGTTTCAATGGATGAATAGATTGAGAATGGGTGAATATACTGGTGAATAGATAGGTGATGAATGGATGGATGGGTGGCAGGTGGGTGGATTATGGGTGGGGATGAATGAACAGATGTTAAGTGGATGATTGTATGGATTGGATGGGTGGGTAAAAGTGGATGAAAAAAATAAGTATAAGTGTAAGGGTAAATAGAAAGATGGTAGATTTATGATGGATGAATGAATAGAAGATAGGTAGATAGATGAGTGAATAGAAAGGATAGATGGATTCATGGATGAATGCATGGACTAAAGTCTGATGGATGGATAATAGATGGATATAGGGATGAACAGATGGAAGGGTGGCAGACAGATGATCGACAAATGGCAGATGGGTGGATGGACGAACAGATGAATAGAAGGAAGGGTAAATGCATGAGTGGACAGATGGTGGGTAGATGGATGGATGGGTGAAAAGGAAGTATGGATGCATGGATAGCAGACAGATGAATAGGAAATGAGTAGATGAATGAACAGAGAGAAAGAAGCAAGGCCGAACAGATAGTGAATGGATCAATGGAAATAAGAAAAGATAAAATGGATGGATGGATGGATGGATGGATGGATGGTGAAGTTCTGAGATACCCAAACCTCTCCATGCAGGCTAAGTTGAAGGTTCACCTTGCTGACCAGCGGCGAGATACCAGGTTTCCCAGCCTTCTTGAGATAGGTAACCAGGGACGGTGTACCCGCCCGGGACTCATCATCAGAGCTGGTGTGTGAAAGGTCAGCCTCTCCAGTGCGTGCCAGCTCATCAGCTGTGGAGTAGCCCTCAGAGAGGTCAGGAGCCACCTCCTCTGCCTCCTGGCGCAGGCGCTGCACACGGCCATCCTCTTCAGGAAGCTCACTGATAGAGTCCAGTGTGGGCTCACGGCTCATGCGGCGCTTCCGGGCCAGGGCCTCCCACAGCAGGTGCAGGTCACCCTCTTGGGCTGCCTCTGGCGGCAAGCTGGGCTGAGTGGGGGCTTCATCTCCAGAGCCTGGGGTCAGTGCCACTGAGAAGGGCAAAAGACTGGTCAGCAGACTAGGACAGAGTCACTGACCTGGTCCTACCTTAGCTGCTGTACGTGGTCTGGCCTGTAGCCTTGCTAAACTTCTACTCCCTGTCTAACACTAGATATTTTCATGGTACAGGCAGATCTTAGAGGCTCTCAGCTTCAGCTTTCCCATGTGAAGTGGGACCTCAATCTACTTCCTGTACATAGTTCTTGATTACCAGAACATAAAAGGACTCTGCAAAGTCAACTGAGCTTATTTCAGCCATTCCTGACCCTTCTGCTGGCATAGGAGGCCTAGATCTACAGGGCCTTACTTCTGCACAAGGAAGACATACCCAGAAAGTACATGAAAAGCCAGGCTCAGAGCACAAGGAAGGAGGGCTCAGTGCAAGGAGAGGGAATCTCAGAGGCTAGGAAGAAGGGGCACAAGGAGAACACAAGAGCCAGAACCAGGCTCAGCAAAAGGGAAGGGGGAGTTGAATGCAGGAGGGAGCTCAGAGCAGAGGGGACTCAGAATGAAGTGGGTACTCAGTGTGCTGGGAGATGCTCACAGTGGAGCAGGGAATCAGTGCAAGAGTGGGCAGGCTTAAAGGATGGGGGGTGGTTCAGAGAGAGGTTGCAGGGAGTCAGAGCATAAGGGACTGAGAAGGCAGTGGGGCTGGTGCTCACAGTGCAGGGAGACTCAGGTGCAGAGAGCTCAAAGTGCAGGGGATTCAGTACAGGGGCTCAGAGTGCAGAGGGGGTAATGCTCAAAGTACAGAGAGCTGAGAGTAAAGAGGGCTCACAGTGCACAGGGAGAGAGCTCAGGGTGGAAGGGGCTCAAGACATAGGAGGCTCAAAGTGCGGGAGGTACTAAGAGAGCAAGGGATGTTCAGAGGGGCACTCAAAGCAGACAGAGTGAAGGGGGTCTCAGAATGCAGAGGGTATGGGGCTCAGTATCCAGGGAGACCAAAGGCTTAAGAGAACCAGCAGAAGGAAAAACAATGACTGCACAGGCTGACTGCTCAGGAAGGAGGCTGGCTGGATGCATCAAGCCTCAACAGCATGTGGTCTATTGCATTTCCTCACCAAATCTCTCTGGATGTGACACAGGGTCCTGAGAAGACTCTCAGTCCTGCCCTGGGAAAGCCCATGAGAAGGACCACCAGGCTGCCCACACTACACCCCAGGGTTTCTCACCCTACCCAGGATAGTAGACATACCCTGGAAAGTGGCAGCCGCAGTGGATGCCAGGTCCTGGCGTGGGCTGCAGCGGTATTCACCCTGGTCTTCCGCTGTGAAGCCTCTGATCACTAGCATCTGCCGCCGACCCTGGGAAAGGACCTCAAAGTGTCCACTGGGCTGGATGCGTTCTGTCCCCTTGTGCCAGACGACCTCACCAGCATCAGCTGCCACCTCAAACTCCAGACAGACATCCTCACCAGTGGCTGCCTGCCGGCTCTCAGAGGCAGGGGGTGGGGGAGGCACAGGCTCCTGAGGCTCTGTAGAGAACAGTGTCAGCAGACAAGACAGGCTGCATCTGCAAGGATGCACCCCAGGCACCCCCTGAGCTCCCTCCCTCCAGCTTGAGAAGGTTGTGAACTTTTCAGGCCCAAGGGTGACAACTCACCAAGCCTGACTGTCTGGGGCAGGTGCACAGGCTCCCCAGCACCAACAGGACCCACGGCTGCCACACGGGAGCGGTAGGGTCCCCCCAGGGCCAGG
>NW_006159672.1:8664353-8667393 GCF_000334495.1 Tupaia belangeri chinensis | reverse complement strand
CGGTGGACGTTCCCCAGGCTCCCCCGCACCAACAGGACCCCCGGCTGCCACACGGAAGCGATAGGTCTCCCCAGGAGCCAGTCCATCCACCACACACTCAGGCCCAGGCACCAGCTCGTGACACAGACGCCACTGGCCCGTGGTCCCCTCTTTCATCTCCACCCGATAGCCACAAAGACCACCACCACCATCACTGGTGGGAGCCACCCAGGACAGCGTCACAGAGTGGCCACTGCGACCCACCACCTCAGCATCCTCTGGGGGGTCAGGGAGGCCTGCAAGGAAAAAGGACCAATCAGTGCAGCAGCTTTTTTTGGCACCCACCCGAATCTCCCCCTCGAGCAGGCCATCCAGGAGCTACTGGGATCTGATACTGCGTGCAGCGTGAGGCCTGTGTGCTGCTGTGCCTGGGGGCTCAACCTGTTTCAAGGAGGGCTCTGAAATCCCTGGGGCTGTGCATCACAGGAAGACTGCTTCTTCTCAGAGCCCACTCTGCCCAGAGGGCCATGATACAGACCCCTGCAGTCTCTAGGGCTAGAATTATTCCTTCCTCCCCACCCCCTTAGGTCTGAGCTCAGATCTGCACTGGGCAAAGAGGAGAGGGACACTAGGAGCCCTGGTCTCAGGGAATCCACAGGGTGGTGTTTTCACACAGGTAAAAAGGTCTGAGGGCCTGGTCAGTGGAAACCCTCTAGGACTCCTATGACAAGGCCCACACACTTATGGGAAGAGCCACCCCAGGAGAAGGAAGCACCTCCAGACTCTGGTAGGGCAGATCTGTACAGGACCCAGCCATGAATGGTCACCCACTCCAGTGTTCCGGAGGCAGAAGCATGCTCCAGACCCAATCTGCAGGGGAGGAACCCCTGCCAACTACCCACCCAGCACAGTGAGCCTTGCTGAGGTCACAGCATCACGGGCAGCAAAAGTAACCTCTCCAGCATGGTGCAGCTGGGCATTGCGCAGCAGCAAGGTGTGGTGGCTGCCATCAGCAGTGACCGTCCAGCCGGAATCATCAGGATGGACTATAGCTCCATTGATGTACCAAGACGCCTCGCCCACGGGCACCGCCTCACTGAGTGTGCAGCTGAAGTGGGCCTGTGCACCAGCTCGTACAGCCACATCCTGAAGGGGTTCTAGGACCTCTAGGCGCCAGCCTGCAGGAAGGGGCCAGCATGAACACCAAGAATGAGACAGTGGGTTCTGGAAAAAAGGAGAACTGGAGACCCATGCCACCTCCCCTTAGGCTAACCTCCAGTGGGAGGGGCCTCAAGACTGAAGCTCCACCCCCACAGCCCCAATAAACCCCTGCTCCAGGTAACATAAGGGTAGTCCCACCCAGACTTCCTTCAGCTCAGTATTCTTGAGGGTGAGTCTCAGATACTGACGCTGCCCCACCTCAGAACCTTTGGTGGGAAGGGTAGACACACATCCCTACTTTGTGTCACCCCTTCCTGCCTTGCCCATGCTCCTACCCCTCGCACACAAGCTGACTCTGACCCTCAGGTGGAAAGAATCTCAAGAGACCAATGCCTCACCTCAGGCAGAGCCTCTGGTGGGAGAGGTCTTAGAGACACAACCCCAGCCCTCCCCAACCTGCAACCAAAGTTCCCCACCTCCCTGCAGCTCAGAGGCCCAGCCTCCAGTGGGAAGGATCTCAACCCCTCCGCCACAACACAGTCACTCACCTCTGACGGTGAGGAATGCAGAAGTCACCACATCCCCGGCCAGGAAAGTCACCCGGCAGCTGTCCTGTGGCCGCAGGTTTTTGAGCAGTAGCAAATGCCGCAGGCCGTTCTCAAAGTAGACCACCTCAGCGTTCTCTGAGGTGCGCACAGGCTCGTCGTCCAGCAGCCAGGTATGGGCAGCCACCTCGGGCCTGGACAGCTGGCACTCGAAAAGTGCCTCGCCACCCTCAGGAGCCTCCACATTCTCCAGGCTCCGCACCACCGTGTTCTTGGCTGTAGATAGAGGAAGGCTTAGGGCATGCCATTTAGGGGCCCCCACCACTGTCCCTTGGGAGAGCCCTGAAATCATAAAGGGCCAAAAAATGCACTCCCCACACCCCAGGAGCCGTGCGGAGGGCAACACTCAGCGTCCACCTTGGAGTCATCCATAAGCACTTCCACCCCCAACCCCCTAACCCACACCCCGTGCCCATACCTCACTCACATCAGCCTTGGGCTCCTGACTCTCACAGGTGAGCAGCCTCACAAGTGTTCACAAGACTGAAAACTTGCACACCACACAACCAGGTTCAAACCCAAACCCAGGCTCCAACTGTGTTCTGTACGCACCACTGCAATTGTGCTGCATGTCAGGGTCTGGAAGCTGCCTCCTTTCCTTGCACTCCCCAAGCAGCAATACCAGATCTGCTGCAGTTCCTGTGATGCTCTGCTCACATTCACTCTGACCAGAGACTTCTTCCATAATCCATGGCCACTCAACTCCTCCCCCCTCGCATGTATCCACGTCCCCGAGTCTGGTAATTAGCCATGCATCTCTCATGGAAGCCATGAGCTCAGCAGCTAGATATGTCCTGCCCCAACCACAACTTAGTGCCCAGGGCTGCAGGCTAGTCTCTCATAAGGGCTCATTCACACCTGCAGCACAGCGCTGGCTATCGCTCTGCCATTCCACCATGACTGCACAGCCTGAGCTGCACTGGGCCTGGGGCTGCCCACCAGGCAGCCTCACCTTGCACTTGCAGCAGGGCCACCACGCGGGTGCCCGCAGCCTCACAAGAATAGATGCCGCTGTCACAGGGCAAGGCCGGCCTGAAGGTCAGCCTGGCCACGGTCCAGTCCTGCTCTATGATGACACGGTGCCCATCTGCGCACACCTCCCGCTCGTCCATCTTCCAAGTGGCCTGCACGGGCCGCGAATACTGGCAGAGGAGTTCGGCTGAGCCGCCCTCCTCCACAGCCAGGTCCTGCATGGCACTGACCACCTCCACTGCGGGATCTGTCGGCCAACATGCCGGACACACATCAGCCCTTGGAATAGCCACCGCCATGGCCCACCCACCCACTGCTGTCAG
>NW_006159672.1:8654794-8663538 GCF_000334495.1 Tupaia belangeri chinensis | reverse complement strand
CAGCAGCAAGCCCAGAGCTGCAGCAGGCAATGAGTAGCTCCCAGCCAGCCTATGACCCAGGCAGGAGGACCCACCACACCAGCCCAGGACCTTCCATATGGGATACTCCTCACTTCCCGCCATGGCAGAGTTGTCAGGCTTGGTTTCCATCCAAGCTGGGCCCCTCCTGGCCTCATTCAGCCCCTGAGCCCTACCTCCCTCTGGCCCAAGGTACTGAACAGGTGCCTCCTGATGTCCTTAGGCTTTGGCTGAAGATCCAGAGTCCCAGCACAGCTTATTCCCTTTTTAGGGGCCTTAACAGTCCCTCCCTTAGGTCCCACTCCAATTTCTACCTGTCAAATCCTACTCAACAAATGGCTGTTTGCACCTGGGACCTGGGCCAACTGTCTATTTTTCTAGAGCTCACAGGAAGCCCATCAGCAAAGACACCAGGTGAAGCCATGGGGCAAAGGGGTGGGAGTGCTGAGCAGGGTCCCTGGCCACTCAATACCTTCCCGATTTGGCCAATTATTTTTTAAAAGGGCACAATACGCCAACTGAGCCCATGGTGGGGGAAACAAAAGCAAGCAACGACAGGCTGGGGTAGAGGCTGCTCCTGCAGGAGTCCTAGAAGGGCCTGCTCTTGCTCTCACAAGAGAGTGGACTTTGTGGCTGAACATATGCCCCTCACAAGGTGGCAGCTGGGCAACAATGATGGGCCCGACCCAGGTGAGCATGTGGTTGACCTCTAGCTAAACTGCTTCCTGAGTCTGGACTTCTCATTCAGGAAGCAGGACAGGGGCCGCCCACTGTGCCCACCCAGATTGCCCTAGGAAGGCAGCATGCATGAAGCAATACTCAGTGCCTAGCCCTGGGGATAGGGGGGCAAGTCTTGACCCTCAGAAGCCTGCAGGAAGCATACGGAGGCAGCAGGGGCAAAAGCACTAGCATTTAGAAAGGCTCCCATTGGCCAATACCTTTGACCAACAGCTTGGCCGTGGAGACTAGGGGCCCAGCGCGGAAGGTGATGGTGCCCGAGTCGGCCACCCCCAGGCCCGAAAGTGTGAGGGAGTGAAAGGTCCCGTCATGCATGGTGATGGTGCTCTGGGGGCTGTTCTGTAGCCGGGTCCCATCCAGCCACCAGTGGGCCTCTGGCCCACCCGCACGAGACACCTCACAGGAGAACGTGGCCACCTCCCCCGCGAAGACATCCACATTCTGCAAGCCACGTACCAGGCACAGGGCTGCCTCTGCACGAGAGGGTGAGAAGGAGGCCAGGATGGGGCACCCAGGATCCACCATATGGGACCACCACAGGGCTGTGGGACAGGGCCTCTGTGGGGTTCACTGCTGCAAGGATGTATTATCAAAACCAGATTTGGTCTTTACTGCTATTCCTGGCACACAACTACTAAAACACTCAGAACTTTTTGAGTGATAGGGAAATTTATTATTTATAATGTGCCCTTTTCTTCACACCTGAGTCTATGCTGCTGTGACTCAGGCCTGCTCTTGCTCTCATAAGAGAGTGAACTTTGTGGCTGAACTCTCTAGGGGTCCCTAGATAGTTGAGGATGGGGGGCTGGTCACCAGAAAGACTAACTATGGGGCCAGCAGGTGGCATGGTGGTTAAAGCTCTAAAATTCCACATGGCCAACTGAAGTTCAAGTCCCAGACCTGGTGGCTTGCTTTCTCACGTTCTCTCTCTCTGTCTTTGTCTCTGTCTGATGAGCTCACATGCTCTACAGAAAATTTTAAAATAATAATAATAAATAAAATAATTCTAAAAAGAAAAAAAAGACTAGGTGTTTAGCGAGTTGAAACTTTCCATCCCACCATAAACCTCTGAAAGGGTGAAAAGGAGCCAGAGGTGTGTTATTCCCTAAAACTGGCATCAGAAGTAAGATTCGCTAGAATAGCCCAGGGATTCCCTGGTACAGGGGCCACCATGAGGTCTACTGATGAAGGTATAACCTGCACCAAGAAGGTGGCCCGAGGTTGGGAGTCCATGCAGGCCAGTTGGCCCACACTGATCATAGGGGAAGGAGACATGTAGGACACCCACAGTGAGCCTATTGAGAGGCTTAGTTAGTGAAACCCCAGCCCATATCTCTTCACTCTCACATAACTCTTCAGGACATACCCACAGGAGGCCAATGATAACCTTCTGTACCCTTTTCAGAAAGCAGAATGAACAAGTCCAAGTCTCATGGGGAGCTGCATGTCTTATTTGACCAATGTGGGGCAGGAAGGAAAGGTCATGGGACCTACCACTCGAAGAGAGTGGAAGTGGTCTCAAGAAGGGAACCCTCTGTACCTAGGTGTGCTTCTCCTGCTCCAAGAACAAAGTTTGTCCAGATGTCTTCTGAGGTCCCTTCAGCCCTAGTATTCTAGAGCCCTAATGCCAGGTGGCAACTGCTCCCTGCCCTGTCACAGAGTGGGCTCACGTTCAGACTTCTCATGTGTGTATTTACAGCAGCTCCCTGCCCTGTGCATCGCCACACCATTCCTCATGTGCATCATCGACCTTCCAACCTTACCCCCATAATTGGCCCCATGACCATCTACCCTCTATCCCCTCACCTTAGAGATTCAGAGCAGGCACAGGGAGCTGAGAGCATTCTTGGGTCACCCCTACTCACACAGCTGAACTCTACATTCCACACCCTACAGGAACAGAACAGCACCAAATGCTTCTTCCACTACCTGATGCCTGGGACCAGGCAAGGGGGATGCCATGTTTAGCCTGTGCTTCCTCTGAGAACTTTCCCCAGGCCATACTGAGGGCCTCCTTGCAAAGAGAGAAAAACTGTCCACAGTTGGCAAAGCCCAGACAACTCTACAACCAAGCATCTCTGACCCATGGGGTAGAGGGTAAGAGAGGGCAGCCAAGCACTTACAGAGATACCAGCTACTATCAGGACATCAAGCAGGCCAGCCCTTGTGCCTGCCCTAGCAGGACCTCCATCAAAAGCCTCGCCACACCATTCCTCATATGCATCATCGACCTTCCAACCTTACCCCCCAATTGGCCCCATGACCATCTACCCCAAGTGCACATCTGACTGACCTCCATCCTGCTCTGTCAGCTCCTCATTCTCAGGTCCCACCCTGGGCCCCAAGCTCATCATCACACCACATGTTCTGGGTGTCCATTCATACATCCCTGCCCACGGCCTTGTCTCAAGCCCATGTCAGGCATCTGTAAGTGAGCTAGATTACCCAGGCTGGAGACCTAGAGAGAGGTCAAAGCACAACTGCAGCTCCATACTTACACACAGTCGCCCATCCTCATGAACACATCAGACCTTCCAGCCCTGATCCACTCAGAAAACCCATGAAATGCCCTCTCTCTTCATTCAACTTGAGGGAACTGGCATTCAGGAGCATTTTCCAGCCCCACAAGCCACACAACTGGTCACATCTGTTCACTCCTAAGTCTCAAGGGAGGGGGACCTGGGATTCAGGACACACTGTCTCCATGTCCAACTCCTCTCGCATACAGGAGGTTCCATGAGGGAAGAGAGGTATGTAGGTGCATGTTCCAGCTTGAGGGTTGGACCTTTACCAAGAGCAGAGGCTTAGAAGATTTGTTCGGTAGTGAAGAATGGTGGATGGTGAATGGGTGGTGGGTGGATGGATGAATGGATGATGGATGGATTGATGTGACAGGAGTAGGACAGAAGAGGAACACTCGATGCCAAACACTCAGATGTGAGTGTTTCAGGGTAAGATATAGCCAAAATTGAAAGTTCCTAAAATCCTGTTTGCATGCCTATGGCCCTGTATACTGTACCCACTACATGGGTTTCAGGACATGTTGCTGTATTCATACCTTTGAGTTTATGCAGATGTGTTAATGTGAATGTGTGTACATGTGCATGTACCTGTATCATTGGGGTAGGCATTTGGAGGGTGGAAGTCAGGATGGCTCTGCTTCTTCCTCAAAGCCTAAGCCATGATAGCCGGGATCCCCATCTCCCTCCAACAGACAGCACTAATCTTGGGCAGGGACCTCACACACATCCCAGACTTTTTCAAGGCAGCTTTTATCAGCCCACCCATAGCAGCCTCTCCAGTCCATGGGCTTAAGGGCCAGAAATTAGAAAACTGTCAGCCCCAAGGCAAGATCACTGCTGGAAACCTTGTGTTTCTGGCTCCCTCCAACAGCTGCTGATAGGTAAGAAGCCTTGGTGCCCAGGCATTCATAGGAAGAGAGCTAAGCATGAGAGGGGGCTGCCCACCTGTGACCTTCAGCTGGGCCTCTGAAGTACATGAGCCCACTTGGAAACTGATGGTTCCAGCATCCTCGAGAGTCACCTGAGGAAGCAGGGAGAAAGATGCTTGGCTCTGGTAGCCCATTCTGACTGGAAGGGGCCCACTCATCTTGCCAGCCCTCAGTGACAGAGCCCTACTACCTCCCCAGTCTGACTCCCTTTAGGAATATCTTCCCAAAAGGAGTTAGAACCTTCACCATCCCAGTGGAGCAGGTTCTCAGAGCCCCACCTTGTGCAGAGTGAGCAAGTGGAGCGTGCCCTCTTCCACGACGATGTCATTCATTTCGTTGGCCTGCAAGGGCACCCCTCCCAAAGCCCAGCGAACCTCCTGGCCCGAAGCCCTGGACAGCCGGCACCGGAAGTGGGCATCCTGGCCCTCGCTGAGCTGTATGTCTTGAAGAGGCTCCAGGATGGTCACTTCAGGGGCTGGATACACAGGAGGCATGGGGTCAGCTTTTGCATTTGGGATGCCACCTCAGTCAGCAAAACCTCTACATTTCTGGGTGACTGCATCCACCCCATGCCCTTTGCCTAATTCCTAAAGACAAGTAGATGGAGGCCTGTTCTTAGCTCTCTCCTCCAGCTCCAGGCAGAAGTCGCAGCCTGGCTTCTGACCCAAAGAGATAGTGGAGATGACCAAAGGCTAGAGGTGGGCCACAGTCTGCAGTGGCCCCCTCATGAAGAGACAGGGGCCTAAACTCCCTCCCCAAGTCTGACTCAGCCCCTCAGCCCAGGACCATTCTATTCTGATACCTGAGCCCATTCTGAAATTGATAACTTACAGATCCACCTCTGTGCCTATTCCCCAGATACCAAAGGTAGGGACCCTCTGTCCTCCAACAGGGCCTGGGGCTGAACTTTCTCCCCACCTTCTCCCACACAGCCGTCACAGAGGCCTGCCCAGGGCCAACTACCTCGGACAGTGAGCTGGGCAGAAGACGAGTGGCTGCCCACATGGAAGGAGACAGTGCCGGCGTCCTCAGGTGTCACACCCTTCAGCAAGAGCGTGTGGATGCAGCCATCCTGCACAGCCACCTCTGTCACCTCATTGCTCTGCAACGGCAAGCCCTGGAGGCGCCACTGCACATCCTTGGCTCCAGCTTGTGACACCTCGCAGCTGAATTTCACATCCTCTTCTGCCTGGACCTCAGAATCGACCAGTCCTCGTACAATGGTCACCTCAGGCTCTAGGGGATGGGGCAAGGGGGACCCTTTACTAGCCAGGTTGAAAAGCCCAAGCCAAGCTCCCATGACCCCTCCTCCAAGAAGCCTTCCTGGCCATCTTTACAGTCTTCTGCTACTCCACATGGCATTTGTCACCAGGTATGCTCACAAGCAAGGCCTTCACCATGACACTGAGCTCCATGAGGACATAAACTAGGTTGGAGCATCTGTCCCCCGAGGCCAAGAGAGTAGTTACGTTTGGAGCAATGTGCAAGGGGTTGCAGAACAGTCGATTGCCCTGTCCCTCTCCAACAATCAGTCACGCCCTACCCAGGACACTAGGGAGGAAAAACTTACAGTAGAAACAGTTGCCCCACCTGCCAACTTGGGGATAAGAAGGGACTATAGACTGAAGCTCTACTCTCAGAGGATGCATGGGGAGGGGAACAGAGATGCAAGAGTGAAGAGGAAAAGAGCTTATAAAGGGACGGGTCTCAGCCACCTCTGTTAACTGTCCCTGACATAGCCAGGTGTGGCCCCAGGGGAACCATAAGGGAGACAGTGTGTAGGATGGGCGGTGAGGGGGAAGGAGCTGGCTCCCCCTGGGAGATCCTGCTGACTCACCTTTGACCCTGAGGGAGGCCAGGGTTTTCTGACCACCCACCATGCAGGCGTACTCGCCAGTGTCCTTGGCCTCCAGCCCGTGGATAAGCAGCTCACAGGTGGCCCCCTGATGCCGCATCTCATACTTGGGGCCCATTGGCAGCTCCACACCCTCCTTGAGCCACTGCACGGGGACCTTGGACTCAGCCTCGGTCAGTTGACAGCAGAGCCGGGCCACAGTGCCCACCTCCTGCTCCACACTCTGCAGCCTGGTCTTGAACTTGGGCCTGGGGGCTGGGGGGCAGGAAGGGACACTTACAGTCGTAGGCTCCTGGCCTCTAGGTCTCCAGTTTGCCACTGAACAAACCCTCAGCCCTGGGATAAGGGAGGCCTGAGGAAGACAGGGGCCAGCTCACCACGGATGGAGAGGCTGGCTGTGCTCTGCGCATGGCCTGTGTCACAGGTGTAGTCGCCTGCATCCTCCTGCTCGGCGCCACACACCAGCAGCTCAGCAGCTGTGCCCTCCTGCACCATCTGGTACTTGGCACAAGGGAAGAGCTGGAGGGAGCCCTTGCGCCACTCTACACCCACACCCGCCTGGCTCAGCTCGCAGCGCAGGTGTGCTGTGGCTCCCTCATCCACCTCCTGGGCCTGCAGCTCCTGGAGGAACCGCACAGGCGCAGCTGCCAGGAAGAGGAAAGAGCGTGAGGGCAGGTCCAGGAACAGCTATGGGGGTAAAGGGATGTTACAGATGGCTCTGGGAGGAAAGGAACACAAGGACATGCTACTGGAAAGACGGTGAACTGCATTGGTGCGGCTATTGAAGTGTAGTGGGGTGC
Source organism: Tupaia belangeri chinensis (assembly GCF_000334495.1). Classification (NCBI taxonomy): domain Eukaryota; kingdom Metazoa; phylum Chordata; class Mammalia; order Scandentia; family Tupaiidae; genus Tupaia; species Tupaia belangeri. The sequence goes on along the minus strand of NW_006159672.1, from coordinate 8,656,676 downwards.
TGCAGGAGAATAGGTCCCAGAGCCACTACTGGGTGAAGGGATGTACAGTAGTACTCCAAGGTGCAATGAGGACCCGCACTGGTGCAATGGGTACCCACACCGGTGCAACCACCCAGTGGGAGGTGCAGACAGGAGAGGTCAGAACCTTTCCCAAGAGTGAAACTGCTCCAGGACAGCTAATGGGCTGGACCACAGAACACAGCTAGGAGAGGAATTGAGGATGCAACTAAGTGTGTGTGTGTGTGTGCCCAAGATTCTGAGAGAAGAATGGAGAAGGGATTACGGCGTGGCCATGCCCCCTGGGGGATTTCTTGCTTTCTTTCTGTCTTTCTGGTCAGCGCATGTGCCCTGTAGCAAAAACCTCTCAAAAAAAAGTCTGTGTGTGGCTAAAACCATAGCTTTTGGAATATGGCAGTAAGCTGGTCATCGCAGCCTGAAGGCGCAGCTCTCCTGCTGCTGATGTTGGAAGAGAGGTCTAGTGCTCACGCTGACTCCCCCCGTCTGTCAGAAACCTCACGGTGCTCAGAGTGAGCCCACAGGAGCCATCACAACAGTCGGAGTCTCCCCACCCTCGCTGATGCAGGCCGAGTCCCCGTCACGGCTTGCCAGGGGTCGGTCCTTCTGTGTGTGTCTGGGACAGACGCCCCTGATGGTGCCCTTTGTCCTTCCTCCTCCTTTCCTGATCTTTTCTCCCACTCTTAAAATTCAGCATGCCTCCAGCACCCCTACCGGGACAGACTCCCCTGCCCTGCAGTGCTGGGGTTAGACCCTGGCTCCTGCAGGAGGCTTCCCTCTGCTCACTGGCAGCACCTTGCTCCCACTCCACCTACAACACCCTTGTGTGAGCTCAGCCGGGACACTCACATTGGGGGGGGGCACAGCAGCTACATGAGGAGGTGGAAGGCACTGTGGCAGAACACAGGTACAGGAGCATGTCAGGGAATAGTACAGGAGGGGAGGGAATGCAGGAGCAGCTACCAGGAAGGGAATGTTCTGCATGGGTAAGGAGAAAAACATAAGAGAGGAGTACCACAAGAGGGCAGACCAGAGCAGAAACAGGGTAAGGGGAACCCTAATACAGCCACAGGTGGGAAGTTGGGTGAGAACGCCAGGCACAGCTACAGGGAGGGACAAAGCCTCAAGGCAGGTCTGCCCCACACCCATCCCCCACATCCCTGCCTCGCCTTCCCCGCCGTCTTGCTGAACTGTGTCTGCCCAACTGGGACCCCCAGGTAAGACTGTCGCCCTGAAAGTCAGCCCTAAGCACGGAGACTGTGCCTTGTTACCTGCCACCCCACCAGTGATCCTGACTCAGGGGCCCGTGTCTGGGGTGGGGGGCACACCTGTGACGGTGAGCGTGGCACTAGTGGCCTGGGAGCCGCAGGCACAGGTGTACTCGCCAGCATCTTCCCGCCGGAGGTTCCGAAGCACAAGTTCTGCAGTGCGGCCCCGCTGCCTCAGCTCCCGGCGCTCATCGGTTAGCAGTTCCAGGCCACCCTTGCTCCATATAACAGTGGCATCGGCTGCAGACAGCTGGCACCGCAAGCTGACCATGGAGCCCTCCTCAGCCTGCAGGCTCTGTAGAGGCTCCCGAAACACCACTTGCGGGGCTAGGGATCGGGCAATGGGAGGCAGGGTCAGTTCAAAACTTGAATGGAAGCACCTGACACCCAACAGATCTGATGCAGTGCCTGTGTTCCTCCTCGGGCCCCCAAGGAAATGCCATGACCCTTCATATCCCAAGGCAAGGTCTCATCCCTCAAACTCCAGGGCAGGGTTGTGTCTTCTTGAGACAAAGAGGTAATACAGGTGCTGTTTGCCCAATATGGCCACATTCAAAATCAGGGACAGGTTGCAGGGCTTGGGACTGTAGACTCTTTCC
>NW_006159672.1:8644862-8654763 GCF_000334495.1 Tupaia belangeri chinensis | reverse complement strand
AGTCCTCCTGCCAAGGACTTGAAGATGTTGGATGAGCATGATCTGGGGAGGCTCAAATGCAGGATAGTGGAGCTGAACTGACTGGGTGGTGACAAGGGGCAAAGAGTGGAAATTCTATCCCTCCCACCATGAACACACGAGGTCATTTTGTTGGAGATCAGTACAACACTAGGGCACTGCTCAATGCTGTCACAGGGAGCAGACAGGTCAGAGGGAAAAGGTACAAGGCACAGAGGAATCAGGCACCCACACTGAGGGTCAAGGGTGGAGATAGAACACAAGCAGATACAAAAATCAGTCCCCGTGGTCATATGTGGTATTTACCCCCGACAATCAGTGTGGCTGAGGTCTTCTCCTTCCCACATACACACACGTACTCCCCAGCATCCTCCACAGTCAGGTCACTGATCTGCAGCTCACAGGTGACCCCGTCCTGCCTCAGGCTGTATCTGCCCCCATCTCTGAGGATCTCGGACCCCTTCCTCCATTCCACAGGGGCCGCCTTGCTCAGCTCACAGTGCAGTGTGACCATGGTCCCTTCCACGGTCTTTTCATTCCTTAGACCCTCTTTAAACTTGGCAGGTAGGGCTGGGGAAATCAGAGACACGTGGACACAATCATGCTCTCTGAGCACATGAGACGGACAAAACATAGAAGGAACAGGGAATATACAAGACACATTGGACACAAACCCCATGCTGGGTGTGGTAAACACAGGCTGTGGATTGTCGCTCCTCTTGACCTAGCCTGTGTATTACACAGCAGGGCCCCTCCAATAGTCTCCTTAGCCACATACTGGCAGGAAGGACCAGAGAAAGTAAAAAACACATAGAGAACACCAGATTGTCTGGGAAACATTGGGGGATAGGACAGAAAAGGACAAGACATAAAACCCAACAGGACAATATGACAGAATCAGCAATGGCACAAGGGCAGGAAGCTGGCTACAGATGCTGGTTTCTCCTGGTTCATACAATGGCCCAGGGAGCCAGAGGGGATTCCATGTAGGCATGGAAACAGGATGGTACAGACAGGAAGACAACATGGAATGAGTAGAGATGGATGCTATGAGATCAATTCCTGGACACCAGAACACGGCTCTGTATGGCCACATGCGGACTTTACCCCTGATGGTCAGTGTGGCTGAGGTCTTCTCCTGCCCACACACACAGGTGTACTCTCCAGCATCTGCCTCAGCCAGGTCACGGATCTGCAGCTCACAGGTGATCCCGTCCTGCCTCAGGCTGTATCTGCCCCCATGCCTGATGGTCTCAGAACCTTTCCTCCACTCCACAGGGGCTGCCTTGCTCAGCTCACAGTGCAGGGTGGCCATCGCCCCTTCCATGGCCTCTTCACTCCTCAGATGCTCTTTGAACTTGGTGGGCAGGGCTGGAGTGGGTCAAAAAGATGTGGACATGATCACGCTCTCTGGACGTGACACAAAACCCAACTGGACATAGGTCACATACAGAATGTGCTGAGCACAGGCTGGACTGTAGATTCCTTTTACCCAACCTGTGCGCTACATGCCCATGGCCTCTACAGTGGCCTTTTCAGGCCTCACACTTTATACGAATCTGACTTGCAGGCCCAGAGTGGATCAGAAACACATGGATATTGTCTGGAAATCTTTGGGGGATAGGACATGAAGGAGAGAGGACATGACACAGAATCTGACAGGATGAAATCAGTGGTGGAGTAGGGATAGGAAGCTGACTACAGATACTGGTTTCTCTTGGTTAATACAATGGTCCAGGAAGCTGGAGGAGATTCTATACAGTTATGGAAACAGGATGGCACAGACAAGAAGACAACATGGAATAAGTGGAGATGGATGGCATAAGGTCAATTCTTGGACACCAGAACATGGCCTTGCTTGGCCACACGTGGTCTTTACCCCTGATGGTCAGTGTGGTTGAGGTCTTCTCCTGCCCGCACACACAGGTGTACTCTCCAGCATCCTCTTCGGTCAGATCATGAATCTGCAGCTCACATACGGTCCCATCTTGCCTCAAGCTGTATCTGCCTCCATCTCTGAGAATCTCAGGCCCCTTTCTCCATTCCACAGAGGCTGCCTTGCTCAGCACACATCGTAGTGTGGCTGTGGTCCCTTCCTTGGCCTCTTGGCTTCTCACATCTTCTATGAATCTGGCAGGCAGGGCTAGGAAAGGCCAAGCAGTCACTGAGGACATCAGGCCACTGATGACTAGATATAGGACACAGAAACCCATAAAGAGCCACACAAACTGCCAAAGGACCACACGTGAACAAGCTAGGAAACAAACAGGTAGTAGGGAAGTAAAGGACCGAGAAGGAACTGAAAACACAATGACATAGATGAATATGAAGACACCTTATGAAAAGGAGAAGGGGAGATGGGAGATACCCAGAGGACCTCAGTGAGAGGATAGATGGATACAAGGTTGTTTGGGTTCTATACCACACGGGGAGGCAGAAAGCAGTGATATGGAGACCATGACGGAGGACACATGATCACAAATGGTTTTTACCCTTCACATTCAGCATGGCTGATGTCCTCTCCTGCCCACTCATGCAGGAGTACTCTCCAGCATCTGCCACAGCCAGGCCACAAATCTGAAGCTCACACACAGTCCCGTCTTGCCTCAGGCTGTATCTGCCTCCATCTCTGAGCATCTCGGGCCCCTTCCTCCACTCCACGGGGGCCACCTTGCTCAGCTCACAGTGCAGCCTGACTGTGGCCCCTTCTGTGGCCTCTTCATTTCTCAGAGCCTTTTTAAACTTGGCAGGCAAGGCTGAGAGGGATCAAAAAGATGGAAACATAATCAAGCTATCTGAGCAAGACAACAAACCCCACTGGGCATGAGCTGTTTGCTAGATGTGCCAAGCACGGGTTGTGGATTATGGCTTCCCTTAGTCCAGCCTATGCACCACAGGACCACAGCCCCCACAATGGCCTCCTTAAGTCTCACTTTATATGCATCTGGCAAGCAATACTGAAGAGTATTGGAAACACATGGAAAACATGGGATTCTCTAGAAAACCTTGGGGGACAGAACATGACAGGATGCAGATTCCAACAGGACAATATGATAGAATCAGTGGTGGCACTTGGGTGGGAAGCTGCCTACAGATGCTGGCTTCTCTTTATTCATACAATGGCCCAGCAAACCATAGGGGGTTCCATGTGGCTATGGAAACAGGATGGCACAAACAAGAAGACAACATGGAATGGGTGGAGATGATGACATGAGGTCAATTCTTGGACACCAGAACATGGCTACTTGGCCACACATGGACTTTACCCCTGATGGTCAGTGTGGCCGAGGTCCTCTCCTGCCCGCACACACAGGTGTACTCTCCAGCATCTGCCTCAGCCAGGTCACGGATCTGCAGCTCACAGGTGACCCCGTCCTGCCTCAGGCTGTATCTGCCCCCATGCCTGATGGTCTCAGAACCTTTCCTCCACTCCACAGCGGCCGCCCTGCTCAGCTCACAGTGCAGGGTGGCCATCGCCCCTTCCATGGCCTCTTCACTCCTCAGATGCTCTTGGAACTTGGCGGGCAGGGCTGGAATGGGTCAAAAAGATGTGGACACAATCATGTTCTCTGGGCAAGACACAAAAACAAATTGAACATGGGACATGTGCAGAGTGTGCTGATCACTGGGTGAACTGTGGCTTTCCTTTATCCAACCTGTGCACTACATGGCCGTGGCCTTCTTAGGCTGCACACTTGATACAAATCTGACGTGCAGGGCCAGAGTGGGTCAGAATCACATGGAGAATAGCAGACTGTCTGGAAAACATTGGAGGACAGGACAGGACAGGATAGGACAGAGGACATGACACAGAATCCAATAGGACAGAATCAGTGGTGGCAGAGAGGCAGAATGTTGACTACAGACATTGGTTTCTCCTTGTTCATTCAATAGCCTAGGAAGCTGAAGGGGAGTCCATGGAGTCATGGAAATAGGATGGCACAGACAGGAAGACAACATGGAATAAATGGAGATGGATGGCATGAGGTCAGTTCTTGGACACCAGAACATGGTTTGCTTGGCCACACGTGGTCTTGACCCCTGATGGTCAGCACGGCCAAGGTCTTCTCCTGCCCACACACACAGATGTACTCTCCAGCATCTGCCTCAGATAGGTCACGGATCTGCAGCTCACACATGGTGCCATCCTGCCTCAGGCTGTATCTTCCCCCATCTCTGAGGATCTCAGGCCCCTTCCTCCACTCCACAGGGGCCTCCTTGCTCAGCACACAATGCAGCATTGCTGTGGCCCCTTCCCTGGCCTCTTGGCTTCCCATTTCTTCTGTGAATCTGGCAGGCAGGGCTGGGAAGGACCAAGCAGCCACTGAGGACATTAGACTGTCCAGAGGACTCTGTTCAGAATGTGAAAACCACAAGGAGCCACACAAACTGCCCAAGGACTATGACATGAACCAGTAACAAATGCACAGATGGTGAGGAAATCACATGGTCTGGGAGGAAAGGGATCACAGAGGGATGAACCTGAGCATGAGGACATCTCCTGACAAGGAGGTAAGGTGGGAGATGTCTAGAGGACCCTAGTTACAGAACAGATAAACACAGAGTTAGCACATTTGGAGGCAAAAGGTTGTGATGTGGAGACAATGTGGGGACACCAAGACACAAGTGCACATGGCCACACGTGGACTTTACCCCTGACGGTCAGTGTGGCTGAGGTCTTCTCCTGCCCGCACACACAGGAATACTCTCCAGCATCCTTCGGAACCACACTATGGATCTGTAGCTCGCATATGGCCCCATCCTGTCTCAGACCGTAAGTGCTCCCATCTCTGAGGGTCTCCAGCCCCTTCTTCCACTCCACAGAAGCCGCCTTGCTCAGTTTACAATGCAGTGTGGCTGTGGTCCCTTCTGTGGCCTCTTTACTTCTCAGTTTTTCTATGAATTGGGCAGGCAGGGCTGAGGAGAGTCAGACAGTCAGGGAGAACATCAGATTCTTTGGAGAGTATCAGCAGACAGGACATGAAAGGACAGAGGACAAGACACAGCATCCAAGGGGCAGAAAGCTACAAATATGGTTTTTCCTAGCTCATACAGCAGCCCAGTAAGTCTGAAAGGATTCATAGAGGATGGACAGAGGATGGCACAGAGTCAGGGGGCACTGAATAAATAGTGATGGGTGGCATGAGGTCAATGAGTGGACACCAAAACACATCTCTTCCTGGTCACACACAGTCTTTACCCTGGATGGTCAGTGTGGCCGAGGTCCTCTCCTGCCCACACACACATGAGTATTCCCCAGCATCCGCCACAGCCAGACCACGGATCTGCAGCTCACACACGGCCCCATCCTGCCTCAGGCTGTATCTGTCCCCATCTTTGAGGGTCTTCATTCCCTTCTTCCACTCCACAAGGGCCGCCTTGCTCAGCTCACAGTGCAGCATTGCTGTGGCCCCTTCCATGGCCTCTTCATTTCTCAGACCCTCTGTGAACTTGGCGGGCAGGGCTGAGGAGGGTAGGAAAGACTCAGACTCGGTTTCATTCTCTGAGCACATAGAAGCAGCAGAACATGAACAGCAGAAAGAAGATAAAATCCAACTGGACATGGGTCACATGCTGGATATGCTAAAACAGACTATAAATTGTAACATTCCTCAATCCAGCCTGAGAGCATCATGGCTGTGGTTCCTCAGGCCGTGTGTTTCCTCAGGCCTCATACTTTGCATGATCTGGCTGGTAGAGCTGAGAGCTCTGGGGAGTTTTGAGGGACAGAACATGGACATTCCACAATTAAATCTGCACTCCAGAAGGACAAGCAATAAAAGTGTGGACATGTGGACATGTGGGTGGGTACTTGTGCAATGAGAGCACAGGACAGACTGGCTCAGCCTATGTAAGTGAAGGCCAGCAATTGGAGGAGCTGGGGTCCTCACTTAGAATGAGGACAGATCCATAGAAATGCCACTGGACCCATAGAATGGACAGGCGGAGGTAGTGGCCAGAGGGGTATTTTCCTCAAGATCATCCATGACTCATCCTGGCTCAGACTGGATATCCTACCAGATTTGAGGGCCCAGGCCCAGCCAGGCTGCTCAGTTCACACTACACTGTGGCTGTGGCTACCTTCCATGGCTCCCTACTTCATGGCTGTTTCATGATCTTAATGGATGGCTGGAGAAAGGAGATAGAAAAATAGGCTGACTAAAACTTCTACCAGTGCCTGATTCTCATCAATTCGTCAGGTTACAGACCAGGGAAGACTGGGATAGACCCAGAATCAAGAACATTCCAGCTTTCTTCCACAGGGAGAGAAGAGGATGCTACCCTCTTCCTGTGCTATCACCCTGTGTCCATGGTGCAGGCAAGGCCCACATGTGGCAAGCTACCCACTGCATGGGTTGAGTGGATGAAAAAAATGAGCAAATGAACAGATGAAGGAACACTACACATGAACATAGCATGTAGAAGCCCACAAAACAGACAGATGGAGGAGGGCAGCCTGCCTCCTACCTCCCATGCACTGAGGCCAAAGGCCTCCCCAGCTGACCAGCCAGAGACTGAGGCCTCCAAAGTGCCTTATTCTATTCCCCTGGAGGCCTTGAAGGACACAGCAGCTCAGAACATCCTTGAGACTCTGTGGTCCAGTAGTAACTTTCAAACATGAGTTCCAGCTTGACATTCTCTAGAAGGAAATGCACTTGTAGTCTAGGCAGGGTGCCCACCCATACCAAGTCCTTCTTCGGACATGACTACTCCTGGAAGCAGCTTTCTCAGCTTGCTGGCAGCTGGTCCACTCAAGTCTTCTGCTCCTCATTCATTGGCAGCATCTCCTGGGATTGAGGGATGGAACAGCTCCCTCAATGGTCTTTCTCTTTCCAACATGGAGCAGCCACAGAATGAGCCCCAGAGCCCACATCCTTCTATGGTCTCCTAGTGGTCCGACAGTGTGAGGACTCAGTGTCTCCATGCTATGGATGCTGGGCTCCATCCATGTAGCTTGAGATGCTGTGGTGACCAGGCTTCTTTGCAAAGGTCAGCAACATTTGTGCATAGAGTCACCTGCTACAGACCCAGGTGGCCAGATGGCCATGCATGGCCCCCAGAACTCTCTCCTTCACTGTACCAAGAGCTGCATTCTTGTGTGAAGAGAGTCCTGGATAAGAGACGATTCTAGTCTGCAGAGGTATCCTTCCCTCTTCAAAGGTGCTTCAAGTCCTTCATCAATGTCTGCCTTGTTCTGTTGGTGTCTCCCACAGCAAGTGATCTAGGCCTTCCAAGAGCCTCCCCTGAGCATCTGGACCCCTCAAACAAAGAATGGGAAGAGTCCTGTCTCCATGGATATACAGATGAGATGTGCAGAACCCTGCTCCTCTCCATGGAGGAGACTGGGGTTGCTTCATCCCAGAAGTTTCTCCCTTATGTGACTATGAGGCCATGGACTCAGGAACCAAGTCCAATGGACTCATTTCAGGTGAGTCTAGCCCTGGCCAAAGCCTTTCCTACCCCCATATGCATGAAAGCCTCTGAGAATCTGCCTCAGCCAGGCCACTGGCTGTTATCTTTCCCCTTCTCTGAGGATCCTGGGTCCTGCTTCAACTCCACAGAGGATGCCTTACTCAGCAGGCATCCCATGGTGGCCAAAGACCCTCCCACGGGCTACTCAGGCCTCAGACCTTCTGTAAATTGGGTTAGACAGGACTGAGAGGAACACACAGACTATCAGACTGTGCAGCTTATAGACAAGGAACAGGCCACAGACACCATGCAACAAGACAGTACACAGAGTAGAGCTGCCAGAGATAGAACCACAAAGGGCCAAGGCCAGTGGCCCTTTCTCAGTGTACCCTGAAACCCCAAGATGCTGGCCAATGGGACAGCCCACACACAGGTTCTTACTTCCAATTTCACCCTCTACAGGATGGACTCTCACTCCCACATGACACATCTACACATCTACTTCACTCTCCAAGTGACAGGTCCTCACCTCCCTCTTCACCTCCATGTGACTTGCCCTCATTTAGTGGCTGGGAACATTGGCCCTGAATGCCCTCCTCTCTAATTTCTCTTATAGCCCGATTAGCCATTCCTCAGTCTCTTTCATATCCTCTTCCCTGGTGTGCCCTTTGTAAGGACCTACAACTGCATTTTGTACTGTTTGGTTGTCTCTCCTCTAACCCTCACATGACCTCTGTGGGGCCTGAAAAGGGCCCCCTTGTTCTCCACAGCTTCCCAGCATCTGAGATGAAGCCCTCATCAAGCATGAGAACATGTGCTGAAAGAATGCAGGAGAGACACCGAAAAGCAGGAAAGAGCACAACACAGGGAGGAGCAGAGAGGGAACATGAAAAGTTGCTTTACACAGCCATGAGTGGACATGGCCACATGTGATCTTTACCCTTGATGGTCAGCATGGCTGAGGTCCTCTCCTGCCCACACATACAGGAGTACTCCCCAGCATCTGCCTCAGCCAGGCTGTGGATCTGCAGCTCACAGATGGCACCATTCTGCCTCAGGCTATATCTGCCTCCATCTCTGAGGATCTCAGACCCCTTCCTCCACTCCACAGGGGCCACCTTGCTCAGTTCACAGTGCAGTGTGACCGTGGTCCCTTCCATGGACTCTTGGTTTCTTAGTCTTCCTATGAACTGTGCAGGCAGTGCTGGGGAGGAATAGATAAGACACAGAAAACATCAGACTCTTTGGAAAGTGCTGGGGAAACAGAACATGACAGGACAGAGGACAACAGAATCCAACAGGTTAGGCACATGGGGTGGGAAGCTGGTGTAGAAGCTGATTTTCCTGGTTCATTAACAATCCCAGAAGCTGGAATGATTTCTACACAGCGATGGGAAGAGAACAGCAATCAGACCATGGAAGGAGCTGAGAAGCAGGTCACGAGGCCAATACTTAGACACTAAAACATGGATCTGTTAGGTCGCACATGGCCATTACCTCTGACAGTCAGCGTAGCCGACGTCCTTTCCTGCCCACACACACACGAGAACTCTCCAGCATCCGCCATGGCCAGGCCTTGGATATGCAGCTCACACACGGCCCCGTCCTGCTTTAGGCTGTATCTGTCCCCATCTCTAAGGGTCTCAGTCCCCTTCCTCCACTCCACAGGGGCCTCCTTGCTCAGCTCACATATCAGTGTGGTTGTGGTCCCTTCTGTGGCCTCCTTGTTTCTCAGTTTTCTTATGAACTGGGCAGGCAGGGCTGCAATGGGATCAAACAGACAAGGGGAACATCATCCTTTTTCTTCGGCATTGGATGAAAAGGTCGCTGGGCTACATGGGCATGGCAAATGGGGGACACTTGCCCTTCACAGTGAGTGTGGCCGAGGTGATCTGATCCCCAAAGGAGCATGAGTACTGCCCACTGTCCAGAGGCCTCAGGTCTCGAATCGCCAGCTCCAGTACCGTGCCCTCCTGATGCAGACTGTATTTGCTGCTGGTCCTCAGGATCTCATCTCCACGACGCCACTCCACAGGTGCGGCCACAGACGACAGCACACAGCGCAGTGTCACAGCACCACCCTCCAGCACCTCCAAGTCCTTTAGGGCCTCCCGGAACCTCACCGGCCGACCTGTGGACAGGCATGAGCTAAGATTAAGCTCACTGCCCAAGACTGTGCCAGAGAAGCCCCCACTCTCCACAATAGCAGTTGAGGGCTGCGGGCAGCAGCTAAGAGTGTGGGGTCAGCCCACCTTGCCCCTCATACATTAGGAGCTGGTGGTGGAGACCCAAGGCTCTGGGAAGGGGTAGGTATGTGTGTCTTAGAGTATGTGACAGCAAAAGCGAGACAAGCAGCACCAGTACAGAGAAGAGCAGAGTGTTATGGACTGACCTATGTCTTCCCACCAAATTCATAAATTGAAGCCTTACCTTTGCTACATTAGAATGTGGCTATGTTTAGAGATGTAGG
>NW_006159672.1:8640255-8644831 GCF_000334495.1 Tupaia belangeri chinensis | reverse complement strand
CTCATAAAACTGGGATCCTTATAAGAAGAGAAGAGGACACAGACATACACAAAAAGGCAACCATATGCAGTTACCAGGAGAACACAGTTATCTGCAAAGCCCAAGAGCAAGGCCCCAAGGTGCTGTTGACACCTTGAACTCAGCCTCCAGGACTGTGAGAAAATAAATTCCTGTTGTTTAAGCCACTCAGTCTGTGGGACCTTGCTAAAGAAGCCCAAGCAGACTTATATGAACAAAGACAAGCCAAAGGTGGGAAGAGGGAGACAGGTATCCAGAAAACAAGGTAAAGTCAAGAGTGAAATAAAAGAGGTTTCCAGTCACCAAAGGATCATGAGACCCAGCTACAGTTGCAGAGACTCTCGGGGGTCAGGGAGGGTGTCAGCAGAGACCCAGAGATAGAGAGAGAGCAAAGCAGGCAGGTTAGCTTCTAGGGAGAGACCGAGATAGACCTAGCAGCAAGATCTCCACACACAGGGCAGAGATGAGCAGAGAAGGAGTTAGACTGGACAGGATCTTGGTGTTCTCCCTGCCTTATGCTCCTTGTGGGCATCCCTCACCCCAAGCCCACTCCTGCCTGAGTGAGATGAGAGCTGTGAATAACGGTGCTGTGGTTGGCAGCTGCCTGGGGTCTCACCGTGGACCCTGACGATGGAGCTGGTGCAGGCGCCCCCAGCCTCACACTTGTAACGCCCACCATCCTGCAGGGAGGTGCCAATGATGACTAACTGGGCCCGGCAACCCTCATAGTTCAGCTGGCACCGGGCAGATGGCCGAAGAACCTTCCCATCTTTGGTCCAGCGCACAGGGCTTTCTGGAGCTGTGGTCTCACAGGTAAGGGTCAGGTCCTCACCCTCAGTGACTGTGGCATCTGTGAGCTCCTGAGAGAAGATACTTGGCTTCTCTGTGGAATAGAGATAAGGGCAAAGGGTGCTTGGGTCTATGGTGTAGCAGAACCAACATGGAGAAACCCTGGGCCTCACTGTAGACCAGGCAATATCCTGAGTCAGTATCCACCTGTGGCCCTTGGGCTGGGGCCACAGAAAGGGCTATTGAGGGGACAGAACAGGTTCTGTGTGGCTCCCATCCCACTGGGGATACAGCCAACCTGTGCCAGGCCAACCACGGTTCTGCATACCATACAGGAAGAATTCATTTTCAAAGCCCTACTCAACCTTACAAGCCTGACTCCCTGGGGTTGAAACCCCCATGGGCAATCAACAGCACTTTTCTGTGAGCCCTGGGACCATGCTCAGCAGATGGCTGAACTGCTGTCCAAGCTGTCTGCCTGAGCAATAGGCATTATGTGGTAACCCCACCACAGCCCTGGCCTCTAGGTACACAACCCACCAGTGACCCGCAGGGTGGCCGAGGCCCGCTGATCACCCGCCTCAAAGTAGATGGTGCCCGAGTCCTTGAGTGCCAGTTGCCGTAGAGTCAGTACATGGTATCCCCCAGGCTGGGCCTGGATCTCGTTGAGCTCGTTTGCATGCAGCGGTGTCTTATCCAAGAACCAGTGCACAGGCCCGTAGTCAGCGGGGGAGACACGGCAGCAGAAGGTGGCTGAGGAGCCCTCCCGCACATTTGCATCCTCAAGGTCCTCAGTGATGAGCACTCTCTGGCCTGCATGAGCACAGATAGGCATGTTAGGGGTCCCCACCATCTGGGTTCAGACTCAGCTGTCTGCCCACAGTCAGCATATCTCCGAACCAAACAATAGCAACTTTGTTTAACAAGCTTGTGTTAGGCCATCCCTGTAGCACAGTAGTTGAGGGAGCCAGATCCCACATGGCTAACTGCAGTTCAAGTCCCAGCCCCAGCAGCTTGAGAAGCATACTGGGCACACATATAGGTATGCTCAAACCCCTGATGGGAAGGTGAAATGAAGGAAGGACTGCAGCATGACCACTGAGTGTACCCCACTGAGTATTCTCTCTCTCTCCCTCTCTCCCTCTCTCCCTCTCTCTTTCTCGTGGGTATATGCACCCTGACAATAATAATATTGAGGTTAAGAAACACTATAGCAAGTTTATGTTGAAGGATCTCAGAAAATAGTAAGTAAATCAGAGGTAAACAATCCAAAAATACTTGCTTTAGGTCAACCTCAGGGGCCTAAATGTGAGGGAGCCAGATCCCACATGGCTAACTGCAGTTCAAGTCCCAGCCCCAGCAGCTTGAGAAGCATACTGGGCACACATATAGGTATGCTCAAACCCCTGATGGGAAGGTGAAATGAAGGAAGGACTGCAGCATGACCACTGAGTGTACCCCACTGAGTATTCTCTCTCTCTCCCTCTCTCCCTCTCTCCCTCTCTCTTTCTCGTGGGTATATGCACCCTGACAATAATAATATTGAGGTTAAGAAACACTATAGCAAGTTTATGTTGAAGGATCTCAGAAAATAGTAAGTAAATCAGAGGTAAACAATCCAAAAATACTTGCTTTAGGTCAACCTCAGGGGCCTAAATGCACCTCCTTCTACCTCTGGGGTCTTTCTGCAAAGCTTGGAGATGAAGCCATAGCCTGCCAAATGCTTGGAAGAGCACAGCCTCTTGCCTTTTTGTTGACCTATGCTTACCAAGAGCAGGCATTCTGCTCCCAAACCTGCTTATGCTAGTTGTGCTTGTCATTATATTGATGTAATGTAATTAATGTTGTATTAAAAGATAAAATATGAGTGCAAAAAAGTCCTAGTTATGTTAAAATTTAAATCAAATACTTTGGAGAATGGAAAATGAGAATTCCTAAATAGAATTATTTTTGCTGTTGAATTAGATATGGTACAAAGAACTCATGAAAATTGAGATGGATCCTATATTCAGATTCTTTCTGCATTCCTGTCTTGAGGTGTGACTCCACTTTAAAGATGCTGACACTAGACAATGTGCACGGTGCTTCTGGTCAGTGGACCAACACACAAAGAAATGGTTCTGGCCTACCTCACCAAACTGGTAGACACCTATAGGTTTTAAATTTTTAGAGTACCTTTCATTATTTTATGATTCCTACCTAAATGGGCTTTTTTAAAAATTAATGATGAGTACAAACTTTATTAGATCATGGGGCTTTGTACTAACAAAACACTTTCCCTGGATTCACTGAACTCACTGAATTTCACTGAAAAAGAGAAGAAAGCATTAATGAAGGATCTTTGTTTATTTTACTCCTAATTATTATCGATGAGGCCTTTTGAACTCTGAATCCTGTTATCCTTGTGGACAGACTCCAGCAGGGACTTCCAGAAGACTCAGCCCTGGATGCCAGCCAAGGACTCCAGACCAGGCAAAAACTGTAGTCAGGAGTGCTGAGCACATCCGTGCCCAGAAACCCACAGCACAGGCCACACAACCATGGGCCAGCCATTGTTTCCTTAGCGACAAAGCAGGGTGGAAAGATAATTCTCATCTTACATTCTGGATGAAAACTACCAGACATGGAGACAGACAGTAATAACAAAAAGCCTCTGTAACTATCAATAATAGTCATAACTGTCACTTCTCCCTGGCTATTGGCATGTTTGAGCCAGGCTGCCCCTCTGGGATGGAAGTGACACATCATGTGTGCAAATACATACATACACACTGAAGAAACACAATGAGCAAATAAATCCATGAATAAATGAAAGCTATCAACTCATTCACAGAAGATTAAGCTAGAGCCTTAGAAACTACCCAGGCTGATCCATTCTACCCTTAGAAATGGGAAAGCAAAGGCTGCAACCATCCAGGGCCAGGTAGAATCCCAATCTTTAAGTCAACTGCACACACAGCCTACTCCTGAGCACACCTGGTTGGCCTCACCTTTCACCAGAAGCCTGGCCTGGGACTGGGCCTGTCCAATGTCGCAGGTATAGGTGTCACTATCTGCCCTCTCCAGGGCACTGATGGTGAGTCTCAGGATCAGGCCCTCCTGGCTGGGCACGTGCTTCCCTGAAGCCTGAAGCTCCATGAGGCCCTTGCGCCAGGTCACCTTGGTCACGGGGTGCTCCGTCTTGCAGGTGAACACTGCTGTGCCCTTCTCCTCTACCTGCAGGTCAGTCAGCTCCTCTGTAAACCGGTTTGCCTTTTCTGGGAACAGAGATGTGCCAGGTGGGGCATGAGACCTGCGCAGACCCTACACTTCCTGGCCCACCCACAGAAACTCTAGGGCCCAGGAGAGCCCATCCCACCTGCAACAGAGGAGGTGAGGCTCCGTGGTGTGACCATGTACCACGCTGAGGGAGCCAGGGCACTACAGGGCCACGCACATCTCCCATGGCATTTACCTTGCACACGGAGGCTAGCTGTGCTCTTGGAAGCTTCCGTCTCGCATGTGTACTCTCCTGAATCCTTGAGAGTGGCCCCACGGATGACCAGCACAGCCCGAGTGCCTTCACTGAGCACATCATACTTCTGACTCTTACGGATGGCCTTCCCGTCCTTCAGCCAGCGTACTGCTGTGCCCACACATGACAGCTCACAGCTCAACCTCACGTCCTCCCCCAGCACGGCCTGCTGGTCTTCCAGGGGCTTTGTGATGTTCACTGGCCTCTCTGAAGGGAGCAGAGGTAGCTACCTATGAGGCAGAGCCATGGCTACAG
>NW_006159672.1:8632461-8639818 GCF_000334495.1 Tupaia belangeri chinensis | reverse complement strand
GCCATGGCCGCAGCCACAACCTCAGCTGTGGCCATGACTAGCAACCCCAGCTATGGTCACAGGTGCAGCCTTGGCCTCTGCAAGGAGAGGGCAAGGGCAGAAACAAGTACACAGGAAGGTTCAGTACCTGGAGACTGAGACTACAAAAGTTACAGCCCCACACTCCGCGACCTCAAACCCCAGGAACCTCAGAGTCTAGAAATACTGGAAGACCTTATTGTCACAAAGTGGGACCTGGAAGGTAAAGGGACCTGAGACCACAAAATCTTACTTTCTCAGCATTGTTCAGAGCTCCACAATTCAAAGTGTGGCCAGGGCTGATGCCACTCCACCAGTTAACACTAAGTATGTGAGTCGGGAGCATAAGCTCAGAAATAGTGACAATGAAGTCATAGCCAAGTGCATAGCTGATGGCCTTGGCTCAAGTGTTATCCAATTGGTTTGGTGAACCACGCATGCCAGGGGCTACCAACTGCTCAAAGCTCATTTAGACTATAGATTGGGGACCAGAATCCTGGGTTTGCACCAAACATTCAGAGAAGCTCATCCAAAAGTGTCCCCCCCCCACTTGGGTGGCCAGAACCTTCCCCAGCACCCCAGGCTCTAGGTCCCTATGGCCTCTGAAATGGAAGCTCACCAGGACCTAGGGAAGAGAGTCCCATTAAGTACCCTATGCCTGGCAGCTTTAGCAGCCCAGGACCCCAACTCCTGGCTGGCTGAGGAGAGATTTGGCAGTCCCTCAGCCCAGGCAATAAGCCCTGCCCCTGCCTACAGTGCCTACCTTTGACAATAAGTGAGGCCTTGGAGGTAAGGCCCCGCACAGAGAAGACCACCTCCCCAGCATCACTCAGAGTGGCGTCTTGGACTGTCAGGGTATATTTACGGCCCTGGCGCGTAGCCCGGAAGTGGCCCGAGCTGCCCACTGTCTTCCCACCGACTGTCCACACTGCAGGGTCGCTGGTGCTTTCATGGGACAGGACGCACTCAAAGCTGCAGCTCTCACCCTGCAGCACCTCCATCGTCTTCAGCCTCTTGGTGATACCCACGTGTAAGTCTGCAGATCAAAGGGGACTTGTCATATCAGCCAGCTGAGCAGATGCCTGCCCTGAGAGAATGGCATTGCCCTAGCTAGACCCCAGGAAGGGCCAAACCACAGCACATCACCAAATCGGCATATACCCCTTGGCCTTGAGCTGACCACACCCTGGCATCTGACCAGCATCTGTGAGTTCCCATCAGAATAGCCAAGAGAATGGGGACCACCCACAGGTGTCACCAGCTCATCATCTCCAGAAGAGGAAGGACAGGAACTCCTGACAAAGGGACCCCTCCAAACAGGGTGAGTCCAGCCTCTGGACAAATTCACTAGGCCACCTTTCCCATTCCTATCTCATTGTAAATCAGCAAGACAACCACGGACCCTCCAGGAGTCACAGACGAGCAAACCTCCATCTGGCCTGTCACTTTTGGAACCAAGAGCAAGACTATAGCCAGCTGGGCCAAGACAACGGTGCACACAGGAGGCCAGGTAGCCACCCGTCGTTGGGGAACCCAGCCCTAGGTGACAGGAATGTATACCTGAAATAGCAGGGCTGGGTTGGGGTGATGTTTCTGCCCTGCCAGCCAAGTGACATTTGGGTCTATCTTAGGCTCCATAGAAATGGGAACTTGGTCTGCCTATAGCTCCCCCTTGCCTCCTCTACTAAGCTGTGCCCTCAGCCCAGGAGCCCTTCCCAGACAGCCCTCTGCCTGGCTTCTCTCTGCTTCTGTGCATGACCTCCAGGAGGCTCCCCTGACTGTCCCCTCTGCCTCCATGCCTGCTCCTATTTCTGCCCAGACCTGTCCTGCAGTGTGGTGTGAATGTCTCTGGCTTATGTCAGGATTACCAGGCAGGGACTGTGTAGCCTCCTGCCCTTGGCTCTGGCTCATCATTCCCTGGTCCACCAGCTTATAACCAGGCCATGTAGAGCCCCTGTTCCTCCAGGAGCCTTCTCCACCTATCCTGGCTCAGCAGAACAACCTCTTCATCTTGGAGAGTATTTGGATACCCAGGACAGAGGTGGATCAACATGTCCCAGCACCCCACAAGCTCTGGCTGATCCCATAACCACGCACCATGCACGCTGACCCGGGCCCGGGTCTCCTCGCTGCCCACGTGGCAGGTATACAGGCCAGCATCCTCATGGCTCAGGTCATGTACTACGAGACCCCGTGTCCCCGCCGTGTAGAGGAAATCGTACTTGTCGCTGGGGCCCAGTTCCACACCATCCTTGCGCCACAGCACACGGGCCGCTGGGTCTGAGACCTCGCACTGCAGAGCCAGTGTGCCATGCTCTTCCACAGACACATCGTCCAGTGCTTTCAGGAACACTACCGGCTTTGCTGGGTGGAAAACACGGGCCAGTGAGGGGAGCCCAGTACCCACCCTGGTGAAGGGAGTAACCCTGCTGACCCCACAGGGACAGCTTACCTCTGACCACCAGGCGGGCAGAGACGGACACCTTAGGGGAAGAGGCATGTACGGTGCCCGAGTCTGCCTGCTGGACACTCTTCAGCACCAGCGTGTGGCGGCGGCCCTCGTGTGTGATTTCATGAAAGCTGTCGTTGTACAGGATTGTCCCATTAAGCGACCATTCAATTTCTTCATCCTCGTGGGACAGCTCACACGAGAAGCAAACCCGGCTCTCCTCTGTGGCCTCAGCATCCTGCAGTGGCTGTGTCACTGTCACCGTTCGCACTACAAGGGGCACACCAGGGCCTTAGAACTGGCTACTCCCACCCCTGGAGACTGGCTCAATGACCCCGTCGTCCCCCCTGCCCCCGTTCCCTACCTTCCACAGTGACCTCAGCACTACTCTGGGCACTGCCTGCCTGGCACCGATAGACTCCAGCATCAGCAGGTGTGAGCCGGAGGACACGTAGCTCTGCCATGTGGCCCTCCAGCCTCATCTTGAACTTTTCGGATGGAGACAGGGGCGTGTCTTCCTTGTACCACTGCACAGCCTTGGGGGGTGGCTTGAAGTCGCAGGACAGAACCACTGACTGCAGCTCGCGCCCTACCTTGGGCTCCAGTGGCCGTGTGAGCACCATGGGAATGTCTGTGGAGGGGAGGGGAGGGCATGGCCATGCTGAGTGAGCTAGGTGCACAAGAAACCAGACCATCTTGGCTTGGCCTGCCCAAGACCCTGAGCTGTGTCCGCCAGGCCCTGAACTATGTCCACTCATGAGCTTGAGCTGCATCCACTTGCGACCCTGCCCCATGTCTACCCACATGGCCTGTGCTCACCTGAGACGACGAGGTGGGCGGTGGAGCGGGACTTGCCAATGGTGAAGTGCACTGGCCCCGTCATAGTGGAACAGGTACGTCGCAGCGTCAGCCGGTGCACAGTGCCCTCCTGCTCCAGACCCACATCCTTCCCTGCCTGCAGCACAGTCTTCCCAAGGAGCCACTTGGGTGGCCGCACTGAGGGGATGGAGGTCTCACACTCGAACCATGCAGGGGCGGGCTCCATCACTGTCACATCCTGCAGGCCCCGCACGATGGTGATGGATTGCTCTGTAGGCAAGAGGCCAGTCATGCGCAGTCCCACTGGGTAAGACTAGCTGCCCTACTCCTGTAGGCTCCATTTCCTTCCTGGGAAAAAAATCTCTCCCAGACAAACATGCTAACACCCTCCCCAAGCTGTCCAGATGCCTCTGAGCAGCCCTTTTCAGTCCTGACCATCTTTAGAAGTGCCAAGGAAAGGGACCAGCAGATGACGTAATGGTTATGTCACTGGATTCCCACATAGTCGACTGCCGTTCGAGTCCCAGACCTGGCAGCTTAAAACTCACACCCTGTACACACATGCCCAAAATCCTGAGAGGAGACTGGAGGAAAAGAGACTGTGGCCTGGCCAACTTCCGTTGGCGGGGGGCAGGGGGTTGATGTCTCGCTTTCTCTCTCTGTCTTTCTGGCAAGCGCATGTACCCTACAGCAAAAATCTCTCTTAAAAAAAAAAAAAAAAGTGCCAAAGTGCCAAGGAAAAACACAGAAGCCATAGACTCTCCCTCCAGCAACCGAGAGAGCTGCCCATCCCCACTGCCAGCACCTTCCACAAAGAACTGAGCGCTGGTCTTGACGTCACCAGCATCACAGGTGTAGGTGTCCTCATCCTCTGGCTGCACGTCATTGATGACCAGCTTGCGGTAAAGGCCGTCGCTGACCATCTCATACTTGGACCCAGGCTGCAGCTCCATGCTGCCCTTGAACCACTGCACCTGAGCACTGGCCCGGGACACCTGGCACTCCAGCACTCCACGGTGCTTCTCCATGGCGATCTTGTCCCGCAGGGGACGCAGAAGAGTCACTGGCAACTCTGGCGGCAAGGCAGGAGGGTCACATACATTCTGCCCTCCACACTGAGAGGCTAGGCACTCTGCCTGCACAGGCTCTGACCAGTGCACTGACCGCTGCACTCAGGGCCTTGGGCAGCCGAGGGCCTGCCTCCTCCCCCCACTCAGCCCCGACAAGGCGTTCAGGTCGAATGTCCTCCTCAGGTCTGGCCTGGAACCAGCTGCATATAATTAACCATCAACAAGGTGAACATACCTTGCCTCAGCCCCTGTACCCCAGCCCCACTTCCCATTCCACATACAGGGAAAGGGTGAGTGCTGCACCAGGCCCCTGGCTCCCTGCCAGCCCACACTCACACCTAGCTCACCCTCCTGTCCCTCTGCCTTAGTTGTACAGCCACTCTACTCTGTCATCAAGGCCACCACGTGCCCTCTACCTGCCAGAGCCTCACCTCTTCTCTCCAGTGCTTGCTGAAGCCCCAGGGCAGAGACTTCAATGGTATTTGTTTCCCGCCCCCCTCCCCCCCCCACCTACTATCTTACTGCCAAGTAAGCAACAACTTCTGTCCTCCTGAGTCATTGCTGTCCCTCTCCTGGGAGGGGTTCGTGGTGCCCCAGGTGTGTTTGTAAGACCCCAGCATCCTCAGGCAAGCGCGTATACGGGAACACACACAAGTCAGTCCCTCCCACCCCCACCTCCCTCACCTTTCACTCGGAGCTGGGCTCGTGATTCTGCGTTTTCAGCTACAAACTTGATCTCTCCTGCATCTTCAGCCAGGACCCTCCGATAGATGAGAGTGTACCTCCTTCCTGTGGATGAAGGCTGCTCAGCACCAGGGGATGGAGAGTAAGGGCGCAGCCCCCGCCCTGCTGCAGCCTGCCTGCCCTCGCACCTTCCTGGCGAATGCGCACGTTGTCACTGGGTCGCAGCTTAGTGCCCTCCCGGAACCACTGAGCAGGCACCTCATCGTGGGAGATCTCACAGATGAATGTGGCACTCTCCTTCTCAGTCACTTCGATGTTCTCCAGGGGCCTCACAATCTGGACGTTGCGGCCTGGGGCAGTGAATGAGCCTTGTCACATCTGGATGCACAGAGGTGCTCCTGGCACCCTCACAACGTGCCCCAGCTTGCTGAGGGATGGAGCCAGAGCAATGAACATCTCACCAGGGCAGGTAGGTGAGGGGCCCTGCCCCAGCTCTGCCCCGCCTGCCCTGCCCAGGCCTTACCTTGCACTTTCAAGGAGGCAGAGCTCTGTGCATCCTGGGCGTCACACACATAGATGCCCTGGTCCCCAAACTCACACCGGTAGATGATGAGACTCCTGCAAGTGCCCTGGGCCGAAATGCCCACTGTCTTGCTAACCCTCCGCTCCACCCCATCCTGTGGAGAGAAGACGGCCAGTCAGGGCCCCTGGGGTGGCCCAGCATAGGGGTCCCACCCTGGCTGCCCACTATGAGAGGCAGAGAAGGCAAAGGAAACCGAGGCACCTTCAGCCACCGCACGTCAACATTGGGACGGGACAGCTCACACTCCAGGGTGACCTTCTCCTTTTCAGTGGCCACCACATCCTGCAGTGGACGGACGAATCGAACAGGCAACTCTGAGGGGGAAGGAGGAAGGAGACAGGGGCAGGTGAAGTGAGAAGCAAGGCTCAGCTGTCTGGGGTGGCAGGGACAGGGTCTGGGGAGGTAGGAAACACAAGAAGGTTGAAGTGACACAAAGGTGGCTCAGGAACAAGCCCCTGCCAAGATTCCATTTCCCAAACCCCACTGTCCCCACCTGCCTCCCTGGGCCACCTTAGGACAAGAGCAGATGCTCTGGAACAGGTCCCTGCCTACGCACCAGTGATGACAAGCCGTGCTGATGTGTGCACACCCTCTGCCCTGAAGGCCACAAGGCCACTGTCCTGAATTTGCAGCTCCGAGAGTGTGAGGGTGTGGGTGGGGCCATGCACAGCCATTTGGCATGTGGGCCCTGGCTGGAGCCGTAGGCCATCCCGCGTCCAGCTGCCTTCCACGTCAGCATGTGACAGCTCCACCTTCATGGTGGCTGCGCCCTGTTCCCGTGCCTCCACATCCTGCAGGCCCCGCACCAGCCGGACTTGGCGCACTGTGGGGATGCACACAGGGAAAGGGTGAGTGCTGCACCAGGCCCCTGGCTCCCTGCCAGACCACACTCACACCTAGCTCAGGCATAGCCAGCTTCCCCAAGAGGCCACAGAGCTCCAAGAGAGCTCTAGCCATACCCCACTCCCAGAGGCATCCCCTCCTAAGGGAGGCTCACCCCCTCCATCCCTCACTCCATCTAGCGGCCATGCACCCAGGAGGCTGCTCCCCCAGCCTCCCAGAGTAGGTCTGACTCCTTCCTTCCTTCCTCCCTCTTTGAGGCTGTGCCCCTAAGATCTGTTCCTCTAAGGAGAGCTTTGCCTTCCTCTTTCTTAAGTTTTTAATATCATTCATTCCATGAACCAGAGAGACAGTGATATCCAGAAAAAGACAGAGAAATAGCCTCCAGCCAAAAACATCTCCAAAGTCATGGGCATGTGTGTGCCCATCATATTCAAGGAGGTCTCTGAATACTGAAACTGGCACCTTCCCAGGTATATCAGCCATGCAGAGCATCATGTTTCAACACTCTGCCACTGTCTGGCCCCTCTATTTGTTTTCTATGATCCCCAAATCAGTATTCTTACTGCTTGCAAAAAGGTGATGGGCTTGGCAGAAGGATGTCTAATGGAAATATAATGAGATTTAGACTAAACTCCAGCTTTCAAAAAGTTTCAGTTAAAAAATTCGTCATAATACACATGCAAAATGGCTTAGGGTTTGGATACAGGTAGAGTTGTTGCTAAATACGTCTCCTTGAAGAAAATAATAGTTGGGACCATAATTACTAGAAATTGTCATGGAAGCAGAGATTAGAGAACACGGTGAAAAAATAATTTGAGATTGGTAAATCTAGGGTTAGGTATTGGAGAAGAGTAAGAGCAGCTTACTATGGGAGGGAAATTTTCTCAGTCT
>NW_006159672.1:8624497-8631881 GCF_000334495.1 Tupaia belangeri chinensis | reverse complement strand
TTTCCCTCCTCTTCCTCCCCTCCTCCTCAATGCTCAATCCCTGGGCCCAGCCAGCACCCACCAACTCCAAGACTCACTTTCCACTGTCAACTTGGCTTGCGTCTTGTCATCTGGCGTCTCACAGCCAAAGAAGCCCCGATCGGTGAAACCCACGTTGTGTAGAACGAGCCGGTGACAAGCGCCCTCAGCATGGATTTCCACGTTCTCGCCTGATGCCAGGATGGCCGCATTCCGTGTCCACTTCACCTCCGGCCAGGGGCGTGTGAGCTCTACCTCCAGCGTCACTGAACTCCTCTCCTCCACTGTCTGCGGCTCAAGCTTCCTTTTGAACAGCACTGGTGCCTCTGGGATCATGGAAGAGAAGAGGCCAGGGCTGCATCGCCCCCTTGGGAAAGCCAGGACACAGAG
This sequence comes from Tupaia belangeri chinensis, assembly GCF_000334495.1. Taxonomy (NCBI): domain Eukaryota; kingdom Metazoa; phylum Chordata; class Mammalia; order Scandentia; family Tupaiidae; genus Tupaia; species Tupaia belangeri. Next base: position 8,631,473 of record NW_006159672.1, on the reverse strand, counting down.
GACCCACCCAGTTTCCCATGTTCTGACTCCAAGCTGGGTGAGGCCCTGGCCACACTCAGACCCAGTCCCACATCTGCACAGGTCAGACTTTATGAGTGGAAACAAGACCATGAAGGTTTCCCGTCACAGTCCTCCAACCTCCTGCTTCCCTGCTATGAACTTTGCCAAGCCGGGAACTCGTAATTGTGGCCAGTGGCCAGCAGTGTCCCATTTCAGACCCCGGAGAGGGGCCAACTCTGAATTCTCCAGACCCTCAGCATCAGCATCTGTGCTTTAACAAGACTCTAGAAGGAGAATCAGTTTACAGTGGGCCTCCCAGCCCCACACTGCCAAGGATCTCCCCAGAAGGTGAATCTGTTTACACCACTCCTTTTCTTAAGAACCTGCCATAATTCTCACTTTTCCTTCAGATGAAATTCTGGCTCTCTGACTTCAGTAGCATGCTAAGTTCATCCTTACCCTCTTGCCTCTGCAAACACCAGCTACCAACCTCACTTCTTCCCAGTTCATCACCCATCAGGCTCAACCGGGGCCCACCTCCTCCAGCCTCCCTGGACCACCTCAACTTCCACCCATTTCCAACCAAGTATGCCTGTAAGACTGTATCTTCCCTAATGAGAAGGTACTTGACCTTTCTGGCCCATCCACATCTTCTCTTGGATGGACGTCCTGAGGCCACTCAGACTGGCCAGAGAGCAGCGCTCAGTGCCTACTGAAGACCAGCCCAAGGGAGAGGCTCCTGCTGCAAGGAGCTCAGTGCACCCTGCCCTCCATCTCCGACCCAGAGGTCTGGCTACCTCCACCCCCCAACACGCACCTCGGACCCGAAGGGCAGCTGCAGAAGAGGCACCCTCAGCCTCTGCTGTGATCTGGCCGGCATCCTCCAGCACCAGGCTCGAGATAGTCAGGCTGTGGCTGGCACCGCTCTGTGATATGAGAAACTTCTCGCTGGGCTGAAGCTGGGCACCATTTCGATACCATGTGACCACTGCATCGCTGGGGGACACCACGCACTGGAAGGTGGCCTCACAGCCCTCCTCTGCAACCACCGCACTCAACTCAGATCTGAACTTGACTACGCGGGGCACTGTGGATGGGAGCACTGCTTGAGAGGCAGCCAGGAGGGACTCTTCAAAATCCCACCTTGCAGACACACCAAAGGACCCCTCCTCCACAAAACCACCCAGGAAGGCCCTGGAGGCATGGTGGCCCCTCTGCCAGGCCTTCCCCACCAGCCTTCAGTGCCCCACCCTACCCAGAGACTGCTTACCACTGACAGTGAGTTGTGCACTGGTGCGGTCATTGCGGCTCTCGCACACATACTCTCCCGCATCCTCCTCACGCAGGCCTGAGATGGTGAGTGAGCGCAGCGGCCCTACAGCTGCCATCTGGAAGCGCTTGCCCGGCCGGAGCTGCGTGCTTCCACAACGCCACACCACCTCCGCCTGTGCTGGGCTCAGCTCGCAGGTCAGTGTCACTGCGCCACCCAGATCTCCACTCACAGGCTCCAGAGGCCGGCAGAACTTGGTGACCACCTCTGAGGGCATGAAGTGGACATCAGCCTGGGCTCTGTCCAGGACCTGAACCCTCCCTTGGCCCTCCTCTGAGACACAGGGGACCCAGATGAACCCTCCCCTGAAGCCCTGGCCCACCTTCCACCTGCACTGGAAAGTCCTGCCCCTCGGTGCCCACACGGCAGCTGTAGATGGCACTGTCCAGGATCTGGGCACCGCGCACAGTCAGGGTGTGGGTGTCCCCCAGGCTGGCTGTCTCATGCCGCTTGCTGCGGCGTATCTCCACCCCATCCTTGAGCCATGTCACCGCAGCCACAGAGGGTGTAGCCAGAGTGGCAGTCAAGACAATGTCCTCATGTTCCCTGACCACCAGAGGTTCCTTGCGACCAGGTCTCTCCAAGACTTGAGGCTCAGGCTCTGGCTCTGAAGGTAGGTGAGTTGGTATGAGAACAGGGACCTTGATGTCTCTGGATTGGACTCTGCCCTCCCCATGAAGAGCAGACCTATAGCAACATGGACCCACGTGCCCATTGCCATGCAACAGCTTGTCTGTCAGTCCTTCTCTGCTGAGCCAGTATAAATAAAGCAGGGCCACACATCGCCCATCGACCGCCATCCAGGATCTCAGGGGGTATGCCTGGGACCACAGGCCTAGGAAGACATGAGCTCTTTCCCATCTATGGGCTGTGAATCCAAGGGCCTGCTCTTCAGGGAAGCACTAGTCCAGGCACAGATAATGCAGGAAGCAGTGCAGAGCAGGATGCTCCAGCCTAGGGACTAGGTAGGCATTTCATAAAGGCAGACTAAGCATGGCAGGATCCCATCAACAAAGACTTGACACCCAGGGTCAAAGTGTGAGGCCAAAAAGAGAGAGGGCAAAGGTCCTGGGATGCAAATTCTGACCCAAGGAGGCACTTAAAAATACCACACTGGCCATAGGGTGGCGGACAGGGAAGCAAGGGCTACACCCGAGGACAAGAACAGCAAGAAGGCCACAGTCCCAGCCAGTTTGGGACCTACACTGCCAGGAAGATGATGAAAGATTTCATCAGTCTAATGAGGATCCTGTCAGCAATGTAGGAGAATTGGGCTCCTCCTGCTGGCCCTCCTGGGAGCATGGCTGTATATGTAGAACAGACAGCAAACCCTCAGGAGTGGAGAAAGGACTAGACAGAGAGAAGGGTAGAGAGACTCTGGGAGCATTTGTGGAAGGGGGTAGTATGGCCCAGGAGCAGGTCAGGATGAGCTTATGAGCTGGGACCATGCCATAGGACTGACCTCAGGGCAGCTGGACTACAAGACTGGAGAAAGAGACCCCAGACCTGCTAAACATAAGAACATTCAAGGCCAGAGATGACTCTGGCTGAGACTCCTGAGAGCAGGGCTGGGAGCCACAGCATCCCCAGTGGACCTTACAATGGGAAAAGAATCTGCTCACTGACCCCAGCTGGAGAATGGCTACTTCCACAGACCTATGCCTTAGCCTCCTAAGCTTCTGCTGTAGGTTTCATACAGGAGGGGGGCTTGTGGCCAGAAAGCATGGGACACTAGGGAAGCAGACACCTGGAATGTCTTGGACAGGGGCTCCAGCATGCATCCTCAGACCCAAGGATCTCAGGCAGTAGAGAGAGACTGGGGGCTGGGAAGCTGCAGCAAGGAACACAGCATTAGCCCAAACCCAGGCAGGATAGAGACAGCCTTGCACAGAAATCTCCATTCCCCAATTTGTCAGTGGAATTCACTCATTGCTGCCCCATCCTGGTACCCACCTGTGAGATTCAGGCAGAAGGAGATCCTCTGGCCCCCTGCCTCACAGCTGTACTCCCCAGCATCCCCCTTGCTGACCTGCTGCACCACCAGTCGTCTTGTGCAGCCTGTGGCCTCTACACGCACTTTGGAGCTCCCACTCAGCTTCTTCCCGTCCTTGTACCAAGTCACCTCTGTCTGGGCCTGGGCCACCTCACAGTTCAGTGTGGTACTGGCTCCCATTTCAGCCTGCACTTCTCTGAGAGCTGGCTGCTCCTTGGCAAACACCACTATGGGCTCTGGACAGGGAGGGACAAAGAGAATCAGATTACCACTTAAATCCAGAAAGCCAGGGGACAGAGAAGGAGAAATGGGGAACAGACACTTCATCAGGCTCTGTATAGTTGTGTGACCTTCTAAATATATTCTATTAGGCTTGGGATTATAAACATACTATCTTTGAGATTATTTCACTTTACAACCACTTGTTACTAGTACATAGCTATAGAAGCATTTTCTATATTGATTTTGTTTGATCATCTTTCTTCCTTTTTTTTAACGAGAGATTTTTGCTAAAGAGCACGTGAGCTCACCAGAGAGACAGAAAACAAGAAATTCCCCCCCAGGAGGGATGACCTCATCGCAATTCCTTCTCCTCCAGTCTTCTCTTGAGATTTAGGCATGCATGCACAGGCACCCTGCATGAGTTTTAAGCCACTGGGTCCAGGACTCGGTCATCTACATGGGAGTCCAGCAATGTGACCATTTTGCCATCTGCTGATCACATATATGATCATCTTTCTTAACTCCCTTAATAAGTAATCATTTATTTTTCAGATAAATCATACCATATGTGAATCCCACTTTTGTTTTTTTCTAAATTCAATACCTTGGAGAATTCCAAGTTTCTTTCTTTCTTTTATTTTTTAAGAAAGTTTTTTGCTATAGGGTGCATGCCCTTGCCAGAAAGACAGAGAGACAGAAAGTGAGAAATCACCCCCCAACAGGGCTGGCCATGCCACAATCCCTTCTCCATTCTCCTCTCGGGATCTTGGGCAAGCACACACACACATGCTCAGCATGAGTTTAAGCTGCCTGGTCTGGGACTTAACTAGTGGTCGACTACGTGGGAGTCCAGCGACGTAACCATTACACCATCTGCTGGTCCTGACAATTCCAAGTTCCTTACTCAACAAAAGTAACTACAACTTTTGAACACATTCTGGCACTATTTCTGGCACTATTTCAGGTAGGGAGGGATATTATGCACATGTTCTTCCAGGGGACAGACTGCAGGTCATGACAGTTGTGCACACTCAACCTCACTCATGGTACAGTCTTCCCAAGTGACTGTGCAGGGCATGTTCTCACTGCAGTGCCTGAGAGATCCCGAGGTTTCACTTCTTGCCCGCTTTTAGTGTTGTCAGTCACTGGCCTCTGGTGATAGCACTTGGATGTCCTATGGCTTTCTACTGCACTGTCCTGATGACCCACAAGGTAGAGCACCTTCTGATGCTATTGGTCATTACTATTTGCTCTCTTGTGGTGTCATTGTTTTTTTGTTTTGGTTTGGTTTTTTAATTATTTTATTTTTTATTTATATTTTTTTATTATTATTATTATTATTCATACATTAAATCGCTATACACCATTTAGATTGTGAAGAGAGTTTACCCAGCATGATACACACCTCAGTCCAGCATTGTTTAAAGCTTTGGACCAATTATCAATAGCATTGTCTTTTTTTTTTTTTTTGGAGAGGTTTTTTGCTATAGGGCACATGCGCTCGCCAGACAGACAGAGAGAGACAGAGAGATAGAAAGCGAGAAATCACCCCCCAGGGGGGATGGCCATGCCGCAATCCCTTCTCCTCCATTCTCCTCTCGGGATCTTGGGCACGCACACACACGCGCCTGGCGTGAGTTTAAGTCACCGGGTCCGGGACTCGAACCGCGATCGACTATGTGGGAGTCCAGCGACATAGCCATTACGCTAACTGCTGGTCCCAATAGCATTGTCTTTTTATTATTTACTTTTAGGAGCTCTTTATATATTTAAATGGTAGAGGTTTAATGCTTGTGTGTGTGTTTTAAAGATTTCCCCATTGCTGAACCTTGCCCATCACAATCTGCTGGAGTCTTTTTTTTTTTTCTTTTTGTGTGTGTGCTACAGGGCATATGCGTTCACCAGAGAGACAGAGAGAGACAGAGAGACAGAAAGCGAGAAATCACCCCCCAGGGGGGATGGCCACACCGCAATCTCTTCTCCTCCATTCTTCTCTTGGGATCTTGGGCACGCATGCACACGTGCCTGGCGTGAGTTTTAAGCCACCAGGTCTGGGATGCGAACTGCAGTCGACTACGTGGGAGTCCAGCAACATAGCCATTACACTAACTGCTGGTCACAAATCAAAATTTTTTTAAAAAGGGAGAAAGAATAAGAGAGCCCAAGTTTATTTATGCAAAGGGCTGTTACTGAGCTCAGTGTTCTAGTCTCTTGATCTGCTACCTCTCCCTGCATTGAGACCCTGTCGTCTAATTAACTACAGCTATATGAGAAGACCTGATACCTAGTACGGCAAAGGCTCACACTGCTCTTCTTCAAGAGAAATATGTATTGGCTACATGTGGCCTGTGAAATCTACTTGACATTTTTCAACACTCAATAAAACAAAGAAACAACAAAAAAAATTGTTGGGATTTCAACTTGGATTGAATGCTTTTGGACAATCGATGAATTTCTGTCCATTCATTTAGGTCTTTATGGTTTCTATTTTTTTTTAAGAGAGAGATTTTTGCTACCAGGCATGTGTGTTCACTGGAGAGACCAAGAGATATAGCAGAAAGAAATCGCAGAAAGAGAGAAAGCAAGAAATTACCCCCCAATGGCGATGGCCATGCCACTATCCCTTCTTCATTCTCCTCTCAGGATCGTGGGCACACATGCACATTTGCTGGGTGTGCGTTTTAAGCCACGGGTCTGGTTTTTGAACTTCAGTCAACTATGTGAGAGTCCAGCGACCTAACCATTACACCATATGCTGGTCCCAAGATCTTTATGGTATTGAAATACCATAATTTCCTGGCTGAACTTCCAAACATATTAATTGGACTTGGGATTATAAATATACTATCTTTGAGACTATTTCATTTTATAACCACTTGTTGCTAATATATATAATAAAGAAGTGTTTATTGATTTTGTATGGTCATCTTTCTTAACTCTTTTACTAAGCCTATCATCTGTGAATTCTACTTTTGTTTTATCTAACTTTTAGACTTTACATTCTATTTTTCTTCTAATCATGCTATACAATATCAGACACAAGTGATGACACTTGGCTTCCAATCTCAAAGGGAAAGATTTCAAGGTTTCACTTTGTGATTTTTATGCAATACCATTTACTACATTAGGAAAAATCCTTTCATCTATGCTTTGTTAAGAATTTTATGACATGAATTAATGCTAAATTTAGTCAAATATTTTAGAGTGTCAAATTTTATCACTTTATACTGCACTTATGATAATTACATTATGTTTTATTTCCATCGGATAATATCATGCTTTATATTGATTTTCTAATGCTTTTGATGTTAAATTAGCCTTCACTCTCAGACTGTGAGTTTTGATGTAGTATATGATCCTCTTGCTATATTGATTAATTCAGTTTACTAGTATTTTAACAAATTGGCCTTCATATCCACAATAGATTTCCC
>NW_006159672.1:8613362-8623713 GCF_000334495.1 Tupaia belangeri chinensis | reverse complement strand
TCTTCCTACTTTCCTGTCATATTTTAGTACTATGTTTGCTCTACATGTGATGAGTTAGAAGTACATGTCCTTTTTCTGTTCTCTAGAACAATCTCCATGAACATAGAAAAATTGCTTTCCAGAATGTTTGGAAGAATTTACCAGTACAACCACTGGCTTAGATAGCATTTTATGAGATTTTTTTAATTACAGGTTCTACTTTTAAATAGGTGGCAGGACTTTGTATGAGTTACGTATTTCTTCTTGGGTCAGTTTTTATTTAATTTATAGAAAGTGGAAGCTTTATCAAAACTTTTCAAATTTACTCACATAAAATAATGTACTGAAACAACTTGTCAAAAACACATGGTGGGTTTTTGATATTTATGAAGAGATTCACAATCCACTGTACACTGATATAATATCAACTGTCAAAGCAGGACCATAGCCATAGTAATTTGAATTAAACTCTCATAAGAATTGGAAAATAAAATTCATTCTCAGACTTCCCTAATGATCAACCAGAAAGAAACAGACATAAGGGAAACACTATAAAATAAATACTGTTTTACCAGTCGATGGCTGCTACTGAAGTTTTACCAAAGTGTGCCAATGTACTGTAAGCTACTGAGTTGTTGAAAAAGTCATGACACATTTTAACACAGAAAAATACATTATGACTTTTCCAACAACCCAATATTTATTTCTTTTAATTCATAAATCTATAAATCAAATTCCAAAGGGAATTCTGATGCAGAATATTCTAACTGAACACAAAAGGAAAATAAGACAAGACCAGCACTGAAAATAGAATTTTAACCTCACATCTGTGTATCACAGGCACAGATCTACTAATCACGGTTCTCTGTTTATTTTGTACAAATACTACAACAAAACATAAACCTATTATTAGAGTTGTCATATCCCAAGGAGAGAGACAGCTGATCTTCTTCAGCCTCATGCATCAGGTAGAACAAGAGTCCTAGACAATAGGAACACCAGAGGATACTGACTGAGTGCTTGGCACACAAGACTAAGCGTTACAACATGGAAATACCACTTGAGGTGTGCAAGAAGTCCCCTGTCACTTCCACACATACCCTTCCCATCAGGCTCATCTGGCTCAATCATAGATTGAAAATGAGAAGTGGGAAGATGGAAGAAGTGAGAGATGAAGACTAATGGGAAAAGGGAATCAGCAGTTAGCGTAATGGCTATGTTGCTGGACTCCCACGTAGTCGACTGCGGTTTGCGTCCCGGACCCGGTGGCTTAGAACTCACGCCGGGCACGTGTGCGTGCGTGCCCAAGATCCCAAGAGGAGAATGGAGGAGAAGGGATTGCGGCGTGACCATCCCCTCTGGGGGGTGATTTCTCGCTTTCTGTCTCTCTGTCTCTCTCTGTCTGTCTGGCGAGCGCATGCGCCCTATAGCGAAAACCTCTCAAAAAAAAAAAAAAAAAAAGACTAATGGGAAAACACCAAGGTGTGTAGGGGCTATAAGCTGGTCCCTGCAAACAAGGCTAAGGCAGAACCTCAATGAACTGACCTGTGACATTCAGGTGGAAAGAGACTTTCTGGCCCCCGGCCTCACAGCTGTATTCCCCGGCATCCCCCTTGTCTGCCTGATGCACCACCAACTGCCTGGTGCATCCTGTGGCCTCCACACGCACTTTCGAGCTTGTGCTCAGCTTCTTCCCATCCTTGTACCAGGTCACCTCCTTCTGAGCCTGGGCCACCTCACAGCTCAGCATGGCACTGGCCCCCACCTCGGCTTGCACCTTACAGTGCATCAGCTGCTCCTTGGCAAATACCACCGATGGCTCTGGGAACAGAGAGGGACACATAGAATTAGATTACCACCTTAGTAAAGCCACTCAATGGGAAGGGACAGAGAAGCAGAGGGGACAAAAATTTTGCCAGGCTCCGCATCACTGAGGTCTGGAGACTTTCTTCCTCATTAACCACAACATATGGACACATTCTGGCACTTCTCCCATGTGACTCTATGCAACTGCTCCTCCAGGGGAGGGACTTCAGGTCATAACACATGTGCACCTCCACCACACTCATAGGGCACAGTCTCCCCCAGGTGACTAAGCAGGGCATATTCTCACCACATTCGCCTGAGAGTTTTCAAGGCTCTGTGTCCTTGCCTATTCATAGCATTGTCAGCTGCTGACCTTTGGTGGGAATGCTTGGACCTCTCATGGCTTCTAGTGCATAGCCCGATGATTCACAAGTGAAGTGCCCCTGTTTCTGGCTGTTAGTGTTGCTCTTCAGTAGCCTGACTTTTACTCATTAATCAACAGCATGCCTTTTTCATATTCAATTTTAGGAGCTCTTTATATGCTAGGGCTATGTATATTATGAGTATAAATACCCTACCTATCTTTATCATTGCCTTTTTATTCTTTTATAATTCCTTCTGCTGATAAAAGTTTTCCGCTTTAATAGAGACATGTATGTCCACTTGTCTTTTACAATGAGGATTGTTTGAATTCTCTATTTCCTCTTACATCAGTTATATCATTTTCTAGGAAATGGTCAATTTGTCAAAGCTCTGAAGTCGACTGCATAAACCATGTCATATCTATTCAAATAACATTTCAAAATGATGCATAGTGGGTCTTTTGGTATCTATATACAACCACAAACCATTATAAACAGATACAATACCAAACTACTATGTTGTGAATCTTATTTAAGGTTAAACTCTCTTAGCAAAAGGAAACTACAAGGACTTCTCAGACTTCTCAATGAGCCAAACAGGGATGCACAGACACACTCTAGCCATTTTCCTAAAGGAAAGTTCTATGAAATAAATAATGACTTACCAGCCATTGGCTGCTGATAACACAGTAACATATTTTTAACAAAATGTGCTGATGTGGCATAAGCCTTATATTCCTTTCTATTCATCCTTATTTACAAAAGGTCTACTGACACAGAATGCTCTAGTTGAAGACAAAAGGAAAGCAAGAATTGCTTTAAAAAGACAATTTCCAGAGTTCCCAGAGGCCCCATTCAGGGATTTTGACTACTGAAGGCCCTCTGCCCAGACTTCAACCTCCTGCTCCCCAGTCTAGCCAAGAGCCAGGATAAGCCAATCAGCAGTCATCTCTATTTGAGTTCCGAGCAGCCCCATTCAGGGATTTTGACCACCGAAAACCCTCTGCACAGACCACGGTCCTGCTCCCCAGTCTAGCCAGGAGCCAGGAAAAAACGTATAACCCATCAAATGACCAGAAACTACCGCAGAGGCACAAGAAATATGAGAAGCCAGGAAATTATCTCTCCCTCAAGAGAAATTAATAACTTCTCCTCCTCCACAAAGGGAACTCATGGAAATGTCAGATAAAGAATTTAAATATTCAAAGTGACAAAGCTAACAGAGATTCAAGAGAACAGAGACAATGAACTCCAAAAGGTGCAAGAGAAAAGAAATACCGAGTTCCAGGAGGTGAGGAAGCTCTTGCACAGTCTGAAAGAGAGATGCACATCATAAAAAAGAATCAAATGGAATTGTTAGAGATGAACGCTGTAATACAGGAAATCAAAACTTCACTTGAAAATATCAAAAGCAGATTAGATCATGCAGAAGATTGAACCTCAGATGTAGAAGATAGAACCTCTGACCTAGAGAAATTCACCAAAAAGACTGAGAAAATAACCAAATAAAAAAGAGAGAGAGAGAGAGAATAACATACGAGTAATACCAGATACCATTAAACACTCAAACATTCGGATTATCAGTATCCCAGAAGGTGAAGAAACTAATAAGGGCATTGATAATCTAGTCCATGAAATCCTAGAAGAAAACTTTTCAAATCTAGAGAGGCACTCAAATATCCAGGCCAAAGAAATCCAAAGGACCCCACATAGAATCAACCCAAGAAGATCTTTCCCGAGGCACATCATAGCCAGATTGACCATAGCCAGATTGACCAAAACCACAGAGACAAAATACTAAAATTGGCAAGAGAGAAAAGTCAAATTACTTTCAAAAGATATCCCATAAGGCTAACTAATATTGGACCTCTCATCAAAAACAATGCAAGCAAGGAAATAATGTAAAAATATATTCAAAGCATTAAGTGAAAAATAATTTCAACCAAGAATACTATACCTAGCAAGATTATCTTTCATATGGGAAAAAAAAAAAAGACAAAAACATTCTCAAATAAACAAAACCTGAAAGAATTTACCAACACCAGACCAGCTCTCCAAGAAGTACTGAAGGGAGTGCTATACCAGGAAAACTAAAGTCAGACATACAGAAAGAAGAGTCCAAGAAACAACCAAGAACATGGCCAGCCTAATGGTAGGGACAAATCCAGAGTTGAATGTTAACTCCCAGAGTTCAAATGGAAAGATCAGACCACAGTAACACTGCAAATTCAATAGAAAAGAGATTAATTATGTCTGAACTAGTGAAATAGAACTTTTTTACTTTAGACTGAAACATTACTGATTTTCTTCGATGCTTTGATTTCCATTTTAAGGATTTTTTGTCTTCTCTTGAACTGCTGATAGATTCATCTACCTGCTATTTGACCTGAATCCTAACCTTTTTCCTGGCTTTAAGTTTTAAACAAATTTCTCTTAACATGTTTTTATTTTGATCTATTAAAACTAAAACTTTTTTTGAAATTAAAAAATACCTATTAATACCTATTTAATGACTGCAATAAGCTAAATAGCCCCAACGATGTGCTACTTTATACTATGTTCACTTTTCTCACTGAGGTTTATGCCTAAAGTCAGATATGCATTCATAAATATGTATATATCAGCTGTGCTTGCTATTGAAAGTCTTTAAATTAATTAAGATCTTTAGTGAATCAATAAAATGTGAAAAAAAAGGCATGGGAGACAACTATACATACCAGAGACAGTGTGGGAGAAGGGGGAGAGTTGGCAGAGGATGAGAAATAGGGAATCAAGGGGGAGGGAAAGCAAAATATGTAAGAAGCAAAAAATAGAAAATTATTTGTTGATGATAACACGTATGGTAATATCCTTGATTGAGCCAATATATAATGTATACTGGATAGAAAAATCTCATTTTGTATACTGTATTGATTTACAGTGAAAGACTGTAAATAAATAGATAAATAAGTAAATTTTTAAAAAGACCAATTCCAGACCCCAGAGGTATGCAACAATGGAACTTATCCACCAATCCTCTGCACTTGCTTAACACTGCACAGACATTGCATCAAGACACAGATCCAGATTTTGCCACATGCAGATTCAAAGAGAATGTGTAGACCCATGTGAAAGGAGGCAAGAGTATCCCAGATACTCAACCTTTGAAAATCCAAAGTTTAGTCCTAAGATAATTCCAAATACAATTGGAAGGCCAAAATTTCCCCCTATCAGGTTCAAAAAAACTGAAACACCTTTGACTAGGGAGAATATCCATATACAGCTGACTGAAGGATATGGGAACTTCAAGAATAGTAAAAAAAAAAAAAAATACACACACACACAGAGTCACATATCTCCAGGTGGGAGACTCTGGTCTATTTCAGACCACAAGGGCCATATATAGTTAGAATTCTAGACAACAAAGAACATTAGAAAGATTCTGAGCAGATACTTGTATATGAAACTATGACTAAGCATGAAAACACTACTCCAGATATATAATAAAAGCTAAGAAAAGCCTCTAATCCACACGCTCTCTTCCTATCCAACAAACCCTGACTCAGCCACAGGCATCAAAAGGGAGACAGAGGGTAAGAGAAATGAAGTCTTATGACAAAAACTCTTGGTCAACATGGCTATAACCACTCACAACATTACCTCCAAACAAGGCTAAATTAGTGCCACCAAAAACTTACCTGTGACATTCAGATTAAAGGAGACCTTCTGGCCCCTGGCATCACAGCTGTATTTCCCAGCATCCCCCTTGCTTGCCTTCTGCACCACCAGCCGCCTTAAGCACCCTGAGGCCTCCAAATGTACTTTTGAGCTTGAGCTCAGCTTCTTCCCATCCTTGTACCAGATCACCTCTGTCTGGGCCTGGGCCACCTCACAGCTCAATGTGGCACTGGCCCCCACTTCAGTCTGCACCTCACAGTGTGCCAGCTGGTCCTTGGCAAACACCACCACCGAAGGCTCTGGAGACAAAGAGGAACACTTAGAGTCAGCTTATCTCTTAAGTTGGCAAAACTACCCAAGGGAATGAGACAGGGAGGCAATGGGGACAGGCTCTATACCTACTATTTGGCCTGGAAAAGTCCCACTGCCTCTAAGCCCAAGGAAGCACAATTTATGGATAAATTCTGCCACTGCCTCATGAGGTGTTTCTAGTCAGGGATGCTGTGAAAGACCCTTCCATGAACACACTCCTCTAAAGAAAGATGGCAGGTCATGAGGCGTGTGCGCCTCCATGCACTCATGGTGTAGTCTTCCCTAGACGACTGTGCAGGGCATGCTCTCATTGCAGTACCAGAGAGTTTCTGAGGTCCCACGCTCTTAGTGTTGTCGCTTGGTCTCTGGTATGAATATGTGAATCCCCATGGCTTTCTAGTGCATTGTCCTGATGACCACAGAGTGGAGCACCTTTTCCATCATTTTGGCCACTAGTGTTTGCTCCTCTGTGATGTAGCTGTTTAGTCTTCTGCTAGACTTTCAATAGTACTATCTATCTTTTCCTTGTTCATTTTTAGAAACACTTTATATATTTCAGTGATAGCAATTTGATGATTATATATTTTACCTTTTATACTGTGATCTCTAATCCACCTACAGTTCACTACTGAGAGATGGGAGTTAATGGTCTAGTATTTTTATATGGTTAAATGATCAAAGTACCATTTAGGACAAATCCATTCTTTGCTGCCTAAACAACTGTGATAGGACAAAATAGTAACAATAATAATAATAATTTTTAAAAGAAAGGGGGATTCTTTTGTTTACAGGTCTGATCACAAGCTTACTATTCTGTTCATTGGTCTGCTAACTGTCCCTGCATTATGACCTGATTACCTTTATTACTGTACCTGAATGTTAACCCTACCCATCTGGTACATAAATTTCTAGAGTTGGCCCTTTAAGTGTGTTGGCTGTAGTTGGCCTTTGGAATCTGATTCTCAATTTCAATCCCCCATAGAAATACACTGTATAGGTTTAAGAAACACACTGTTGGGACCAGCAGGTGGTGTGGTGGTTAAAGCGCTGGATAATCCCACATGGCTGACCACGGTTCAAGTCCCAGACCTGGTAGCTTGCTTTCGCACTCCCCCCATCCCCCATCTCTCTCTCTCTCTGGCCAAATTAAAATAAATGGACGAATTAATAAAAGTAAATAATTCTTTAAAAAAATTAAACACACTATATGGGTTTTGATCAGACACAAACATATTAGAGTTTTACATACATTTCTATCCATTTATTCAACCTTTCTTACTCTCACTCTCAAAAATTTTTAACGATTTTCATTCACTGAGGTCTTAAATATCTTTATTACATATGAAGTGAATAATATGTACTTTTGGGGACCAGCAGTTAGCGTAATGGCTATGTCGCTGAACTCCCATGTAGTCAACCGCAGTTCGAGTACCGGACCCAGGGGCTTAAACTCATGCCGGGTGTGGGTGCGCATGTGTACCCAAGATCCTGAGAGGAGAATGGAGGAGAAGGGATTGTGGCGTGGCCATCCCCCCTGGGGGGGTAATTTCTCGCTTTCTGTCTCTCTGTCTCTCTCTTTCTGGAAAGCACACGTGCCCTAGCAAAAACCTCTCCAAAAAAAAAATAATAATAGTATGTACTTTTATTTATTTGAGGGGGGGTTGCCATATGGCACATGTGCTCACTGGAGAAAGACAGAGAGAGTGAAACTGAGAAATTACCTCCCCCAGGGGGATGACCATGCCTCAAGCCCTTCTCCTCTGATCTCCTTTCAGGATTTTGAGCACACATGTACACACACCCAACATGATTTTCAAGCCTTCAAGTCCAAAACTTGAACTGCGATCAGCCACATGTGAATCCAGCACATTAACTACCACTCTATTGGCTTGTTCCCAAAAAACAAGTATTTTTTATTCTACCATAAAACTTTTAACATTTAATTTTTCTTGGGTTGTTAGTATATAAAGACTTTTTTGCATACTGATTTTTACATAGTAATTTTTCTCAATTATTTTACTAAATAATGTATCTTTTGGATTTTTTTAATTGACAGTCATAGAAGCTGTGAATTCTATTTATGTTTTTTTCCAACTGCTATACCTTTTGTTTTATTTTCCTCCTTATTCTGGTGTACAACATTGGAAGTTGGGACATCTGGCTTCCTTGTGTTGTTCCCTATCTCTAAGGAAAAGCTTTCAAGGTTCTCCTTAAATGAGACATTATCTGGTACTTCTGTAATACCATTTATCAAATTAAAAAAACACTTTTAGTTTGTTAAGAATTACAAGGTATGCATTGATGTAAAACTTGATTAAACGTTATTTCTGAATTCCTTATTTTTTTTTCATCTGCCAGAGAACACACGCACTTGCTGGAGAGAGACAGAGATTAAGAGGGAAAGTGAGAAAGCAACCTCCATGGAGAACAGCCACACAACAATCCCTTCTCCTACATTTCTCCCACTTCTTGGCATTTGGGGCATCCATGCACACATACCTGATTTGTTTTTTAAGCAGCTGAGGCTGGAACTCTAACAAAGTAGTTGGTCACATGGGATCTAACCACCTTAACTATCATGCCACATGTGGACCCAGTAATGTTAAATTTTATCAAACACTTTATTCTGCATTTGTTGAAATAATTACATCATTTTCTACTCAGTCTGACTATATCATGCTTTGTATAGACATATATGCTTTATTTTCCTAAAGGTAAACTAGCTTTGACTTCTGGAATTATGACCATCATACTGCATTATCCTCTTGATACACTATTTAATTCAGTTTGCTAAGAATTTGCCTTGATATCAAATATGTTGGTCTGTAATTTGTCTTGTTGGTCTGTAATTTTAATTCTTGTTACATTACTTGTCATATTTTAGTATCCATATTATGTTTCCACAGAAGACTACCTGGAGAGTGTATTTCCTTTTTCTATCCTCAAGAAGAATCTCCATAAACATGGAATAATTTCTCTTCAGAATAATCGGTATAATTTACCATTAGACCTGCTAGGTTTAGATTTTTCTCTCTGAGAAGATGGGTTTCCTTTTCTAAAGGGTTGTAGGGTTAAGTTGTTTGTTCTTGTGTCACATTTAATATGTGACAGTTTTCTAGAAACTGGCCAAATTGTCAAAACATTTCAAATGTATTACCACAAAATAATTTCTTGTATTCTCTTAAAATAAAATGTGACAGGGACTAGCAGTTAGTATAATGGCTATGTTGCTGGACTCCCACGTAGTCAACCGCAGTTTGAGTCCTGGACCCAGTGGCTTAAACTCACGCCGGGTGCTTGTGCGTGCATGCCCAAGATCCCGAGAGAAGAATGGAGGAGAAGGGATTGCGGCATGGCCATCTCCCCGGGAGGTGCTTTCTCGCTTTCTGTCTCTATGTCTCTATCTGTCTGGTGAGTGCATGCGTCCTCGCCAAAAAAAAGGAAAAGAAATGTGACAAAAATACAGATATTTTGGTATATATGCAACCCACAAACCACTGTGTACTGACACAATATCAAACTGTTATATGTTAGTGCCTAGAGATCAATGTAGGACCACAGACATTGGTACTTGACATTAAGACACACACTCTCTCTCTCTCTCTCTCTCTCTCTCTCTCTCTTTTTAAGAGAGATTTTGGCTATAGTGTTCACTTGCTGGAGACACAGAGAAAGAAAGTGAGAAATTGCCCCCCAGGAAGGATGGCCAGGCTGCAATCCCTCCTCCTCTCGAAATTTGGCCACACATGCACATATACTCAGTATGAGTTTCAAGCGACTAAGTCTGGGACTCTAAACAGGTTGGCTATGTGGGAGTCCAGTACTTTAACAACCATACTACTTGCTGGCCCTGACATTGAAACTCTCTTAATGAAGGGAAAATAAAATTGTTTCTCATACTTCCTATATATCAGCCAGGAAGGCACATGCACACTAACCACTAAGAAATTCTGTAATAAAATACTATAATAAAATAGATAGTGGCTGCTAACACAGAAACTCATATTTAACCAAGTGTGGTGATGACACTTATGCTACTTACATGTTTTCTTTCTAAATTTAGAAATCAAACTTCAAGAAGAATACTGACATGCAATGAGCATTTAAAAATAAAAGGGACCAGCAGTTAGCGTAATGGCTATGTCGCTGGACTCCCACATAGTCGATCCTGGTTCGCGTCCTGGACCCAGTGGCTTAAAACTCACGCCGGACGCGTGTGCGTGCGTGGCCAAGAT
>NW_006159672.1:8562822-8613268 GCF_000334495.1 Tupaia belangeri chinensis | reverse complement strand
GAGACACACCCCCTAAAAAAAAAAAAAAAAAAAAAAAAAAAAAGCTTCTGACTTAAAAAGAGTATTGTAGGGACACAAGGTGGTGTGGTGGTTGAGGTGCTGGACTCTCACATGGCTGACTGTGGTTCAAGTTCCAGATCTAGGGACCAGCAGATGGCATAATGGTTACACCCATGGTTTGAGTCCCAGATCTAGTGGACAAGAACTCATCCCAAGGGTGTGTGTGCATGCATGCCCAAAATCCTGAGAGGAGAACAGAGAAGGAGGGGTTGTGGCATGGCCATTCCCCATGAGGGGTGATTTCTTGCTTTCTGTCTCTGTTTCTCTGGCTAGTGTACGCATCCTATAACAAAAATCTCTCTTTAAAAAAAAAAGAAAAGAAAATTCCAGATCTGGTGGCTTGAAAATTATGTCAGGCATGTGTATGTGTGCGTGTGCCCAAAATCTCAAAAGGCAAATGGAGGAGAAAGGATTGCAGCATGACCATCCCCACTGGAGAATGTTGTCTCACTTTCCTCTGTCTCTCTCCAGTGAGTGCATGCACCCTATAGCAAAACCTAAAAGAAAAAAAGAAAAGAAAAGAGCATTCTAACCACATGGGGGTGCCTATCACAAGCACATAGCTGCCAGTACTCTGCTCCTTTTGTGTTATTCACAGACACTGCAACAGAACATGAGTGTAGATTTTGCTACATATGGGTGCACAGAGAGCTTGTGGATGTGTTTGCGGTAAGAGTGTACCAGAACATCTAAAACTATAATAAACCAGATGTCAGTTGTGAGATCATTTCAAGTGTAATTTGGTAACCAAAAATCCCCTTGTTGGGTTCAATGAAGCTCAAAGAGTTCTCACTAACAAAAACCCCCATGTGTTGCTATGTGAAGGAATATAGGAGCTGCCAGACATTCACCCGAAGGATATTCACATATCTCCAGGGGAGACACCTATCTACCTCAAACTGTAAGCACAAGGTAGAGTCAGGCAACGGCCCCAATGAACACTAAGGTTCTGGGAAGCTGCTGGAAATGTGTCATAAAGTTGCACCTCATCGGGAACGAGTAGTTAGCATAATGGCTATGTCGCTGGACTCCCACGTAGTCGACCGCGGTTCGCATCCCGGACCCGGTGGCGCGTGTGCGTGCGTGCCCAAGATCCCAAGAGGAGAACGGAGGGGAAGGGGTTGCGGCGTGACCATCACCCCTGGGTGGGGGGGATTTCTCGCTTTCTGTCTCTATGTCTCTGTCTGTCTGGCAAGCGCACGTGCCCTATAGTGAAAACCCCTCCAAAAAAAAAAAAAAAAAGAAGAAGAAGAAAAGCTGCACCTCATACAAACAAAACTACAGGTTTAAAAGAACAGCTCCTCTTCTTTCTATCTGCATCCCTCCTCTCCCAGCTCACATGGCTCAGCTGTGAAAATAGGAAGTTCATGAAAATAGGAAGTGAAAAGATGGGAGACTTGAAGAAAAGAAGCCCAATAACAAAAGCACAGGGTCCATCGAGGCTATTAGTTCCATCATCACCGCCAAATAAGCTTAGTACCCACAAAGAACTGACCTGCGACATCCAGATGGAAGGAGACCTTCTGGCCCCCAGCCTCACAGCTGTACTCCCCGGCATCTGCCTTGCCTGCCTGTTGCACCACCAGCTGCCGTCTGCACCCTGTTGCTTCCACGTGCACTTTTGAGCTTGAGCTCAGCTTCTTCCCATTCTTGTACCAGGTCACCTCCGTCTGGGCTTGGGCCACTTCACAACTCAGTATGGCACTGACCCCTGCTTCAGCCTTAACCTCACTGTGTGCTGGCTGCTCCTTGGCAAACACCACAGCAGGCTCTGGGGACAGAAAATTTAATTAAGTGTATGAATATCTAGCTGAAGATACTGACCTTGATCTTGATAATAGCTTAGTCAATTTTAATTTTTTGTATTTACCTTGGAAGATTTTTATATTGATATGTTTACCTACATAAAATGAGTTGGAAAATTTATCTCTTTTATCAATATTCTAAAAGAATCTTTATGAACACAGAACAATTTTGTTCTATAGTACTTGTTACCTTTTATCAGTAGAGTCACTGAGTTTTGACATTATTTAATGAGAGGATTATTTATTTTGGTCCCATTTCTTTAGAAGTCAGAGGACTTTTCAACTTATCTAGTTTTCTTGAGAAAATTTTGATATCATTTCATAGATGGATCACTTTGACAAAACTTTTCAAATTTACCTACACAAAATAATGATATTCTCATGTAATGTCTCAAGTGTATATACAGTACATTTTTGGGTAGCTATACAAACTCACGAACTATTATATAATGATGGGATACCCAAGTGTTAAGTGTTGACAACTATCAATCAAATGTCTAAGTGCAATCCATCTCCATTTGATATAAAGACATTTATCAAAGGAAAGCAATTGGTGCTCATGCTTCTCTATCAATCAGAAAGGGAATAACAGATACACATAAATTATTAGGGAAGTGCTATAAAATATAGGCTGAACATCCCTAATCTGAAAATCCAAAATCTGAAATGTTCCAAAAACCAAAACTTTTTAAACACCGACATGATGCCAAAGTCACCTGACCTCATGGGACAGGTTGTAGTAAAAATTTTGCAATTAAAAAAACCCCACTGTATTAGGGTCCAGCAGTTGGTGTAATGGCTATGTCACTGGACTCCCAGGTAGTCGACCACGGTTCGCCTCCCGGACCCAGTGGCTGAAAACTCACGCCGGGCACGTGTGCGCGCATGCCCAAGATCCCAAGAGGAGAAGGGATTGCAGTGTGGCCATCCCCCCTGTGGGGTGATTTCTCACTTTCTGTCTCTCTGTCTCTGTCTGCCTGGTGAGCACACACACCCTATAGCAAGAACCTCTTCAAAAAACAAACAAACAAACAAACAAAACACTGCATTAAATTATCTTCAGGCAATGTGTATTAGGTGTCTATGAACAGGAACAAATTCTGTGTTAAGACTTAGGTCTTATCCCCAAAGTATCTTGCTATGTATATGCAAATACTCCAGAATCTAAAAACTCTGAAACCTAAAAACACTTCCAGCCCCAAGCATTGAAGATAAGGGATATTTAACCTGTACTATGATACCTCTACAGAAACTCACCTTAAATGAAATGTCATGTGGGTTAATCTATCTAGTCTTTTTGTTTATAAATTTAAGTTTTTATACATTTGTTTTTCATGAGGCCAAGAGACAGAGACAAAGCAGAGAGGAGGTAGAGAGAGGAAGACAAGCACCCTCAACAGTGTCCTGTACTGTGATTACCACCTAGCCAAGATCATGGGTATGCACCGGATACGCATAGGTCAACCAAGGAACTAAAACTGCAGTATCCTACATGGACCCAATTCTTCTTGAGCTGCTGCTGCACCACAGACCTGGCTCTATTTCTAAGTTTGTAAGTCAAAGAACAAAGATAATTGAAATGCAAAATGTTCTAACTTAAGACAAAATGAAAATAAGATTAGTTTTAAGAAAAGAATTCCAGGGCTGGCAGGTGGCATGGTGGTTAGGAGCACTGGACTCCCACATGGTCGACTGCGGTTTGAGTTCTGGACCTGGCAGCTTGCTTTCTCACTTTCTTCCTCTCTCTCTTACTCTGTCTCTCTCTGGTCAAATTTAAATAAATAAATTAATTTAATTTAATAATTTTTTAAAAAAATAAAATAATTCCTAACCCCACAGGTGTCTATCACAGCACATATCCACTACTTCCCTGTCCTTTGTTATGCACAATACAATAAAATATGAATCTAGACTTACTGGTGCATAGAAAGATTCTAGATCTACAGGAAAGAGGAAAGTGTGTCCCAGAACACCTAAAACTCAGTCATGAGATAATTCCAGGCATAATTACGTGGCCGAAATGTCATCTCATCCTAGTGAATTCAAACATCTCTCAATTGTGCAAGTCCTCATCTGGTGCTGGAGAGGACGAAAGGGATCTCCCAAAACATTCCCAGGTAAAAGACATGTAGTCTACATCAGTCTCAGGCATCCTATAGGACCAAGGTGCTAAGACGATGTGACTGAAGGTACCAGCAAGATATGATGACGTGTAAATACAACTCGAAGTGTACAGAATGACTCCTTTTCTTTCTTTCTTTCTTTCTTTCTTTCTTTCTTTCTTTCTTTCTTTCTTTCTTTCTTTCTTTCTTTTATTTTTGCTATAGGGTGTGTGCATTCACCAGAGCGACAGAGACAGAAAGCGAGAAATCACCCCCTAAGGAGATCATCATGATCCACTCTCCAGGATTTGGGCATGCACACACACCCACCCAGAGTGAGTTTCAAGAAGCCAAATCTTATTGACTAGGCCAATAAGAACCCAGCAACATAACCATTATGACATCTGTTGATCCCAACCCCTCTTCTTAAAATATACATCTTTCTATGCCCACTCCCTTGGCGCAGCCATGGATATGAACATGAGAGGTGAGAGAATGGGAGCTTCACAAGAGAAAGTCTAATGGAAAGGGAACCAGGATCCCAAGCTATCAGCCTGGCTCTTTATCAACATCTCTAATCAAGGATAACTAAGTTGATAAGCCAAAGGACTGACCTGTGACATCCAGGTGGAAGGAGACTTTCTGGCCCCCGGCCTCACAACTATACTCCCCGGCATCCTCCTTGCCCGCCTGCTGCACCACCAGCCGCCGACCATGGCCTGTGGCCTCCACCGAACTCAGCTTCTTTCCATCCTTGTACCACGTCACCTCTGTCTGGGCTTGGGCCACCTCACAGCTCAGTGTGGCACTGGCCCCAGTCACAGCCTTTACCTCGCTATGTGCTGGCTGCTCCTTGGCAAAGACCACCTTGGGCTCTGGAGACAGACAAGGAAGGAAACACAAAGTCAAAGAAATCCTCTAGGTAGGAAAGGCAGCACTGAGGAAGAAGGCCTGGACAGAGACACAGGAGGACAGAACTTCTCCAGGCTTTGGGCCAACTGTGGCCTGGGGATGCCCCACCTCCTTCTTAACAAGAAGTAATCACAACTTTTCTATGCATTCTGCCAATGTTCCATTGAGTTTTTCCACACTAGACCTCTGTAAAAGGTCGTCCTGCACACATGCTCCACTACAGGAGGGACTGAGGGCCATAACACATTCACACCTCCACCACACCATCTCTCCCAGGTAGCTGTGTAGGGTCCAGTCTCCCCCAAGTGGCTGTGCAGGGTACATTCTCATTCTCACTGCATAGCCTGAGACATTCCCGGGCTCTCCACTCTTGCCTGCTCTTAGTGTTGTCAGCTGCTAGCCTCTGTGGACTTCCTGTGGCTTTCTAGTGCTCTATCCATATGACTCACAAGATGGGACTCCTTCTGATGTTTTTTGTTCCTATGGCTTGCTCTGTAGTGTCACTGCTCAAGTCTTTTGCCCAATTTTCAATAGTTTTATCTGTTCCTTTCTTATTCATTATTAAGAGGTCTATTCACATTCTAGAGCATTTATTTATCTTTCACACAGTGTGACTTACGGATTCACTGTCGTGTAGTGTTTTCTAATGAATCAGTCTTTCATGTTAATATAATCAAATATACTACCTTTTTTTCTTTCTTTCTTTCTTTAAAGACATGATCTTGTCATGTAGATCCTCCTATTTCAGCCTGTTAGTTGAGACTACAGGCATGTACCACCATACCAGGCTCTCTATGCTCAGTGTCCCCAAGTTGCTGAGATTACAGGTGCATGCCACTGTACCCAGCCTTTGGGTAGTGGAATTACGTGGGCACCACACTTGACATTCAGGTTATTGCGATTATATGTGCACACCACCACTCAAAGCCTTTAGGTTGGACCAGAAACTCAATCTGGTCCTCCCACGTGACCCCAGCTTGTGGAGCACGTCATATTAGTGTGCCACTGGCTGTCTTCATTACTATAAATTTATAATAATTCTTGACATTGTTAAATAAGTGCTCACACTTCGTTCTTCTTTAAGAGTGTATTGGTTGGGGGACCAGCAGTTGGCATGATGGCTATGTCGCTGGACTCCCACGTAGTTGACCACGGTTCGCGTCCCGGACCCGG
Organism: Tupaia belangeri chinensis; assembly: GCF_000334495.1. Classification (NCBI taxonomy): domain Eukaryota; kingdom Metazoa; phylum Chordata; class Mammalia; order Scandentia; family Tupaiidae; genus Tupaia; species Tupaia belangeri. The sequence continues at coordinate 8,607,216 of NW_006159672.1, read as the reverse complement.
TGGCTTAAAACTCATGCCGGGCGCGTGTGCGTGCGTGCCCAAGGTCCCGAGAGGAGAGTGGAGAAGAAGGGATTGTGGAGTGGCCATCACCCCAGGGGGTGATTTCTCGCTTTCTGTCTCTTTGTCTCTCTCTGTCTATCTGGCGAGCGCACGCGCCCTATAGCAAAAACCTCTTAAAAAAAAAAAAAGAGTGTATTGGTTGAGGCCAACAGGTGGTGTAGCAGTTAAGGCACTGGACTCCCACATGGTCAACTGCAGTTTGAGTCCCAAACCGGAAAGTTTAAAAATCATGACACACACATGTGCATACATGCCCAAAATCCCATAAGGATAATGGAGGAGAAAGAACTGTGGCATGGCCATCCACCCTGGGGGGTGATTTCTCACTTTTCTTTTCACTATCTTTGTCTGTCTCTCTCTAGTGAGCACATGCATCCTATGGCAAAAACCTTTAAAAAATAGAGTATATTGGTTTAACTTGGCCTCCAAATGCGATTTTCATTTGTCAAAACCAGCCTACTCCACATGAATATTTGGGTTTTGATTGCCAGTGATCATTTTCCTTCCTTCCATGTGGTGTTGAAGTGACACAATTAGGAAATGAAAAGATTATTTAAATAAAAGAAATTAAAATATACACTGGAGAGACAGCTGATCTACCTAATATGCTAGGGCCAGATAGAGCTAGATACCTGGACCCTAAAGACAGTGAGGGTTCAAAGGAGGTGCTCAAAATACATAATTAAACATTACAAACACAAAATATCCCTCCAGGTGTACAAGAAAAGCCCTATCCCTTCCCATACAGCCTTCCTTGGCCAGCCACAGATATGAATATGGGAGATGGGAGGATGGGATCTTCATTAAATGAAGTCTAAAGGAAAGGGAACCAGGATCTGCCCAAACTATCAGCCTGGCTCTTTATCAACATCTCTAATCAAGGCTAACTAAGTTGATAAGCCAAAGGACTGACCTGTGACATCCAGGTGGAAGGAGACTTTCTGGCCCCCGGCCTCACAACTGTACTCCCCGGCATCCTCCTTGCCCGCCTGCTGCACCACCAGCCGCCGACCACGGCCTGTGGCCTCCACACGCACTTTGGAGCTCGAACTCAGCTTCTTTCCATCCTTGTACCACGGGCCCCCCCCCCAGCTCGTGGTGCCCCTGCCCCCAGTCACAGCCTTTACCTCACTATGTGCTGGCTGCTCCTTGGCAAAGACCACCTTGGGCTCTGGAGACAGACAAGGAAGGAAACACAAAGTCAAAGAAATCCTCTAGGTAGGAAAGGCAGCACTGAGGAAGAAGGCCTGGACAGAGACACAGGAGGACAGAACTTCTCCAGGCTTTGAGCCAGCTCTGCAGCCTGGGGATGCCCCACCTCCTTCTCAGCAAGAAATAATCACAACTTTTCTATGCATTCTGCCAATGTTCCATTGAGTTGTTCCAGGTTGGACCTCTGTAAAAGATCGTCCTGTACACATACTCCACTACAGGAGGGACTGAGGGCCATAACACATTCACACTTCCACCACACTTGTGGTACACAGTCTCCCCCAGGTACAGTCTCCCCCAGATAGCTGTGCAGGGTACATTCTCATTGCACGGCCTGCGAGATTCCCAGGCTTCATACTCTTGTCTGCTCTTAGTGTTGTCAATCACTGGTCTCTGTGGGAATGCTCAGACTTCCTGTGGCTTTCTAGTGCTCTGTCCATAGGACTCACAAGATGGAGCACCTCCTGATGTTGTTGATCATTAGAGCTTGCTCTGTAGTGTTACTGCTCAAGTATTTTGCTTAATTTTCAATAATTTTGTCCTTTTCTTATTTTTTTTAGGAAGCCTAGTCACATTCTGGAGCATTAATTTATTTTCCACACTGTGTGGCTCTTGGGTTTTTTCTCTTATAGTGTCTTCTAATAAATCAAATTTTTTCATTTTAATATAATCAAATATGCTACTTTTTCCCCCTTTCTTCAAAGTCATGATCTTGCCATGTTGAGCTGAGACTACAGGCGTGCACCACCACCAGGTTCTTCATGCCTCAGCCTCCCCAAGTTGCTAGGATTACAGCTGCACCTGACCTTTCAGTTGCTTGGATTACAGGTGCACATCACCATTCATAGCCTCTAGGTTGGACCAGAGATTGAATCTTATCCTCCCATGCAGTCCCAGCTTGTGGAGCATAGCATCTTGTGTGCCACTGCAGCTGTACCCTAAAATATATTGTTCCTGCCCAATGCAGAATGCTTATCTCAGAACGCTTTCCTTAATCTGACGTCTTTAACCAATGTGTAACGTCATCTAAGAGACTAATGGTTTCACTTACTTGTCTCTAACTCACTTGGAGTTGCCTTTTGTAGGGGTATGATCTGCCGGACAACTATTTTTATCTTGTTTATTAGCCTAAAATGTCTATGAAAAATAATTCTTTCTTTACTCTTTGGAAAGTGTAAGTAATGAGGATGATGAGGGATTCCATTCGTTCTTGGGTTCCTATTGGACTCACTATTCTGTTCCTTTCATCCATCTCTCTCTGCATTGAGAACTAGCTGTTTCATTGGTACAGGTTTAAAATTGTTCTTGATACTGTTAGAGAAAATGCTCACACTTTGCTCTTCTTTAAAAGCATATGAGTTAAACCTGGCCTTCTAATCTGCTTGTATGTGGTCAAAACCACCCTATTCCACGTGAATATTGGGATTTGGATAGCTAGTGATCATTCTTCCTTCTTCACATGGAAGGAACCATGGATATGAAAATGGGAGATGGCAGGTGAGAGGACGGAAGCTTCAGGAGGTGAAGTCTAATGGAGAAGGAACCGGAGTCTGCCCAAGCTATCAGCCTAGCTCTTCATCAACATCTCTAAACAAGGCTAACTAAGTTGATAAGCCAAAGGACTGACCTGTGACATCCAGGTGGAAGGAGACTTTCTGGCCCCCGGCCTCACAACTGTACTCCCCGGCATCCTCCTTGCCCGCCTGCTGCACCACCAGCCGCCGACCACGGCCTGTGGCCTCCACACGCACTTTGGAGCTCGAACTCAGCTTCTTTCCATCCTTGTACCACGTCACCTCTGTCTGGGCTTGGGCCACCTCACAGCTCAGTGTGGCACTGGCCCCAGTCACAGCCTTTACCTCGCTATGTGCTGGCTGCTCCTTGGCAAAGACCACCTTGGGCTCTGGAGACAGACAAGGAAGGAAACACAAAGTCAAAGAAATCCTCTAGGTAGGAAAGGCAGCACTGAGGAAGAAGGCCTGGACAGAGACACAGGAGGACAGAACTTCTCCAGGCTTTCAGCCAGTTCTGTGGCCTGGGGACACCTCACCTCCTCAACAAGAAGAAATCACAATTTTTCTATGCATTCTGCCAATGTTCCATTGAGTTGTTCCAGGTTGGACCTCTGTAAAAGATCGTCCTGTACACATACTCCACTACAGGAGGGACTGAGGGCCATAACACATTCACACCTCCACCACACTTGCGGTACACAGTCTCCCCCAGGTAGCTGTGTAGGGCACATTCTCACTGCACAGCCTGAGAGTTTCTCGGGCTCCACACGCTTGCCTGCTCTTAAGTGTTGTCAGCCACTGGCCTCTGTGAGAATGCTTGGACTTCCTGTGGCTTTCTAGTGCTCTGTCCATAGGACTCACAAGATGAGCACCTTCTGATGTTTTTGTCCTTATGGCTTGCTCTGTAGTGTCACTGCTCAAGTATTTTGCCCAATTTTCAATAGTTTTGTCTTTTTCTTATTCTTTTTTTAAGAGGCCTATTGACATTCTAGAGCATGTACCTTCCATACTATGTCTCATGCCTTGCTCTTTTATAGCGTCTTCTAATGAATCCAAGTTTTTTCTTTCTAATGCAGTCAAATATGTTACTCATTTTTTTTAAGACAGGGTCTTGCTTGTTTACCCTCCTGTCTTAGCCTCTCAGATGAGACTACAAGCATGCACTACTGTTCCAGACTCTTTATGCCTCAGCCTCCCCATGTTGCTACGATTACAAGTGTCTGCCACCATACCCAGGCTTTAGATTGGACTAGAAATTGAATTTTGTACCCTCATATGGCCCCAACTTGTGAAGCACAGGATCTTAGCAGTTTATGCCCCTGAAGCTAGGCACTAAAATACGTTATTCCTGCTCTGTCGCAGTTAGTGCATTTATGTTCATCTCAGATCTCTGTTTTGACCCTGATGTCTTTAAGCAATGTGTATCATCATCTAAGTGTGCTTTTCACCTAGTGTCTCTAACTCACCTCTAGCTGCCTTTTGTGTGTGGTATGAGCCACCAGACAACTTTCTTTCTTATCTCTTCAAATAGCCCAAAACGTTTTTATGGAAACTATTCTTTCCATACTCCACAGGTGTGAAAAACAAGGAAAGGTAAGGGATCCATTCATTCTTTTTTTTTTTTTTTTGGAGAGGTTTTCGCTATAGGGCGCGTGCGCTCGCCAGACAGACAGACAGAGACATAGAGACAGAAAGCGAGAAATCACCCCCCAGGGGGGATGGTCACACCGCAATCCCTTCTCCTCCATTCTCCTCTCGGGATCTTGGGCACACACGCACACGCGCCCGGCGTGAGATTTAAGCCACTGGGTCCGAGACGCGAACCGCAGTCGACTACGTGGGAGTCCAGCGACATAGCCATTACGCTAACTGCTGGTTCCCGGGATCCATTCATTCTTAGGTTGCTTTGGACTCTCTATTCTGTTCCTTTGGTCTATCAGTCTCTGAATTGACAAATGTCTATGTTACTGCAGCTTTATATTAATTTTTGATATTGGTAGAAAAAATGCTCACACTTTCCTTTCTTTCCAAGTGCATTGGTTAAACATGGCCTTCAAATCTGCTTTTCAGTAGTCAAAAACACCATACTTCACATAAATATTAGTTTGGATTTTGATTGCTCATAATCATCTTTTTTTCTTCATTGTATTTCTATCCATTTATTTATATCTTCTCTAATGTCTCTCAAAAATGTCTAATAATTTAGGCCCAGCAGGTGGTGTGGTGGTTAAGGCATTGGATCCCACATGGACAACTCCATGGTGTAATTCTCAGACCTAGCATCCCAAAAAATACATGGAACATGTGTGCATGCATGCCCAAAATCCTGACAGGAGAATGGAACAGAAGAGACTGTGGCATGGCCAACCCCCCTGGAGGGTGATTTTTCACTTTCCCTTTCCCTCTGTCTCTGCTTCTCTCTCTCTCTCTCTCACTCTCTCTCTCTCCCTCTCTCTCTCTCTCTCTCTCTCTTTCTCTGACGAGTGCATGTACCCTGTAACAAAAAATCTAAAAAAAAAAAAAGTTTAATAATTCTTCCCTGAACAGCCCTTAAACATCTTTTTTAACACTTGGAGTCAGAAAGGTACTTCTGATCCTATTACGAAGTTTTTAATGTGCATTTTCTTTCTTTTCTTTTTTTCTTTTTTGAGAGATTTTTGCTATAGGGCACATGAGCTTCACCCGAGAGACAGAGAAAGAAAGTGAGAAATCATCCCCATGAGGATAGCCACGCTGCAAGCCCTTCTCCATTCTCCTTTCAGGATTTTTGGCATGCACGCACGCACACACGCACAGAGCATGAGTTTCAAGCCACTAGGTCCAGAACTCAAGCCACAATCGACCACATGCGAGTCCAGCACATTAAACACTATGCCACCTGCAGGCCCCTAATTTGCATTTTCTAACTTTGTTAATACACAAGGGTACTTGGAAAAATTTACAGAAAAATTATATTACAGTAAAAGTTTTACTCCCAGCAGATGGCATGGTGGTTGGGATGCTGAAGACCCACATGACCAATTCAAGTCCCAGATCCAGCAGCTTGAAAAATCACAATAAATAAATAAATAAATAAATATTTTCTTTAAAAAAATTAAAAATTCAAGTTTTATTTGGTGCAAAAAATTTGGAAATTTGGGACCAGCAGATAGGCTACATCACTGGATTCCCATGTAGTCGACCGCAGTTTGAGTCCCGGACCTGGTGGCTTAAACTCACGCTGGGCACATGTGCGTGTGTGCCCAAGATCCCGAGAGGAGAATGGAGGAGAAGGGATTGCAGCGTGGCCATCCCCGCTGGGGGATGATTTTTCACTTTCTGTCTCTCTGTCTCTCTCTGTCTTTCTGAAGAGCACACATGCCCTATAGCAAAAACCTCTCGAAAAATTTTTTTGAAATTTATGCATCATTTTTTCATATATGCATTTTCCATGAAGTTATTAAAGACCAATTATATAGAGAGACATGTTTTCTATATATTTATATTTGTGTATATTATCTTGCTCAGTGCTCTTATTAAGTCTGATATTTTAACTTGGGATTCTCAGAATTGATAAGTCATATCTGTAAGTCAACTTTATTCCAATCTTCTACCTTTGATTTTACTTTCCTCCTTTTTGTTCTATAATATGTTGGAAAGAAGTGCTGACAGTGGCCCTCTTCCGTTCTTCTGTGCCTTTACAGATAAATCTTTCAAGTAAGAATAAAACCATTTATTGATGCTTTGTCAATAATTTTCTTGTCAAGAATCAATGCTAAATCAAACTTAATTTGCATTTATTGAAAAAAATCACATCGTTACTCCCTTTTCATCAGATGTCATGCATAACATTTTCTAATGTTCAAACATTAAACCAACACTGCATTTCTAGGTTTATCACAGTGCACTTTTCTCTTGACATACTACTTGATCCACTTTCAAAATATTTTGTTGAAGATATCCGTAGAGATTGGGCTATAATTTCAAATCTTCAGGTTTCTGTATCCATGTTATGCCATCTACTTAAGACAGGTTAGAGAGTGTAACTGCTTTTTCTAGTCTCTAAAAAAAAAGTCTCCATGAATTTGGAATAATTTTTTTCCAGAATATTTAGTGTAAGTAGAACAACAGAGTTTCGACCTTTCTCTGTGAAAACATTTTTATTATTGATTCCATTTATTTAAAAGTTATAGGACTATTTAAATGGTCTATTTCTTCTCATGTAACTTTTTATGTTGTTTTCGAAGAAACTATTAGGTCATCAAAAAAATCATGATGTATTTTTAATGTTTTTCTATGCAAAAAAAAAAAAAAAGGCATCATGACTTTTCTGACAGCCCAATAGATAATTTGCCAAAATGTATCAGATTTATTGCCAAAACATAATTCGTCATATTCTCTTAAAACAACATATTAGAAAGATACATAGTGGGATTTGGGGTATCTATACACAACCACAAACTACTGTATACTGATACAATACCAAATTGCTGTATGTTGGCACCTAGGAGTCATTATGGTATCACATGCTAACACTCTCTTAGTAAAAGAGAATGAATTTAGTTATCAGACTTCCCTACAACTCAACCAGGGCAGCACAGACACACATAAGTCATTAGGAAATTGTAGGAAATAAATGCTGTTTTAATCAGTCAATGGCTACAACTATGGCAACTCATCTTTAACAAAGAATGCTGGTGTAGCATAAATTACTTATTCCTTTCCGTATCTAAAATTATAAACAAATTCCACAGGATAATTCTGACACAGAATGTTCTAACTAAAGACAAAAGGAAAATAATGTTTTCCTTAAAAATATAATTCTAGATAGTTTAAAAGTATCACAGATGCATACCTACCAATCCTGTTACTGGTTTACTTTGCATAAACATTGTGAAAAAGCATAGGTCCTGATTTTGTCCTATGTAAATGCATAGAGAGCTTTTTATCTACATTAAATGAGAGAAGAGCATCCCAGAACATCTAAAATTTTGATAATCCAAAGTCAGTCTTGAGATAATTCCAAGTATGATCTGGTGGCCATAATTTCCCTTTAAACTGGTTCAAACAAATTGAAATGCCTCTCATTAGCAAGAACCTGCATGTGGTGCATTTTGAAAGGAGAGCACTTGGGAACTACTACATCATATAAAGAAAGTGATCCAAGTATTCCGTGGAGAGACATATGGTCTACCTCATATTCTAAGGTCAGACAAAGCTAGACACCTAGACACCAAAGAAAACGGTAACTCAGAGGAGGGGCTTATTAAAACACTACAAACTGAATATACCCTTCCAGGTGTACAAGAAAAGCCCTATCCCTTCCCATTCAACCTTCCTTGGCCCAGCCATACATATGAAAATGGAAGATGGAAGGATGGGAATTTCATGAGATGGAGTCTAATGGAAAGGGAATCAAAGGCCAAAAACCTCTCGAAAAATTTTTTTGAAATTTATGCATCATTTTTTCATATATGCATTTTCCATGAAGTTATTAAAGACCAATTATATAGAGAGACATGTTTTCTATATATTTATATTTGTGTATATTATCTTGCTCAGTGCTCTTATTAAGTCTGATATTTTAACTTGGGATTCTCAGAATTGATAAGTCATATCTGTAAGTCAACTTTATTCCAATCTTCTACCTTTGATTTTACTTTCCTCCTTTTTGTGCTATAATATGTTGGAAAGAAGTGCTGACAGTGGCCCTCTTCCGTTCTTCTGTGCCTTTACAGATAAATCTTTCAAGTAAGAATAAAACCATTTATTGATGCTTTGTCAATAATTTTCTTGTCAAGAATCAATGCTAAATCAAACTTAATTTGCATTTATTGAAAAAAATCACATCGTTACTCCCTTTTCATCAGATGTCATGCATAACATTTTCTAATGTTCAAACATTAAACCAACACTGCATTTCTAGGTTTATCACAGTGCACTTTTCTCTTGACATACTACTTGATCCACTTTCAAAATATTTTGTTGAAGATATCCGTAGAGATTGGGCTATAATTTCAAATCTTCAGGTTTCTGTATCCATGTTATGCCATCTACTTAAGACAGGTTAGAGAGTGTAACTGCTTTTTCTAGTCTCTAAAAAAAAAGTCTCCATGAATTTGGAATAATTTTTTTCCAGAATATTTAGTGTAAGTAGAACAACAGAGTTTCGACCTTTCTCTGTGAAAACATTTTTATTATTGATTCCATTTATTTAAAAGTTATAGGACTATTTAAATGGTCTATTTCTTCTCATGTAACTTTTTATGTTGTTTTCGAAGAAACTATTAGGTCATCAAAAAAATCATGATGTATTTTTAATGTTTTTCTATGCAAAAAAAAAAAAAAAAGGCATCATGACTTTTCTGACAGCCCAATAGATAATTTGCCAAAATGTATCAGATTTATTGCCAAAACATAATTCGTCATATTCTCTTAAAACAACATATTAGAAAGATACATAGTGGGATTTGGGGTATCTATACACAACCACAAACTACTGTATACTGATACAATACCAAATTGCTGTATGTTGGCACCTAGGAGTCATTATGGTATCACATGCTAACACTCTCTTAGTAAAAGAGAATGAATTTAGTTATCAGACTTCCCTACAACTCAACCAGGGCAGCACAGACACACATAAGTCATTAGGAAATTGTAGGAAATAAATGCTGTTTTAATCAGTCAATGGCTACAACTATGGCAACTCATCTTTAACAAAGAATGCTGGTGTAGCATAAATTACTTATTCCTTTCCGTATCTAAAATTATAAACAAATTCCACAGGATAATTCTGACACAGAATGTTCTAACTAAAGACAAAAGGAAAATAATGTTTTCCTTAAAAATATAATTCTAGATAGTTTAAAAGTATCACAGATGCATACCTACCAATCCTGTTACTGGTTTACTTTGCATAAACATTGTGAAAAAGCATAGGTCCTGATTTTGTCCTATGTAAATGCATAGAGAGCTTTTTATCTACATTAAATGAGAGAAGAGCATCCCAGAACATCTAAAATTTTGATAATCCAAAGTCAGTCTTGAGATAATTCCAAGTATGATCTGGTGGCCATAATTTCCCTTTAAACTGGTTCAAACAAATTGAAATGCCTCTCATTAGCAAGAACCTGCATGTGGTGCATTTTGAAAGGAGAGCACTTGGGAACTACTACATCATATAAAGAAAGTGATCCAAGTATTCCGTGGAGAGACATATGGTCTACCTCATATTCTAAGGTCAGACAAAGCTAGACACCTAGACACCAAAGAAAACGGTAACTCAGAGGAGGGGCTTATTAAAACACTACAAACTGAATATACCCTTCCAGGTGTACAAGAAAAGCCCTATCCCTTCCCATTCAACCTTCCTTGGCCCAGCCATACATATGAAAATGGAAGATGGAAGGATGGGAATTTCATGAGATGGAGTCTAATGGAAAGGGAATCAAAGGCTTCCCAAACTATCAGCCTGGCTCTTTATCAATATCTCTAATCAAGGCTAACTAAGTTGATAAGCCAAAGGACTGACCTGTGACATCCAGGTGGAAGGAGACTTTCTGGCCCCCGGCCTCACAACTGTACTCCCCGGCATCCTCCTTGCCCGCCTGCTGCACCACCAGCCGCCGACCACGGCCTGTGACCTCCACACGCACTTTGGAGCTCGAACTCAGCTTCTTTCCATCCTTGTACCACGTCACCTCTGTCTGGGCTTGGGCCACCTCACAGCTCAGTGTGGCACTGGCCCCAGTCACAGCCTTTACCTCGCTATGTGCTGGCTGCTCCTTGGCAAAGACCACCTTGGGCTCTGGAGACAGACAAGGAAGGAAACACAAAGTCAAAGAAATCCTCTAGGTAGGAAAGGCAGCACTGAGGAAGAAGGCCTGGACAGAGACACAGGAGGACAGAACTTCTCCAGGCTTTGAGCCAGCTCTGTGACCTGGGATACCCCCATCACCTTAGTAACAAGTAACCACAACTGCCACTGATCTGTGGAGTGGTTCTAGGTGGGAATGTAATGAAAGATCCTCCTGGACAGATGGTCCCCTATAGGAGGGACTGAAGTTCATGACACATGCACACCTCTACCACACTCATGGTCCAGAGTCTTCCACATGTCACCCTGCAGGGGACCTTCTCACCGCAGTGCCTGAGAGTTCCCCAGACAACATGATCTTGTTTGCCTTTCCCCTCCCATACAGCATCCCTTGGCCCAGCCAGAGGTATGAAAATGGGAGGTGAAAGAACAGAAAATCTGAAGAGATGGAGCCTAAGAGAAAGTGCAGAAATGTCTGTTGGGTCTTTAAGCCAGTCCCACTATCACTACAGAACAACCTAACTTAGTATCCCCAAAGAACTGACCTGTGACATCCAGGTGGAAGGAGACCCTCTGGCCCCCCACCTCACAGCTGTACTCCCCAGCGTCCATCTTGCCCGCCTGCTGCACCACCAACCGCCTTGTGCAGCCTGAGGCCTCCACATGCACTTTTGCACTTGAGCTCAGCCTCTTCCCATCCTTGTACCATGTCACCTCCGTCTGGGCTTGGGCCACCTCACAGCTCAGTGTGGCACTGGCACCTGCCACAGTCTTTACCTCACTACGTGCTGGCTGCTCCTTGGCAAACACTGCCTTGGGCTCTATAAACAGAGAGGGATACACAGAGCCAAAGATACCATCTCAGTCAGGAAGGCCAAAAGGAGGAAATAAGCCCTACCGTAGCTGTGGAAAAGAAGTACAGAAACTTCTCCATGCCCTGTACTAGCAGCAAAGCCCAAGCACCTTCTCAGCAACAAATAACCACAATTTAACCACACAGTCCGCCACTGTTCTGTGAGGTTTTTCCAGGCAGGGCTGCTGGAAACACACACACACACACACCTCCAGGAGAAGGACCATGGGTCATGACATATGCACCCTTCCACCACACTCATGGTGCAGGTTATGCAGGTTATGCAGGGAGACAGGGCATGTTCTCCCTATGGTGCCTGACAGTTCCCAAGGCTCCACATTCTTGTCAGTTACTAGCTCTGATGGAAGTGCTTGGCTTCCTTGTGACTTTCTAGTGCCCGATTTTCAACAGTATTGTCTGTCTATGCATATTAATTGTTAGGAGATCTATTCACATTCTAGAGTATTTATCTTCCACACTATACTACATAGTTTGTGGGGTTTATCATAATTCATTTAATATATGTATCAAAATGCCATACTATACTCCATAAATATTTGCAACTATTATATGTCAGTTGAAAATAACTGCTTGGGACCAGTAGATGGTGTAGCTGGATTCCTACATGGCCAACTGCAGTTCGAGTCCTGGACCCAGTGACTTAAAACTCTCACCAGGCGTGTGTACAGGCATGCCCAAGATCCCAGGAGGAAAATGAGGGAGAAAGGATTGTAGTATGGCCATCCCCCCTGGGGGGATGATTTCTCACTTTACCTCTCACTATGTCCCTCTGTCTCTCTCTCTCCAGCGAGCACATGCACCTTAAGGCAAAAACCTCTAAAAAATAAAAATAATGACTTCTTTAAAAATAAGAAGGAAAGAGGGAAGATGAGAGGTAAAGTGACGGAGGGAACACTAGGGACTATCTGGGCTCTGAGTCAGGCCTATCATTTCCAAACAAAGGTACATCACCACTCCAAAGAACTGACCTGTGACATCCAGGTGGAAGGAGACTTTCTGGCTCCCCACCTCACAGCTGTACTCCCCAGCATCCTCCTTGCCCGCCTGCTGCACCACCAGCTGCCGCCTGCACCCTGTGGCCTCCATGCGCACCTTAGAACTCGAGCTCAGCTTCTTTCCGTCCTTGAACCATGCCACCTCCGTCTGGGCTTTGGCCACCTCACAGCTCAGGGTAGCATTAGCCCCTGCCTCAGCCTTTACCTCCTTGCACACCAGCTGCTCCTTGGCAAAAGCCATTGTGGGCTCTGCAGACAGGAAAAGACAGAGTCAGATAATCCAGCTGCTGGGGTCTCTAACCCAGCTAGAGTTGACTTTATGTGTGGTATGAGTTCATTTAAATATATATATATATATCTCCACACCTGGCACAAGTCCTATAGTTTAAAAAAAATAAAATTAAGGAGGGATATAGAATAAGGTAGTTCCTTCACATGAGAGTCTGTTTCTGAGCTCATTATTCTGTTCCTTTGGTCTACATATTCATCCTTGCATTTAGATTCCATTGTCTTAATAATAGCCCTAATATCTGGCAGGAAATGCTCACACTTTGCTCTTCTTCAAGAATATTCTGGTTGTTTATGGCCTTTATGATTTGCGTGTCAATTTTCAAACCTGGCTGCTATCCCTACTTAAAAAAGAATGTTTGTAGTTTACTTGGGATTAAACATCTTTGATTCTTTCATGGATTTCATTTCATTTATTTTTATCTTAACTATCAAAATATATACAAAAATATTTCTCCCCAAGAACCTCTAAGCAACTGTTACTAGACTTGTAATTAGAAACAGTATGTTTAATGTTACATATATCTTTCAAATTTTCATTTTCTAACTGTTTCTTGCCACTTCTATATCTATATATAGAAGTGTTTTCTGTATATTTTTAATACTTGCTATAGGGAACATATACTTGTCAGAGAGAGACAATGAGAGAGAAAGAGCTAGAGAGAAAGCCCAAGTGGGGATGGTCATACTGCAATCCCTTCTCTTCCACTCTCCTTTCAGGATTTTGGGCACACACACACACAAACACACACACACACACACACACACACGGTGTGTTGTTTTATTCCAAGCCACCGGGTCCAAGACCTGAACCACGCAGCTGGCTATGTGGGATCTAGACACCTTATCCACCATGCCACCAGCTAGCTCCTATGTTGATTTATCACATAGTAATATTTTGCATCTTTTACTAAGTGTAAAACTTATCTTTTGGATAAACAGTATCACATCTATGAATTTCACTCTTGTTTTTTCAAACTTTTATGTCTTTTATTTGATTTTCCTCTTAATTGTGCTGTACAATGTTCAATAAAATTGATGGCAGTTGACTTCTTTTCCTATTCCCTATCTCAAAAGCAATATGTTCATGGTTTCACTTCCAATGTTATTAGCTGGTATGTATGAAATATCATTTATCAAAGTAATGAATACCTTTTTATTTATAATTGGTGAGATATGTTAGATCATGAATTGATGCAAACTTTAGCAAACATTTCTTCTGGATTTATGTTGCATAATTTTATCAAATACTTTATTCTACATTTAACAAATTAATTAATTACTTGATTCCTTCCAGTCTTCTAAGGTTATATATATCAATTTTGCTAATGTTACTGATATTTAAACAACCTCACATTCCTGGACCATGACTTTAGTCATAGTGTATCATCCTCTCAATGTACTGCTGAATACATTTAATAATATTTAAGACCTGTCTAATTTTAACTCTTCCTACTTTCCTTGGCAGACACAGGTATTAGTGTTACATTATCAACAGGAAACAAATCAGAGTGTATCTCCTTTTTCTATTTGCTATGAGAATCTCCATGAACACGGAATAATTTTTTTGCAGAATATTTTATATTATTTAGCCATAAAGTTATTGGGCTTAGAAATTATTCATTGAAGAGTCTTTTGTTACTGGTCCCTTTTATTAAAACTCATAGGACTGAGTTACCCACCTCTTCTTTTTTAACCATGATCAGCAATGTGGGAGTTCAGCACCCTTAACCACCATGCCACCTGGTGGCCCCACCTGTTTCTTCTTAGGTTAACTTTTAAATATTTTCCTAAGAATTTGGTCTGTCAAACTTTTTAATACTTACTATCACAAAGTAATTTAGCACATTCTCTTAATATAACATTATTAAAAAGACTCATAGTGGGTTTTTGGCATCTATATACACCCACAAATCACTGCAGGCTGATACAATACCAAATTGTTATGTGTTGGTTCCTAGGAGTCAATGTGAGACCACAGCTTACCTCTCTATGATATTAACACCCTGTTAATGAAAGAAAATAAATTTTCACACTTATTTATGGACCAGCCAGTGAGAGGCTTCAAAAAAAATTAATTATGGGGAAATGCTCTTAAATAAGTACTGCTTTACCTGCCAGTGGTTATTACTACAGTAAAACAGTTCTCAAAAAGCATGGTGACAGGGACCAGCAGGTGGCATAGTGGTTAAGACACTGGACTCCCACACGGCTGACTGCAGTTCAAATCTCATACCCACACCCAAACCATGGGCATATGTATGTGTGCACCCAAAATCCCAAGAGGAGAATGGAAGAGAAGGAATTGTGATGTGCCCATCACTCCTGGGGGTAATTTCTCACTTTCTGTATCCCTGCCTCTCTCTGTCTCTCTGGCAAGTGCACATGTCCTATAGCAAAAATCTCTCCAAAGGGGAAAAAAAGTGTGGTGGCATAGCATAAGCTACTTATTCCTTTTCATTTCTAAGTTTCGTAAGTCAAATTCCAAGAGGAAATCTGAGACAGATTTGTTTTCTTTTTGGAGGGGAAAAAAATTGCTGTAAAAAAAGAATTCTACATCTCACAGGTGCATATCACAGGTACGTATCTACCAATCTCTGCTGTTCATTTACTTTGTACAGATAGTACAAGAAAACACAAATCTAGATTTTTTGCTGTAAGTGCACAGATAATGCTATATCCATGTGAAAGGAGGGAAGAAGGTCCCAGAACACCAGAAAAATGAGATAACCCATATTCAGTCTTGAGTAGCAAGAACCCTCAAGTGGGGTTAGGAAATGAGGAGAAGGGATTGTGATGTGACCATCACCCCCGGGGGTAATTTCTCACTTTCTGTATCGCTGTTTCTCTCTGTCTCTCTGGCAAGTACACATGCCCTGTAACAAAAATCTCTTTAAAAAAAAAAAAAAAAAAAAGTGTGCTGCCTCATGCCAAAATATCCAACAGAAAGAAATTCACATCACCAGGTGAGAGAAGACTGGTCTGTCTTAGACCACAAGTGCACATAGAGCCAGAGTCCTGGACACTAAGTAACACCAAGAAGGGGCTGGGCAGAAGCTGGGTATTTGTTACCGAGCATTACTATGTGGAAACACCACTCAAAGTTCTAAGAACAACCCCACTTCCTCTGTACACTCCCTTCCCATTAGCTTTTCTTGGCTCACCCACAGGCATGAAAATGGGAGACGGAAAGATAGGAGACTAGAGAAATGAAGCTAGTGGAAGGAACACAAGATCTATCGGGCTGTGAACCAGATTCATTACCATCTTCAAAATAAAGCTGATGTAATGCGAAGAACTGACCTGTGACGTCCAGGTGGAAGGAGACTTTCTGGCCCCCGGCCTCACAGCTGTACTCCCCAGCATCCGCCTTGCCTGCCTGTTGTACTACCAGCTGCCGCCTGCACCCTGTGGCCTCCATGCGCACCTTCGAGCTCGAGCTCAGCTTCTTTCCATTCTTGTACCAGGTCACCTCCGTCTGGGCTTTGGCCACATCACAGCTCAGTGTGGCACTGGCCCCTGCTTCAGCCTTTACCTCCCTGTGGGCAGGCTGATCCTTTGCAAACACCACTGGGGGCTCTGGAGAAAGAAAGGGACACTTATCAGAGATAAAATCTATTTTACAAGGATCAAAGCTTCGGGATTTGATAGATTTTCTCCTTGAGGCCAGTGACATCATGTGTCCAGTGGGATGTGAGACTTGTGTTTACAAACACAATTATCTCCTGTCAGAGAGCCTCCAAAATACATCTTGAGAAAATCTTAACTCAAGAACAATCTGAAGATTGGTAGAAGGCAGAAGAGATTATTTCTGCCCTGTCCTTATAGGTTTATTGTCCTGACTACATGACAGCTCTACATGGCAAGTCCATGTTGTTCACTATTATGTCTTCAGATCTGCCACTTGGTATGATTTCCACAGACTGTATCCTACATTTTTTCTTGGTATAACTTACATATAAAATGCTAAGTTACCTTTACAGCTCAGTAACCTTTAGATGTGCCTATCTCCATGTAACCATAACATATTAACAAATAAAACTTTTCCCAATTCCCATGTACTATGAAACACCCCTACTCCCGAAAGTAATCACCTTTCTGAATTCTATCACCATATATTACTTTTGCCTGATCTTTTATTTCACAGAAAGAGAATTAAACATTATGAATTCTTTGAGATGTGATTTCTTCCATTCCACATACAGTCTGTAAGATCAATCCATGTTATTTCATGTAGAGATGCAGTTTGTTATTTTATGTTATTGTATAGGATTCTGTTGTATGAACACAAAAGTTAATTTTTTCTTTTCCTCTTTTGACTCCGGTCTGGGACTCAAACTGTGGTCGCCCATGTGGGAGTTTAGTGCCTTAACCACCATGCCACCTGCCAGCCTCAGCACATTACTTTCTAATGGAGAAAACAAGTTAGAGGAGACTTTAAAAAATGTTAAAGGGGCAGGATTGGCTGCCCCTATAATGTGATGATCAGAGGAAAGAGCCCTCAGAATTGAAGGTGAAGTAAATATGATTTCAAAGAAGAAAAAAAAGAAAGAGAGAGAATGTATAATATATAGCCACCAGAACTGCTAAAATAAATAATACAAACAGAAGTCCTCAAGCACAAAAAAAAAATACAAAATTTTTAAAAAGAACAAAAATACAAAGAATATTGAACACAAATCCTGGCCCTGAAATTTTGGGCTGTATGAACTTTTTTGGCAAGTTATGAAACTTCCCTTTGCTTTGTATTATAATGGAAATAATCAGAATTCCTCACATGGTTGTTGTTAAGTTTAATCGATTAAAAAGACAAGAAGGTCCTGGGACCAGCGGTTAGCATAATGGCTATGTTGCTGGACTCCCATGTAATCAACCGCAGTCCGCATCCCAGACCCGGTGGCTTGAAACTCACGCCGGGTGCATGTGCACGCGTGCCCAAGATCCTGAGAGGAGAATGGAGGAGAAGGGATTGCGGCGTGGCCATCCCCCGCCCACCCGGGGGGCGGGTAGTGATTTCTCACTTTCTGTCTCTCTGTCTCTCTCTGTCTGTCTGGCAAGCGCACGCGCCCTATAGCAAAAACCTCTTCAAAAAAAAAAAGACAAGAAAGTCCTCAGCATGTAATGAATACCTTCTAGTCAAAGTTATACGGGAAGTTTTGTAAGAAAACAGGCCTCTAGGTGGAACCTCCATATATACCATAACTCCTTAGTAAGTGTTCTAAAAAAGATAAAGGAAAAAACAACAACAACAACAAGATACCCACCTGTAACATCTAGGTGGAAGGAGACTCTCTGGCCCCCAGCCTCGCAGGTATACTCCCCGGCATCTGCCTTGCCCACCTGCTTTACCACCAACTGCCTCGTGCATCCCGTAGTCTCCACACACACTTTTGAGCTTGAGGTCAGCTTCTTCCCATCCTTGTACCATGCCACTTTCGTCTGAGCCTGGGCCACCTTGCAGCTCAGAGTAGTACTGGCCCCCACTTCAGCCTGTGCCTTGTTGCTCACTGGCTGATCCTTGGAAAATGCCACAACAGGCTCTGGAACAGGGAGGGACATACAGGGTTAGAGATAATCCAATGTCTAGAGCCAAGTAGAGCCCACCTTATTGACCTCAAAAACTGATGCCCCAGTCTCAAGCCTGTCCAGTTCTTGACTTTCTCAATGCAGATAATTCACATTTAGAAGATGCATATGATAAGAAAAGGGTTAGTTCTAGGAATCTGAAGCCTCCAGTTCAATAATTTTCAGGTTGGATTATGTTACAATTCAGGTTCTGGTACCAATGTATCATCCCAAATTCCTAATTATCTGAACAAAGAGAGGCACAAGTCGTGTTCTACACAGCAAGTATTGCTATTTTCAATGATGATTTATTAGGCAATATCAGCAGTAATAGGCACTATCCCTAAGTCACACAAAGGAATGCATTTAATGCAGCCTACAATTTCTAACAGGCCAATCACTATTGATATAATAAAATTCTTGACCTTGAAACTCTAAGTTTTTGTTAATTTACTTCTTTTTCTACATCTCACAATACTTCTAGGACCCATTCTGTTACTGTAGAGTAACTTTCCTTCTTTATGAAGTATGTTCACTGGTAATTCTTTCAGCAAGCTTATGTGAATGCTTAAACTCTCTCAAACAGCTTTCTCAAAATATCTTTACTCAACCTTCATTTTGAATATTTTAGCCAGGTATAGAATTGTAAATTGTCAGTTAGTTTTCCTCAGTACTTCAGAGATTATGCTATCATTTTCTGTGCTACTCATTGCTCTTAACTATAGTATAGATAACTGTTTTTTTCATTATTCTCTCTTTCTCTCTGATGGTTTTTAAGATTTCTTCTTGGTTTCTGGACTTCTGCAATTCACTATGATGTGTCTAACTGGGAATTAACATTTTTTATTCTTACCACGAGTCTTTGTGAGTCTTGAATTCTAAGATTCACGTTGTTAATCATTTCTAAAAACATCTCCTTAGTCTATTTTATTATTTTATAGCTTCCTTCCTTATTCCTTTATATCTTCTTCATATCTTCCTATATATCTTCCTAGAAATCCTTTTGTTTTTAAGTGTTTTTTTTTTATTATTTCTTCCAAGAGATAGAAAAAAGAACCCCATACAAGGGCCCTTATGCTACAATCTACCCCCATTCAGCTGGCCCAGATCATGGGCACACCTACACACCTGGCATAATCAGGAAGATCCCAGGGTATGAACCCAGGACTTTACCCATGTGGCTCTAGCTGCATTTCTGCTGTGTCACTCGCTGCCCTGGCCCTAGAAATCCTTTTTAAAATTTAGTTTTAACTGACAATAAAAACTCTATCATGTACAACATGTTGTTTTAAAATATGTATATGTGGTGAGATGGCTAAATTGAACTAATTAAGATATTCATTACCTTACATACTTCTTTTTTATAGTGTATGAGATAAGAACACTTGAATTCTACCATTTTAGTAATTTTCGAGAATACTATACTGTGTTATTAATTATAGCCATCATGCTGCATAATAAACAGATATACTGAACTTTCTGTCTAAAACTTTGTATCCTTAAGCAGTGTCACCTCAACCTCTACTCCCTCTCAGTCCTGGGTAACCACAAATCTACTCTCTGCTTCCGTAAGATCAATATATTTTAGCTTCCACATAAGTGAGATCAGGCATTATGTGTCTTTATGTGCCTGGCTCATTTCATTTACCATAATGTCCTCCATGGTTCAAACCGGTTGTCACAATGACAGGATTTCCTTAATCTTTTAAAGTCTGAATAGTATTCCAATGAGTATATAGACTACATTTTCTTTATTCATTCCTCTGTTGATGGACAATTCATTTGATTCAATGTCTTGGCTGTTGTAGATAAACAAGGGAGTGCAGCTATCTTTCCTAGAAGTCTTTTAGATATATTTAACCTTCTACTTTATTCTCCATGTCTGTCAATATCTCTTATTTTCTATATTACAGTAAAGAATAGTAGGCAAATTTGGGGAGAAAAAAGGTAGAATTCAAAGTCTCACCAAATAAGAAGTGAGCTTATCTTTTTTTCCTGGCTTACTGACAGGCAGCCCAAACTCCAGAAATAGGCATTTGTGCAGACAGAGGGAATTCCTGATGAATCCTCCAGCCTTCGCTCAAGGCATGGAAGAGGGACACAAATGCTCAGAGAGCGTAGAAGGCATCCTAATTTTTCCACTCATCCTCTCACACCCCAGATAATCCAGGTTTCAGACAAATAGAGTACTGAGGAGGCAAGAACATTCATCCCCAACTGAAGGAACTCTGATCATAAGGAGGAAGTGTAGGCTCTACTGATTTTTTTTCTCTTTCTTTTCTAGTGCTTGGCCCTGAACAGGTGTGGCCATGAGAAGCAGGTATTAGGCAGCATACATAAAGCTCTGGTTTTATCTGTAGAGCTGAGAGAAAACCCCAGGGAAGTAGAGAGTCCTGGAGATGCAACTGAGAGGAGTAAGCTCTGAAACTGACAATGCTAATTGTTCAGGAAATCCAGGGCTCCTCCTCAAGCTACATTTACCTGGATTAGAGCCTAATCAGCATTCCAAGGATTTTGAGCATTGGATCACTGCCTAGAACTACATGGACCACCAGACAGTACACATCCAAGACATATCCAAACAGCACTGCAAAGTCTTTGAAAACAGAGCAACCCACAGAATCCTGGCAGGAACCTACAGTCTGAATACAACCAGGCTGATTTCCAGCTCAATATAGATATAGACAGACAGATAGACAGACAGATCAGTGGATAAATATATAAGGCTAGGCCTGTAGCACACTGGTAAGCACTATAAATAAGGAGCCAGAATCTACATGGCTTATACCAGTTCAAGTCCCATCCTGGAAGCTTGAAAAACACACTAGGCACATGTGCATACATGCTCCCAAAATCCTGACAGAATGGAGAAAAGAAAGAAGAAGGAAAAAGGACTGCAGTGTGACCATGCTCCTCTCTCTCTCTCTCTCTCTCTCTCTCTCTCTCTCTCTCTAGCACATGCCCTCTAAGCAATGAAAAAGGGGGAAAAAAAAGACTGGAAAAATATATATATCAATATTCCCCATAGGATGTAAAGAAGAGTCAGAGTCTTATAATAGTCAATATAGTCAGAATGTAGTCCAAAATTATTTAGTATACAAATAACCAGGAAGCTCTCAATTAGCATGCATGTGAAAAGACCACCAACAGGTAATACAGATATTAGAATTAGTAAGACAATAATATTGAAGCATCTATTGAGAAATGACTTGACAAATAAATGCAAATACCCTTGGGCCAGTAGGCAGCACAGTGGTTAGGGTACCAGACTCTGACATGCTCAAGTCCCAACCTAGCAGCTTGCTTGCTCGCTCTCTCTCTCTCTCTCTCTCCCTCTCTCTCTCTCTCATGAGCACATGTGCCCTATAGTAAATTTTAAAATGGTACTAATAATAAATTAAACAAATAGTAATTTTTTTAAAGGTTTTTGACATAGGATGCATGAGCTCACAAAAGAGATAGAGACAGTGAAAGGGAAAGTGAGAAATCACCCTCTGGGGTGGGGGAGGTGGTCACGCTGCAATCTCTTTTCTTCCATTCCTTTCCTGGGATTTTGGGCACACACATATATGTATCTGGCATGAGTTTCAAGCTGCCAGATTCAGGACTTAAACTACTGTTGGCCATGTGGGAGTCCAGTGACTTAGTGGTCCCAAGAAACAATTCTTTAAAAAAAATAGATATCGGGACCAGCAGTTAACATAATGGCTATGTCGCTGGACTACCATGTAGTCGACCGCAGTTTGCGTCCTGGACCCGGTGGCTTAAAACTCACGCCGGGCGCATGTGCACGCATTCCCAAGATCCCGACAGAAGAATGGAGGAGAAGGGATTGCGGCGTGACCATCCCCTCTGGGGGGTGATTTCTCACTTTCTGTCTCTATGTCTGTCTGGTGAGCGCACGTGCCCTATAGCAAAAACCTCTTCAAAAAAAAAAAAATAGGAATCAAATACCCTTGTGTGGAATGGTGAAATAAAAAAGCTCAGCAAAGAAAGAGAAAATATGAAGTAGAGCGAAGTAGAACTTTTATAATTCAAAAAATATAATAATAGAGGGATCAGCAGATGGTGTGATGGTTAAGGTGCTAGATTCCCACATGGCTGATTATGGTTTGAGTTCCTGAGCAGGTGACTTGAAATTCTGTTGGGTACATGTGTGCCCAAAATCACAAGAAGAGAATGGAGGAGAAGGGACTGCAGCATGGTCATCCCCCTTGGAGGTGATTTCTCACTTTCCCTCTCTTTGTCTTCTCTCTTTGTCTCTCCAGCAAGTACACACACCCTATAGCAAAAAATTATTATTATTATTATTATTATATATAAAAAATTATTATATATAATATGTGTAATAATTGAATTATCTCACTGAATAGACTCAAAAGCAGAAGACAGATAACAGAAGAGTTAGTAAAACTGAAGCTAGAGCAATAGAAATTATACAATCTAAACAACAGTATTTTTTTTTGAGAGGTTTTTGCTATAGGGCGCATGCACTCACCAGAAAGACAGAGAGAGACAGAGAGACAATTATTATATATAATATGTGTAATAATTGAATTATCTCACTGAATAGACTCAAAAGCAGAAGACAGATAACAGAAGAGTTAGTAAAACTGAAGCTAGAGCAATAGAAATTATACAATCTAAACAACAGTATTTTTTTTTGAGAGGTTTTTGCTATAGGGCGCATGCACTCACCAGAAAGACAGAGAGAGACAGAGAGACAGAAAGAGAGAAATCACCCCCCAGGAGGGATGGCCATGCCGCAATCCCTTCTCCTCCATTCTCCTCTTGGGATCTTGGGCACGCACGCACACATACCCAGCATGAGTTTAAGCCACGGGGTCCGGGACTCAAACTGCGGTCGACTACATAGGAGTCCAGCGACATAGCCATTACGCTAACTGCTGGTCCCGACAGAAAGAATTTTTTAAAAAATGGTCCTTAGGGACCTGAGGGATGATTCAAAAGGTCTAATGTTGAAGACATTAATCTCAGAAGTGGAGGCGAAAGTGCAGTTCAGAAATAAAAAAAGAACTTCATTAAGAAATAATGACTGAAAACTTTCCAAATTTGATAAAATATATAAACTTGATTAAAAGAGATCAGCAAACCCAAACAGAATAAACCCAAGGAAATCTACACCCATACATATCATTTTAGAACAGATAAAAATTAAAGACAAAGAAAAAATTCTGAAATTAGACAGAGAGTATGAACACATTTTTTAGTAGAGGAGTAATCTGAATGACAGTGAACTTTTCATAGCATATACACAGATCAGATCACGACATTGTACACTTGAGTATATTCAATCTTTGTCTACTAAAATTTTTTTTTAACCATACAGGCTAGAAGGAAATGAATAGAACATTTTTTCAAGTGCCAAAAGAAAAGATCCCTCAATTCAAAATTCTCCACCCCCAAAAAATATCCTGCAGAAATGGAGGTGAAATAGAGACATTATAAATAAAGAAAAACTAAAAATTTCACTGGCAGCAGACTTGCTCTGAAAGAATCACAAAAGGAAATTCTTCAGACAGAAGAGAAATGATAAATCAGTGACTCTCAGGACATCAGCAATGAAGAAACAATAGTAATGGCAAATATTTGGACAAATCAAACAGACTATGTTTCTCCTCTAGAGTTCTTTAAAATACATTTGATAGTTACAAATCAAACAGACTATGTTTCTCCTCTAGAGTTCTTTAAAATACATTTGATAGTTAAAAGCAAACTATCACATTGTCTAATGAAGTTTTCAATGAATGTAGAGATAAGACCTAGAACAACTAAAGGGGAAAATTAAAGGGGACGTACACGCTAGCTAGTAAAGGGTCTATAATACGTTCCAGTGTAGCTGGTAAAATACTGCTCCTGAGTAGAGGACAGAGTATGGATACCAAAGACAGTATGGGAGAAGGGTGGGAAATGGGGGTAGGGGAAGGCAGAGAGGGAATGAAGGGGGGAAAAAATTAACAGACAAAACAATGGAGAATTAGCTATTGATGACAATGTATATGATCATTTCTTTGACTGGACGAACATATAGGGTATTCACACTGGGAAAATTCATTTTTCAATGTTGTAAAGATAAATACAGTAATTGCATATAAAATATAAGAAAAAAAAAAAAGCTAAGTATATTAAGTGTAATCCTTAGGTAACCCAAAAAAAAGCAAGGGACCAGCAATTAGCGTAATGGCTATGTTGCTGGACTCTCATGTAGTCAACTGCATTTAGAGTCCCGGACCCAGTGGCTTAAACTCACGCCGGGTACGCGTGTGTGTGTGCCCAAGATCCTGAGAGGAAAATGGAGGAGAAGGAACTGCGGCGTGGCCATCCCCCCTGGGTGGTGATTTCTCGCTTTCTGTCTCTCTGTTTTTCTGTCTCTCTGTCTTTCTGGCAAGTGCACAAGCCCTATAACAACAACAACAACAAAAACCCTCTTCCAAAAAAAAAAAA
Organism: Tupaia belangeri chinensis; assembly: GCF_000334495.1. Lineage (NCBI taxonomy): Eukaryota > Metazoa > Chordata > Mammalia > Scandentia > Tupaiidae > Tupaia > Tupaia belangeri. Next base: position 8,582,445 of record NW_006159672.1, on the reverse strand, counting down.
AAAAGGTAAATAAACAAAAATAAAATCCAAACACAACGGACAGATTAAAATGGAATTTTTAAAATTCTAAATAACATGGGACCAGCAGTTAGCATAATGGCTATGTCGCTGAACTCTCATGTAGTTGACCACGGTTCAAGTCCCAGACCCAGTGACTTAAACTCATGCCAGGCGCGTGTGCGTGCATGCCCAAGATCCCAAGAGGAGAATGGAGGAGAAGGGATTGTGGCGTGGCCATCCCCCAGGGGGTGATCTCTCGCTTTCTGTCTCTCTGTCTCTCTCTCTCTTTCTGGCAAGCGCGCGCACCCTATAGCAAAAACCTCTCCCCCCAAAAAAATTCTAAATAACACGAAACAGACAAGAAAAATGAAATGAGATAATTTAAAATAAAAAAAAAAAGAAAGAAAAGGTGGGTGGGGAGGAAACAGAACAAAAAGAATGATAAAAGAGTGACCTTAATCCAAAGATATCAATTACTGCATTAAACAAACATGGCTTACATACACTTATGAATAAGATCTAAACACATCATCATCAGAAAAACACAAAATTCAAACTGAGTTTCTCAACACAGAAGTCTTCTATGATCCCCACCAGCAAGCAAGCAATTAATCTGCAGCAGACTCCAGTTGAGTGCCCTCCAATTCAATTTCAGTTCTAGCACCTGACCCCATAGATTGAGGGCTCAGTCTCACAAGACTGAGCATCCAGATGCCAGTTACAAATCCAGACATCAAGAACTTGTGACTGGGTGGCTACAAGTTGGGGTTCCCATGTTGCCCCTCATCAGGCTCTATTAATTTGCTAGAATGGCTCGCAGAACTCATGAAAATACATTTTCAAGTTTAGCACAGAGACTACAGATGAAGAGATGCATAGGGCAAAGCATGTGGGAAGGGGCATGGAGCTTCTACACCCTCTTGGTTATGCCACCCTCCACAAACATACACTTGCTCAGCTATCCCAAAGCTCTCTAAACACTGTCCTATTAAGGCTTTTTGTGGGGATTTCATTGCATAGGCATTATTGAAGCATGAACAACCACACAGAAATGTGACTAAACGAAAAAAAAGGTATGATCTGGGACCAGCAGTTAGCGTAATGGCTATGTTGCTAAACTCCCATGTAGTCGACCATGGTTCGAGTTCTGGACCCAGTGACTTAAACTCATGACAAGCACATGCATGCATGACCCAGATCCCGAGAGGAGAATGGAGGAGAAGGGATTGTGGCATGGCCACCCACCCCCAGGGGGTGATTTCTTTCTTTCTGTCTCTCTGTCTCTCTCTGTCTTTCTGGCAAGCGCATGCACCCTATAACAAAAACCTCTCAAATAAAAAAAAATGAAAAAGAAAAGTATGATCTAATGCTAATAGACTGAGTGGAAAACTGTCTGCTCAGATTTTTCTTGACCTCTCTGGAAAGGATCCTTCCTCCCAGGCATGGGGCAGGTCTCCTCTAAAATGAGAATTTTAATTTCTTTATAACCAGTTCTATAGCCTGCCATGTGGAACCTCAGGAACTGAGTGACAAGTCAGGAACTATGGATTAAAGCATGTATATAAATCATAATATCACTACATCCATTGTAAGATAAAGATTGTCTGGTAGGGAAAAAATATACCTAACTATGCTGTCCACAAAAAAATCATTTCAAATATAATGACATTAGTAGGTCAAATGGAAAAATGAAAAATACATGGAATACAACACTAGTAAAACAAAATTGAAATGTTTGTATTAATTTCAAACAAAGTAGATATCAGAAACCAGTTGTGTGGGAGGGAACAGCAGTAAGGTATCACTCAAAAGAAGCCTGTTCCTACATGTCAATTGTGGTTCAAATCCTTGGCCTGGTCAGCCTGAAACATGCCAGGCATGCACGTGAGTGCCCAAGATCTGATGGGCTGCAGGACTAAATGAAAGGGATCAGTGATTTAGTTTTTTTTTCCACCAAAATAAGCTCATACTTTAATCCCATTTCAATAAGCTTTTGAAGTACTTTCATATGCTTTCTTCTAAGAGTTTTATAGTTTCATTCTTACATTTAGGTCTTTTATCTATTTTAAGTTCTTTTTCGTGTATGGTGTGAAGAAGTAACTCAGCTTTCCATGTAGATATTTGGTTGGCCCATCCTCATTTGCTGAAAATACTTTTTTCTTATCAGATTTTCTTGTCTCCCTTGTCAAAACCAACTGACCATAAATAAAAGGGTCTGTTTCTGAATTCTCAATTTTGTTCCACTAATTTATAAGGGGATCTTCAAAAATCATAGAACGCATATTATGAAAAAGCATGTATGGATTTCAAAATGTTTTGCATCAAAATAAACACATACCTCAATTCCATTTTCCATGAAATTTTTAAAGCCCCTTTGTATTTAAGGAAATCTTGTTCAACAATAAAAAGACAAATAACATAATTAAAAGACAGGCAACAAATTTGAATAGAAACGTCTCCAAAGAAAATATATAAGTAGCTGATAATCATTAAGAAAAAGCAAATCAGGGACCAGCGGTTAGCGTAATGGCTGTGTCACTGGACCCCCATGTAGCCAACCGCAGTTCGAGTACTGGACCCGGTAACTTAAACTCATGCCAGGCACGTGTGCATGCTTGCCCAAGATCCCAAGACGAGCATGAAGGAGAAGGGATTGTGGCATGGCCATCCCCTCTGGGGGGTGATTTCTCGTTTTCTATCTCTCTGTCTCTCTCTGTCTTTCTGGCGAGCACACGTGCCTTATAGCAAAAACCTCTCCAAAAAAAAAGAAAAGAAAAAGCAAATCAAAGTCACAATGACATAATACTTTCTATCCACCAGCATAGCTTTATTTGAAAAAAATTAAAAATGAAAAAAGAGCTTTGTGAGGATTCAAAAAAATGAGAGCATTCATACATTGCTGATGGGCATATAAAATGGTGCAGCCACTCTGAAAAACAGTTTAATAGTTCCTCAGTAAGGCAAACTTAGAATTCCTATATTACCCAGCAATCCCACTGCTTAGGTATATACCCAAGAGAATGAAAAACACCTATCTACACAAAAACTTATACACAAAATTTTATAGTAGCATTTCACAATAGCAAAAAAGTGAGATTAACTCAAATGTCCAGCGGCAGATGTATGGATAAACAAAATACGATCTATCATATAACAGAATATTATTCAGACATAGAAAGAAATGAAGTACAAATACATGTTACAACAAAGATGAAAACTTAATATTGAGTGAAAAAAAGCTAGATACAAAAGGTCACCTATTGTATGATTCCATTTAAATAAAATGTCCAAAATATACGAATCCATAAAGACAAGATAGATTATAAAGTGGGAGCTAGGGAAGGGGAATGCAGAGTAACTGCTAATCTATATAGGGTTTCTTTCAAGTTTGATGAAAATTTTCCAGAATTAGACTGTGGCATGGTTGCACAAAGCTTGTGAATATACTAAAAACCACGGAACTATACACTTTAAAAGAGTGAGTATATAGTAGGAAATTACTTTTAACTATCAGCCAATACAATCTACCATTAGTGATAATTTAAAGTAAAAATCCAATGATCCCATCAGTGAATACAGAACAAAGCTCACCCCCACTGTTTCAGATTGCAGCCTCATGAAGCCAATGCTCACTCAGTGGGTGGGAGGACTCATGCTTGAGGACAGGCTTACCTCAATGAGACTTAAAGAGAGTCTAGAAAACTTCAGAAGTTGACCCATCACACTGCCTACTTTCAATTATATCATCTAGATTTCAATTTTTTAATGTAAGTAAGTGGTGAAATGATGCTGAAATAAAAAATCCTAAAGTTTTCTGGTACTTCTATGTTATCAAAGACCTCACCAAGACAAGTAGGTGGAACAAAACATAATTGCATGTTTATAAAGAAAATACTCTTTACAGTAACAAAAACAAAAAGAGGCAGGAAGTAGAACTGATAGTGCATACAAAGCCTTGTGCACATGCATACCCAAAATCCTGAAAGGAGGGAGAAATGAAAAAGGGATTGGAGCATGACCATTCCACAGGGTGAGGTGTTTTTCACTGCCATCCCCACTCTAATAAGTGCATGTATCCTCTGGCAAATTAAAAAAAAAGGACACATAACTATTAAGATGAAACTATTCATTCTCATTCCACCAGGGACACCGGCCATCCACCTTGGGTGCTGGTTCTGATGTTACCAGCCATGAGGGCAAGAGAGGGTTTGAGCAAGGATGAATTGGGAGGTGGAGTTCCTTGATGACAAAGGGTAGTCTAGATGTCTAATTTTCAAAGAATGGATTTATTTACTATGCCTGGCTTAAACTCACGCCAGGCACGTGTGCATGCGTGCCTAAGATCCTGAGAGGAGAATGGAGGAGAAGGGATTGTGGCATGGCCATCCCCCCTGGGGGGTGATTTCTTTCTTTCTGTCTCTCTGTCTCTCTCTGTCTTTCTGGGGAGCACACGCGCCCTATAGCAAAAACATCTCAAAAAAAAAAAAAAGGCGCCTACAGGTTCAGAGTCTGCTGTAGGTTCCTCTGCTTCTGAGAGAACTCCTTGTTGCTAACATTCTCTGGATTTAAAGAATGCTGTGTCCTCATACAAAACAGAAAAGCAATCTCAAACCCATCAGTAAGGCACTAATCTATTCACTTGGTAGAGCCCTCATGGCCTAATCATCTCTTAAAGGCTTCACCTCTTAATACCATTGCATTGAAATTGGTTGCAACACAAATTCTGGAGAGGATGCAAACATTCAAACCATAGTGTATGAGCATAATAAATATTTTCAAAAAGTCAATTACCAAAAAAATAAAGAAAGAAAAATAAAAGAAAAACTCATGCCCAAAATAGTGGTCTGATTTTCAAAAAGTCAATTACGAAAAAAATAAAGAAAGAAAAAAAAAAAGAAAAACTCATGCCCAAAATAGTGGTCTGCAAGGCCAGCATTGGGGTGAAATGCTAGGAGCCTTCCGGGCCTTCATTGAATCCCAGCACCCTTTCTCTCACTGCTGTGGTCTGAATGTTTATGAACCCTCAAATTCATATGTTGAATCCTAACTCTCAATGTAATGGTATTAGGAAGTGGGGCCTTTAGAAGGTGATTAGATCATGAAGGTAGTTCTCTCATGTATGGAATTAGTGTCCTTACAGAAGAGAACATAGGAACCACCCTTGCTCCTTTTGCCATGTGAGAAGAGTAAGAAAATACCATCTATGAACCAAGAAAGAGGATCTCACAGGACACCAAAACTGTCATGCTTTGATTTTAGACTTCCAGCCTCCCGACTTATGAGCAATAAATATCTGCGGTTTATAAGAAACCCCGTTTACAGTATTTGTTATAGCAGCCTAAAGGGACTAAGACATTCTTCGAATGTCAACACTCCTCGGCACAGCCACACAGAACCCTCTGGTCAACACTGAAGACTATCATCCACTTATTTCTCCAATGCACAAGCGAGCCATGTGAGCCTACATGAAAGCCTGGGTTGCCTAGTTTTTGAGTAATGCCACTGAAGGAATAGTAACAACAGTGGACAACCTGCATGGAGAAATTAAGGCAGCTCTTGACAAGCACCATCTCAAATATAACCCTCACAGTGAGATGGACTTCAGGATCTCCAGTTAACAAACAAGGAAGCCGAGGCTAAACAAGCCGCTGTCATTGAAAACATCCCAGAGACCCTGATGGACACTCCACTCTCAGGCAATGACTCTGAACCAAGTGGAGTGCCCCCCACCCCACCACTCCACCACTGTCTAATGCTCTTTGGTCCATTCTTCAAGACCCCATGCTAGACCCTTTGCTATAAAGTCAGGTTGGGCCAAGCCAACTCCGTCTTACCTCCCTTAACCTACTTTGTCCTCTAAAACTCCAGCACCAGCCCTCAGCAAACCCAGACTAGCCATGCCTACCACAGCCCTCTTCCTCCTCCCTCCATGTCCCCCTACAAAGCTAGAAAACCAGAGCTCACTCCCAGGCTGCCCTGAGCTGGACACAGCCATGAGATCCTCACCAAGCCAGGGCAACATAATGCCTCAAACATTAATTCTAGGTGCCGCTGTGAAGGAATTCTACAGATGGAATTAAGATCTCAAATACATTTAAGGAAGGCTACCATAAGTGAACCTGGCCTAATTAGGTAAGGCCTTAAAAAGGAGAGAAGCTCTTCCTGGAAAAAGGGATTCAAAGCCATGGAAAACTCTCCTCCACTGTTCTGAAGAAATAGAGAGCCATATGACCAAGATTGTGTTGGTCTCTAGAATCTGACACCATTCCCCTGACAGGTGGCAAGGAAACAGGACCTCAGACCCATAAACCCACAACCACAAGGAACTGAATTCTGTCAATAACTAGGATGAGCTTGGAAGAGGAACCAAGAGAACTCAGCCAGCAGGTACCTTGCCTTCAGCCTTTGAGAAACTGAACAGAGAACATAGTCACATCATGTTCAGATTTATGCCTTAGAGAACCATGAGCTACTAAATGAATGTTGCTTTAAGCCATTACAGTTTTGATTTTTAAAAAAAATTGCTGCCCAACAGGAAAAAAAAAATTATACACCCCTTCTGCTCTCTTCCCGTCTTGACCATGATGGCTGGAGCTGTGGAAGCCATCTTGCAACCATGAGGCAACAAGCATCCAAAAGATAAAGGTGTTATGCTCTGGATGGCAGAGAATCAGACAGAATCTGTGTCTTTGTGACAGGCTATTAAAAAGGCCCCCAATGAGTCAGGTCTCTCTATGTCCACACTCCTAAAACAGTATGTGCCACCCCATCACCAACAGTGGGGTCTACTTCTTGCAACTAGGCTGATTTTATATCTGGCTTTGAGCAATAGGACATAGGAAAAATAACATTCTGGGACTCCTCCTCAGAACAGTTAATAAGCCTTGTACTTTCTATTATTCTCTGAGGGAAAACCAGCCATCACAGAAAGAAGCCCAGGCTACCTACATGAAGAACAGCCCCAGGGAAGATACGTAACAAGGAAAGTGACCACAGAAGAAAGAAAAAGGCCCCAGACATAGAGTGAGGCCAGCCAAAATCACGAGGAGAGACCAAATGTCCTGGTCAGTCCCTTTGCAATGGAGCCACCTCAACTAGGACATCAGATGCGTGAATGAGATCAGGCTAGATCTCCCAGCCCCAGTAGACACTCCTGGAGCCATCTAGCTAATTACTACCTAAAATTATTGCCCTGCAGAATTTTGAGAAGTAAATTGGTTGTTTTTTAGGCCTCTAAGTCCTGGCGTGATTTGTTACTCGCAATAAATAACTGGCTGGCACAGGCCCTTAAGAGACCAAGTACTGCCCCATCCCACACTGAAGTACTTCTTCCAGGTGGTCCTGTGAGACAGTCAAACATCTGCTTGATCAACTGACCTGTGACGTTCAGGCGGAAGGAGACTCTCTCACCCCTGGCCTCGCAGACGTACTCTCCAGCGTCCGCCTTGCCCACCTGCTGCACCACCAGCTGCCTCGTGCATCCCGTGGTCTCCACACGCACTTTTGAGCTTGAAGTCAGCTTCTTCCCATCCTTGTACCATGTCACCTCTGTCTGGTCCTGGGCCACTGCACAGGTCAATGTGGCACTGGCTCCTACCTCGGCTTTCACCTCACTGCTCATTGACTGCTCCTTGGCAAACACTGCCTTGGGCTCTGGAGACAGACAAGGAGGGACACACAGCATGAGAGATCGCAGAGCACAGAAACAGAAGTTTAAAATTCACAGGGTGTTTAGACTGCAGCCAGGGGACAGAGGCCTTCTGTGACCCAAGAGCAATAGCCTCACCAACCAGACATAGGTTTGAGCAAGACAAGAAGGGGGTGCATGCTGAAAGCTGCAAAAGTCAGCATCAGGAAAAATTTCCAAAAGCCCATCAGTAATGTGTATTAAGTATACCAAAGTCCAAAATTCCACAACTTCTAAAACAAACAAACAAATCTTCCCAAAAAAGGCACTTCCCCAGGTGGAGTACTCCTTTGAAAGGAAAAGTTGCTGGTACTGTGTGATATCCCCAGAGCCCTGGGCACTCACTGAAACACTGCAGGAGAACCAGGAAAACCTAGAGGCATCTGAAATGTAGATACCCTCTAGGGTTCACATTGAAAACCTCATGACATTCTCCTCTCAGGAAACCAAATATACCACGATCCTAACAGACCACCCCCTGGTCACTTTTTACAGATTTGTATGAAAGCCAGAGCTGTCCTGTAACTGCTTGGTACTTGTTTCTCTCGTACATGGGGAGGAAATCTTGTACATCAAAAAAACTGTTTATGAGCCAGCTGGTGGCAGGATGGCTAAGGTAACTGGATCCCACATGGCTAAACTGAAAGGTTTGAGTCCCAGACCCAGCGGCTTGACCCACATGCATCAGAGGTGCAAGTGTGTGCATGCCCAAAATCCTGAGAGGAAAATACAGGAGAAAGGATTACAGCATGGCCATCCCCCAGGGAATGGTGTCTCTCTCTCTCTCTCTCCCTCTCTCTCTCTCTCCCTCTTTCTCTCCCTCCCTCCCCTATATGTCCTCTACCAAAAACTAAAAACAAAGAAATAAAAACGCTTACGATTTTTCTTACATAGGATATAATTTACACACGGTGATAGACACAGACCTGGTGCATGATTCAGAGAGTTCTGATAGCTTTATGCACCCATATAACCCACTCCTGTAGACCCATGAAGCTCCCAGAGCCTCCCCATTCAAAAGCAGCCATTCTTAACCTTGAAGCCTCTGCCTATCCTCAGACTTGGGATAAATAAATCATGTAGAACACATAGTTTTCTTTTTAGTCCTATACATAAACATTAACTAACTTAAAATATACATGCCCTCAAATTGTATGAAAAACTACAAGGCCAATTCTGTGGCACAGTGGTAATACACTGTTCGGGAATAGCTGGATCCCACATGATGAGGATGTGGGCATTACATGGTGTCCTTATTTTCCAAAATTCCTAAAACTATATGCTTAAGATCTGTACATAAACTACACCCAAGACATCGTTATCTAAAAAATGTTGGAACCAGAGCTTTCTTAATTTTTATGATGATAAAGAAAACTGTCCACGTATGATCAAATATTGCTGGAACTTTTAACTCAGACGCCAAGACAAAATAGATATGATACTGCAATATAAAAAGTCAAAATGAGGGGCCAGCAGATGGCATAGTGGTTACGTTGATGGACTCCCACACGGTTGACTGCAGTTTGAGTCCCAGATCTGGTAGCCTGAAACTCATGCTGGGTGCAAAGATCCTAAGAGGAGAATGGAGGAGAAGGGAGTGCAGCTTGGCCATCCCCCCAGGGGATGATTCTCACTTTCACTCTGTTTCTCTCTCTTCCCAGAGAGTGCATGCATCCTAAGGTAAAAACCTCTACAAAAAAAAAAAAAAAAGTAGAAAGACCATAAGAAGGAGAAGAAGGGGAAGAAGAAGAGGAGAAAGAAGAAAAAGAGGAAAAGGAGGAAGAAGAAAAGAGAAGAAGAGTAGGAGGAAACCAAGAGGAGAGACACATTTTCAAAGAAGTTGGCAGAGAACAAAACTCCATAAAGCAAATGTTCCACAACCTTGAACCTCTTCCTGCATGCAGGGTAACAATGAATTGCAGCACATAAAGCACAGAGGAGGGCTTTGGGGAGGGGACCTGTCTGGAGAGAGCAGGACTATGTGTCTCATTTCACCCATGACAATGTACCGAGGTTGGGTGGAGGTGGGGGGCTTCTTCCTCCAGCCTAACCAAAACAGGTGTTTGGGGAGAGGACTTGTCTGGAGAGAGTGTCTCATTCCACCCATGACAATGTACCGAGGTTGGGTGGAGGTGGGGGGCTTCTTCCTCCAGCCTAACCAAAACAGGTGCCTCCAGGAGAACCATGGAGTACCCATAGCACTACGGGCCACAGTGATCAGTTGTTCACCCTGGCTCATGAGAGACCATTGTACCATCTTTCCCCAACTCCATACTAAGCAAAGCCACAGGAAGCAGGGCTGAACAGAAGTCTCCAAGAACTGGTCGCCAATAGCGAGACCATTCTGCTTCCCACATAGAAAACCTCAAAACTAAGACAAAACTGTCCAACAGCTCCAAAGCAGCAGCATCCCCCAAATCTGGGGGGGCAACACTAGTGTGAGTGTTTCCATGGGCCATTTGTAGATCAAGTACAAGATAGGAGGGGTTTGAGGAGACCCCATAGGACAGTCTTTGGCAGAGAAGGCAAAGATGTTGTCAAGTCGTAGAAACTGAGGGAGGATAATGGGGTGGGCAGAAGAAAGGCACAATCCCAGCAGGACACTGCCAGTATAGACCCTTAGATAACAAGTAGGTGGTTACTAAGGAACTCCACCCAAGAGGGGTCACTCTAAACCCCAGAAGTCCAGATAAAAGGTCATCTTAGAGTAGCACTAGTCAAGTGAGAACTTCCAGCACCTCCCCTGACTTCTACACTGGAGGAAGCAAAAACTGCAGGTGGAAGTCTGGGCCAGAGGGGCAAGAAAGGAGAAACTGACCCCACTCACTGAGGTTGGAAAGGAGAGATGTCAAAACCCTTCTCAGGACTGATACAAATACGAGACTACAAGGACCAAGAAGGATCCCCTGTGGTCAACTGAAAGCATGCTGCCCTAAACAGAGCACACAACTCTAGCTATCTAAGAATAAAAACAGGGGACCAGCAGTTAACATAATGGCTATGTCACTGAGCTCCCACATAGGCAACTGCGGTTTGAGTACTGGACCCGGTGGCTTAAACTCACGCCGGGCACGTGTGCGTGCATGCCCAAGATCCTGAGAGGAGAATGGAGGAGAAGGGATTGCGGTGTGGCCATCCCCCCTGGGGGGGGTGATTTCTCACTTTCTGTCTGTCTGTCTCTGTTTGTCTGGCGAGCTCACGCGTCCTATAGCAAAAACCTCTCCAAAAAATAATAATAATAATAATAAAGTCAGGTCCACCTCAGTGGCATAGACAGCAGTGTTACTATTGTGCAACCACCTCGGTGGCATAGACAGCAGTGTTACTATTGTGCAATGATGGAGGCCATACGGGAAGGCTCTGGGTTCACATCCTAGATAGATCTAAGCAGGTCAGGCACTCATGCAGGCACGTCTGTGATCCTGGCTGACTGCAGGGCTTCAGAGAGGAATGTGAAATGAAAGCCTTGTCAAGGATGCCCTCCGTCATGAAGAATATAAATCAATAAACTTCAAAATTCTATGAAAATTCTTAACCAGGAGCAGGAAAAGACTTAAGCCACTGAACAAATATAAAAGGATCTATGGATGGCAATGCAAAGTGCTTTTTTATTTTCATTGTGTACCAGGAATACTGATTTTTTTTTCCCAGACATCAGTTAGAAAGTAGAATACTCCTCCTAGGCCAGGAGCAAACCATGCACAGAGGAACAGGTGTGCCCAAAATACAAGGTACGACAAATACTGTCACACCTAGTCACACCACCAGAGGACCTACCTGTGACATCCAAGTGGAAGGAGACTTTCTGGCCCCCGGCCTGGCAGCTATACTCTCCAGTGTCTGCCTTGCTTGCCTGCTGCACCACCAGCTGCCGCCTGCACCCCGTGGCCTCCATGTGCACTTTTGAGCTCGAGCTCAGCTTCTTCCCATCCTTGTACCACGTCACCTCTGTCTTGGCCTGGGCCACCTCACAGCTTAGTGTGGCGCTGGCCCCCACCTCAGCCTGCACTTTGCTGCATACTGGCTGCTCCCTGGAAAACACCACTGTAGGCTCTGGAAACAGGAGGAAAAGAGGCACGGGGTCAGAGATTCCACACCAGACCCAGCCCACATTTCAGGACCTGGAGTGCACCTTGAGCCCAGTGATGACTAAGGCAGGACTGTCCATGATTAGCAGAACATCACACCACAATGCACAAAGTTTCCAGCCATGAACAACCAGACCTGTATGCTCTAAACCTGTGTATGTGAAGGGCTGTGGTACAGCCTGTTCTCATTATAGCACTTCCACATCCACTCTGATGTTTACTGGCAGATGTGCTGTGAGGTCACTACAGTCAGACTCTGCCTTCTGATATTGTCACTCTCCTGTCCTTGGGGGACTGGACCTGACCCCTTTCCTGCCTCACGTCTCCCAGGGCCCCCAGGATGTCACCCACTCCCAACTTTCCCCACCACACAGAAGCCACAGACAGCAGAACAGGAGGCAAAGTTGGCAGGGATGCACCTTCCTTAAGCACCAAAACAGCAAAGTGCATCTTCTTTGGTCTAGGTTAAAGTGGGAATGTAAGACAGCAGAGTGCCAAGTGTGCACCAATAAGGAAAGTGAGGGCCAGACAGGAGGCAATCAGGAGAGAGCTGAATGCCAGTATGGGCCAATCAGGAGGAGGGAGTCACGTATTAGGCAGGGCCATCAAGAGAGAAGCAGAGGGACCAGCAGTTAAGGCACTAGACTCCCACATGGCCAATCGCGGTTCAAGTCCTAGACCTGGTGGCTTGCTTTCTCACTTTCTCTCTCTCTCAAGCACACCTGATCTATAGCAAATTTAATAATTTTTTTTATATCTAGAAAAATAGCGAGAGATGCAGCTGAGAAGTATCATCTCTTGTTTCCAGTGATAGGGTGGACAAGGTGGAAAGGAAATGGAAATGAGGATGAATGGATAGATGTACACATGGTTAATTATCAAGGGATGAAGCATGAGCTTGACAGAGCTCCAGAGCACATTTGGGAGGGATGGGTGGCCAGAGGGGAGCCTCTGTCTACAGTCAGACATGATGGCCAGTCAATGGACATCTCCTCCCCACTGTCACTATCACCCAGAGAGGAGTCACCAAACAAACCAAACCCCAGACCTCAGACCCACCTGTGGTCATCAGTCCATTGAACCCATTTCCTCCAGATAAGTCCCCATCAGGACACCCACTGAGGTCTGCTTACCCTGTGGGCCCGTTCTGATCTCATGACACAATACAGCCTAGGAGCTGCTGGGCAGTGCTGGGGACCCAGATTCTGAGACCCACAGAGGAAAGATGCCAGAGTCTCAATGCTTTAGGCTGTCTAAACATGCCCTTGGAGTTTTATACTGACACTTACGAGTCCTACCACTATTCTACCCAACTCTGGCACTCACCTGTGATGTCCAGATGGAAGGAGACCTTCTGACCCCCGGCCTCACAGCTGTACTCCCCAGCATCCGCCTTGCCTGCCTGCCGCACCACCAGCCGCCGCCCACAGCCTGTGGCCTCCACACACACATTGGAGTTCCCGCTCAGCTTCTTCCCATCCTTGTACCACGTCACCTTCGTGTGGGCCTGGGCCACCTCACAGCTCAGCGTGGCACTGTTTCCTGTCATGACCTGCACCTTGCTGTGTGTTGGCTGATCCTTAGCAAATACTGCTATGGGCTCTGGGAACAGAAAAGGAGAGATACACATCAGAGACAGGGAATCCCAAGTCCTAGTTCTCACTAACAGGCTTTGGATTCCAGACAATGGTAGGTGCTGCCATGGGGATCCCCTGTGGTCCAAGTGTTCAAATTTAGTTCTTTCCTCGCACAGCTGGGAGTGATGTCCAGTCCCTCAGGTGGCAGAGCCGTCCTCCAAGAAATCACCAAGAAGACCTGGTAGCCTGACTCTGACAGACCTAGAATGCTTTCTTGCTCTCTCCCCTAAACTCTTGCTCACTCACAGGGTACACTTTCCTCAGGACACATGTGTGACATTATAACCAAAACCAAGAGAAGATTGTTTCACAAAGGTTTCCCCAGTTTACTCAACAACTGAGAACAGACACCAACCTGTTTGCTTTGTATATAAATCAGCCATTTGACTATGAGAGTTATTAAGGATCATATTGATGAAGAATTTAAATTTTTTTATGTGTAAAATGCCCATTGTTTGCCTCTAGGAGCCCACAGTGTAATTTTCAGGTGTATGTCTTGCTTGTGAAACTTCCCTATACTCAGGTCTATAAGCTGGATCCAGCCTACAGTAGCCCAAAAAAAAATCCCAATTTGGGGTGGCAATAAGGCCCCCTCAAGCTAGAGGTGCACACGACTCAGCTCACAGATGCCCAGCAGCCATGTTCCTCATGAAGCCCTGTTCCTCGTGAAGCCCTGTCATGGTTTGTCCTCTGTTTCCCAAATGACATACCTGAAAGCTGGATGCTTCCAAAAAAGAAAAGCCAGGGACTTAGATCCACCTAGATTGAACCTTCAACCTACCAAGGACATGTCAAACACCTTGTGGCTCTTCTCAGCCTCAGTTCACTCATCTTTAATAGAAGGGCTTCAAAAACACTTTTTTAATGAAGTGGCCAGCCCTGAAGCAGCCCACCAACACCAAATAAATAAAAGGATTCTTAAGACTGTGACCAGGCCCCTATGGGCAATCAAGAACTAGGAGCAGAGATAAAAGATTGACCTAAATCCTGAATAAAACTAAGTTTACTAATGATCCTAAGAAATTGCTTCAATGATTAAACAAAGTCAGGAAAGAATTGTAGGAAGGTATATGTCTGCCTGCACCATATGTGTCCCCTTTCTTTCCATACCTCTCCAAATCAAACTCCATAGACAGGTCCTTTGCCTACTACTTTTTTTAAAAAATAGTTCACAATAGAGCAAGTGTGCATGCACAAGAAAGACACAGTGAGAGAAGTCCTTCCACAGGGCTCACTCTGCAACCCCATTCTTCCAGTCCCATAGTCCACCAGGATCCTGGGCATACACACATGCCTGGCATGCTTTCAGGCCACCCAGGTGGGGATTCAAACCATGTTCAGCATGTGGCTTCCAGCTCTGAAGTCCGATATGCTATCAGCTGGGCAACAGAGACTAGACCACGCCCACTGTCTTATGTGGATCCAAGGACATTACTTATTCCTTTCTTCTTTTTTAAAATTTGCCAGAGGGCATGTGTGCTCACCAGAGCAGGACAAAAAGACAGAAAGAGAAAAGGAGAGGGAGAAAGCATCCCCATGGGTCACACACAATCCCTGCTTTTTATCTACCTCAAGCTACAAGGTATTTTTATGATACCTCCAAACCTTTTTTCTTTTTTCTTTTTCTTTCTTTTCTTTTTTTTTTTTTTTTTTTTTTTTGCTATAGGGCACGTGCACTCGCCAGACAGAGACAGAGAGACAGAAAGCAAGAAATCACCCCCCCAGGGGGGATGGCCATGTTGCAATCCCTTCTCCTCCATTCTCCTCTCGGGATCTTGGGCACACATGCACACGCGCCTGGCGTGAGTTTTAAGCCACTGGGTCTGGGACGTGAACCGCGGTCGACTACATGGGAGTCCAGCGACACAGCCATTATGCTAACTTCTGGTCCCCCTCCAAACATTTTTCGCATGAAACTTTTCCTTGCATTTTCACCTTAAAAAAATGTAAACCTAGGTAAACTAAAAAATAAGACCCCAAATGATACACATAACTAAAGCTGAGTCTTTATATAAAATTATTTATCTGTATTTGTATCTCTGGATTTTTTAGAACAAAAGAAGCAAAAAAAAAGCTTATATCTACTGTTCTTGAACTTCCTTATCATTACCTTATTTTTCACATTTGTACTCTCCATCCTAAAAATGTTAGTTTTGGGGTCAGCAGGTGTCATGGTGGTTAAAGGGCTAGACTCCCATGTGACCAACTACAGTTCAAGTCCCAGACCTGGCAGTTTGCTTTCTGACTTCCTCTCTCTCTCTCTCTCTCTCTCTCTCTCTGATGAGTGTATGCGCCCTGTAGCAAATTAAAATAATAATAATGACAAATTCAATAAACAATTTTTTTTAAATTAGTTTTTAAAAAATGTTAATTTTTCCCTATTAAAGAAGTAACTGTCCCCATTCACTGAAAAAAAAAAAAAAAAAAAAGAGCCTGGAAGGTCAGCCAGCCCTGCTATGCTGGATGCAGCCTGACCTGTTCTCCATCATGCAAGTATAAGCACTATACATATGTGAGTGTACTCACCGGAGACCCGGAGCCGGAAGTCCACAGAATCCTCACCCACACGGCAAGAGTAGGTGCCTTCATCTTGCCTGGTGACTGAGGCTGCCACCAGCCGGTGCCGGGTCCCTATGTCCTCCTGCGAAAAGTGCTGGCAGGAGCGACCCAGCTCAGCACCATCCTTGTACCATCGCACACGGACGTGGGCCTCTGAGGTTTCACACTCAAATTGAGCTGGGCCCCCAGCCACGGCATCCACACAGCCACCTGCCGTGTCCTTGTGCAGAAAGGGTGTAAGGCCTGCAGGGGCAGATGACAGGTCAGGGACAGCAGAGGCTCTGACCATGCTCTCAGCCACAGCTGCTAATAGGCTGGAGATGCCAGGACCAAAGAGGATATTGATCCTCACCCAGACCAGGAAGACCTTGACCAGTTAGAGGCCAGCCTCAGTTTGCTGACTTCCAGCCATAGGAACTCACTGTCCACCCAAATAACCACAGTTAGAAAGTCCTTCCCCTCACTAAGCTGAGGCTGCCCCAACTGCCCTGTCTCCATTCTTCCCATGGGGTCAGCTGCCCCTTCCCCCGCCGTTCTCTCCTCCCACCCCGCCCTCCTAAACAGGGTCAGAGAACAGCTGCTCTTGCTGACTAGAATCCCTCAGAGACTGCCCAGAACGTGGGGACAGAAGGTGCACAGCCAGCTCCACAGGGTGGAGGCCCAGAGAGAAGCAGAGCCCATCCCACCCACCTCCAGCTCATACCTTGCACGGACAGCTGGTAGGCGATGCGGCTCCCACGGCTGACACACTCATAGAGCCCAGCATCGTCCCGCACCACATCACGCACAAGCAGTGCTCGCTGCCCGGCCGACGCCTGCACCTGGTACTTGGGACCTGGAGGCAGTGCACGGCCATCCTTCAGCCATGTCACAGCAGCAGCCTGGTCAGAGAGCTCAGCCAGTAGCTGTGCCTCCTCATGCAGCCGGGCCAGCACCTCCCGGGCAGCCGTGGCTGGCGGCTTGTTGGCAGTGAGCCCTGGGGATGCTGGGAGTCCGGGGTGGGTGGGCAGAGGGGAGTACAGACCAGCAGTAACGGACAGGGGGCATAGAATAGGAGACAAAGGGGTGAATAAACAAAAAAGAATTTTAAGCAAAGTGGACAAAGGGGGGTGCAGACAGAAGGAAGTGTGTACACGTGGATGCAGAGGGGTATTACCAGGTGCACAGAGGAACCATGATGGGTGGACAGAGAGGGGTATGGACAGAGAAGCCAAGGACAGGGCAATGCATGGGGAGTGAACAGAGAGGCCACAAAAGGGGGACAGTGAAGGAAACAAGGACAGAAACAGAGACACAGGGTGGACGGTGAAAGGGGGGATGGGTGAAATCCCCAGGAAGAAGATGGAACAGCAATGGACAGTCAGAGGCAGGAGAGTAGAGCAGATGAAAGATGAAAGGATAGAGAAGAAGCAGAGGATAGATGAAGAGAAGGAGCAAAAAGAGGAAAGGGGAACAAAAACAAATGATACAACCACATCAGAGAAGGAGCAGAGACAGGAAGAAAGCCAGGTATATGGTGGGAGAGACAGACAGAAAGAGGCAGGAAAAAACGAGAGATGGGAGAAAAAGGGAGTGGGAGAGGAAGACGGAGACAGATGGGGAGGGAGAAAAAGGAAGAAGAAGAGATAAGGGTCTGGTCATTGGGTGGCTCATGGCATGAGTCCCTCCACACACAGGTGACTGACACCACCAGCCTGCCTGGGGTAGACTGCCTTGGGCTGCTCCACTGCCCTGCCTCCCTCATCCCAGTGACCTGCAGGCTGATGGGGCACCCTAGCTCTCCCACAACCCTCTCCCTGGCCCCCACCCCAAAGGAAACAGCGTTCAGGGTTGCAAGCTGGGGTCTACGTACCGCGAACCTCCATTCGAATGCTGCTCTCAATGCCATCAGCCACGAACTTGAGCTGCGCCCCATGCAGGCTGGCAGGCACCTCGCGGATAGTGAGCGTGTGCCGGGTGCGGTCGCAGCGGATCACATACACACTGCTGGCCTTCAGGAGCTGTCCATCCAGGAACCACTCGCCCGCTGAGGCCACCGTGAGGTCCACAGAAAAGGTGACCTCACCACCCTCCACTGCCTCCACCGCCTTCAGGGGCGTCCTCACAGCCAGCTGAGGAGCTGTGGGACAGAACCAGAGCTAGGGAAGGAGGCAGGACTAGGGAGAAGAGGATCTCTTCCTCTTTCTCCAGAGCCTGGACCTAAATATTCTCTCCTCAGGAAGCCCTGTTGTCACGTATGCAGAAACTACAAGCAGAGGTCAGGCTCACAATAGAGCAGGGACAAGTTACAGTGACCCCAAGATCCCCTCCAGAAGCCAACAAACCCGCCAAAATGGGGCATCTCTGAAGCCTGGTCCCCTGAGACTCCTAGAGACTCCTAGGAAGGCTCATGGGAGATCTGAGTCCTGTCTCATGGTCCCCTTTCCTTCCCGCCAAGAGAATGAAAACAGTGGCAGAACCCTGGCAGCCCTCCACCCCTGTAAAGAAGGCAAGACTACACCTTCTGGCCTAGGTGATTCAGGGGTAGGTGGGTGGCCCCGTGTGTGACCAGTAGGCCCTACTTACCCAGATGCAAAGTCCCTGAGAACTCAAGGTAGGGACTCTGGCCAAAGCTGTTGACAGCTGACACCCGGAACTGGAAGTCTCCCTCCTCAGCCACGCCCCCTACAGTCAGCTCTGTCGTGGCTACCCACTCAGCCTCGTGGCATCTGCTCCAGGCATAGGCACCAAGCCGCCTCTTCTCCACCAAGTAGCCATCGATGGTGACAGGACGGTCCCCTTGGAGTGGTGGGGACCAGCCAAGGGTCACAGTACTCTCGGTCCTGGTTTTCACCACAGGATCCACAGGCGGGTACAGGGGCGGCTTCCTGGGGGCTGGGTAGAAGATGGGTCCAGGTCACCGACTAGGATCCCCTTCCCCAAGCACTGGGTCTGAAATCACCCAGGAGGAGAATCAAAACCTCTAGCCCTCCTGGGACACACTGCTCTGGTGGCTTACACCACTGGCCATCAGAGAGGCCATAGGCTCTCTACCCCCAACCCCAGACCTGCTGCCGCTTCTCTAGCTGCAGTGGAAGGAAAGCCCTGGCCTTAGGGCCCACCACACTGACTGAGAGCCAGGCGCTGCCGCCAGCCACACCCAGCGCACTGAGGCAAGAGAAGGGACACTATTCAGACTACTCCCCAGCCCCTTACCAGACACACAGAACTGGGTGGACGTCCTACAGTCGCCAGCCAGGAAGACGACCTCGCCCACATCCTCCAGACTGCACTTGGAGATGGTCAGCGTGTGGCAAGTGCCATCCGCGGTGATGGCCACGCGGCCCCCGGCCACCATCTCCTCCTGATTCCGCAGCCAGCGGACGGGGCCCTGCGGGACAGCCAGCTCCACATAAAAGATGGCCGTGTCACCCACACGCACTGCTGTCTTCCGAGGGAGCTTGCGAGTGAGGTTGCCTGGGGTGGGAGAGCCCAGGGCAAGTCAGTCAGACGGGGCTCCTGACCCCTGCCTGCCTGCCTGCCGGTGTCACCCACACGCACTGCTGTCTTCCGAGGGAGCTTGCGAGTGAGGTTGCCTGGGGTGGGAGAGCCCAGGGCAAGTCAGTCAGACGGGGCTCCTGACCCCTGCCTGCCTGCCTGCCGTCTGTGTCCC
>NW_006159672.1:8555010-8560805 GCF_000334495.1 Tupaia belangeri chinensis | reverse complement strand
CCCCCCCCACCCGCCTCGGCCCTGCCCCGGATTCGCTCCTCCGCCTCTCTGACCCGCGGTCCCATCCCCGGGCCTGCCCTGCCCCTGCCCTCTCCCAGCCCTGCTTCAAGTCTCTCCGAGTGCTCTCCGAGTCCGAGTCCGAGTCCGAGTCCGAGTCCGCCGCACTACCTTGCACCGCAAGCTCCGCCACCGTGCGGCTGCCCTCTGCCGTCTCGCATATGTACACGGCGTCGTCGTCTGCAGAGACGTTGCGTACGGTCAGCCGGCGCTCCGTGCCCTCCTCCTCGATGCCATACTTGGCGCTCGCCCACAGCCGAGTCTCTTCCTTGTACCACGCAGCCTCAGTGGACGGCTGCGGGACCTCGCACTGGAACGTGGCCGACTCCTTCTCCCGCACCTCCAAGTCCTGCAGGCGCTTCTTGAAGGGCACAGCGGGCTCTGTGAAAAACAGGATCGTGAGAGGGACCAGGTGGGACGGAGACGGTGGAAGTGTAGGAAGAGAGCAGGGGTGAGACCGGAAGTGGGGAAAATCGGGGTGTAGGGGATGGGGATGCGGTGAACACAGGGCATGCGGAGAGCAAGAGGAAGGTAGGTAGGGCTAGTGGGGCAGAGGAGGGGGCAGGAGGCAGAGGGGCTGGTGGATTGGGATGAGGGAGGTGGTAGGAGGAGGGCTGAGTAAAAGGGGTAGGATCTGGGGGGAGGGGCAAGTCACGTTGGGATTGGGGGGGCAGTAGACTCGGTGGTCGCTGGCTTAGCAAGGTCAAGATACAGGAAGGGGGAAGTGGGTCACTACAACCGTAGCACACGCCTAGGGTCATCGCCTGCGTCGCCCGCATTCTGCGGACCGGGAACAGAAACCCGCTAAAAGAGAGGGCCGCCAAGACCTCCAACTCTGACCAGGTGGGAAACTGCAGCGGCCGCTGGGGTGAAAGAAAGCGGGCGCAGGGGCCAGGAAGGAGTCTCCGCCCCAGCGGACCAGAAACTTGCTGCGCCGGGACCGCGCGCCCCACACTCGGGCTCACCTCGTACGACGACTAGCACGGAACTGAAGGTCTGCCCTACGAGGTTGGACGCCGTGCAAGTGTAGAGGCCGCGGTCCGACTGCTTGCAGAAGAGAATTTTGAGCACGAAGTTCTCCTGCGCGTCCTCGTATATCATGTGACGCCGGCCTTCAGCCACCACCTGCCCATCCTTCTTCCATACGGTCTCGGGCTTGGGCTCACCGGTCACATAGCAACTTAGACGTGCGTGCTTGCCCTCTGTCACTGTGCACGTGCGCGTGCCGGCACCGGGTGGCGAGGGCGGAATGCCCTCGGCGCGCATGGCCTCGCGACGCCGCTGCAGATGTGCCAGGAGGCCGGCGGTGGAGGCCCCAGGCGGGCTGGCAGCGTCAGAGTCCGGGTCCACCACGAGTGCAGCGGCAGCACTCGCGGCGCCCAGCAGGTTTTCAGCTCGTACCTCATAGGTGCCGCCGTCTCGAGGTCGCGCCGCCTGGATGCGCAGTGCACTTGCCTCACCGCTCTCCTCCACGCGCACGCGGGGGGCGTCGGACGCGCCCAGGCGCCGCCCGTCTTTGGACCAACTCACCGCCGGAGGCGGCGACCCGCGCACGCGACAGCGAAAGGTGGCCTCGGCGCCCTCGCGCACGCGGATGGATGTGGGCCGCAGCAGGAAGTGGGGCGCCTGCTCTGCATATGCAGCGTCTGCATCCACCTGCAGGCCCACGGCCGCAAAGGCTTCACCAATAGCGTTGCGAGCCCGACACACATACTGCCCGCTGTCACCAAGCGCAAGGTCCAGGATGGTGAGGCGGTATAGGTCGCCGTCCTGGGCAAGTCGAAAACGTGCCCCTGCCTCCACCGGCTGCCGATCCTTCTCCCAGCTCACCTGCGGCGTGGGGTTGCCCACAATCTGACAGCTCAGCGTGGCGTCTTTGCCCACTGACACCACGAAGGCCTTGGGCCTAGTCAGGAAGCGTGGTGCACCGGTGAAAGTGGAGTGAGCCATGATGGTGGTGGCGGGGATGACCTGCACAGGGATGGAAGGGGGTCATTGTGGGGATGTGAATGAGACCCAATGCACTCTGAGACTCCTGCCTAGCCTGCCTGGCTCCTTGAATATCCCGTGACGCCTGGAAAACCCGGTTTAACACAGGGTGGACATCTCTCCTTCCCCCACCCCTGTGTCCAGAACACATCAACAGGTGGCACTGTGGTCTAGCAGTGTAGATTTACCCCTTTCTGGGCATTTGGAGTCGACGCCCCCACCTCAAATGGGCTCTTCTAACAGATGAGAGCATCTCCTCCTCCCTCTCCTTCCCACAGGTCATTCCACTGCCCCAGCCAGAGGTCAACACTTGAGCACCTGTCTCAAACCCAGGCCCTCCAGCAACCAGGAGGGACCCAAGTAGAGCATCACCAGTTTACTGCCTGCCAGCTTCACTGTACCTCCCACGCAAACCTGCCTAGTAAACAGTGGGCACTCTATCTGCCTGTGCATGTCTCCTGCCCCACATACTGCAGCCACTCAGAGTTTAAAACTCCAATTTTCTGTGTCCCACACACAAAAAGGGGAGATTCAAAAGGCCTGGGCAAGGGAGACTCCTGGTAGGTGGTCCATTCCTTGCACTTGTCTCCGCTCTCTGTTGTATGCTGTGTTGGGCTTTGCTCTGAGCCTCCGAGTTTACTGCATCCTGTGCCTGGCATGCCCCCTTTATCCCCCACCCTCCCTCCCAAACTACCCCTTAGCAGCCTCTCTGGGCTCCACCAAGGGGTCTCTCTCACCTGAAGCTGGGCCAAAGCAGGCCTACCTCTTCTGCAGGGTCCCTCACCTCCTGTCCACCACTAAGGTGGGCACATTTTTCATCAATGAACAAAGGAGGAATGAAAACTGGCTCCCAGCCAAGCAGGCTTTCCCTAATAACACAAGTGCCCCCAGCCCACTTCATTGACCACACCTTGCCCTCTGTCTCTGAGCACCCATCCCCCTTAAACCCTTCACAGGGCTTGACTTAGGTTGGATCAAGGAAGGTCTAAGGGCAGCACACAGTTAGTGTGTGGTAGAGGAGAACAGCTGCAGAGTTCCATAGGCTGTAGTAGACAAGATTAGCAATGTCCCCTTGGAAGAAGCACAGATTACCAGGCTAAAGTCACCTGGACCCAGCTAGCCAGATCTACCCTGAGTAGCTGTGAGTGAATTGGTCACTCTGCAACTTTCAACCATGACTGCCAACAAGGTATACTGTAGGAATGGGGTTAGACACCTGGGTCCTCCTGGGCACCATCAACACCAAAAGGCCCCTAGTGACCCTGGCCCTTGTCCATCCTAGGCTGAGCCTCAGCTGGCTGGCCCCCAGTAAAAATAGGGTGAGATGAAACTGTGTCCTGCCTGCATCATCATGTCTTATGTAAGAACAGGGTACACCAATGGGCCCCACTGGTCACTGGACTGGTCCAATATGCTTTAACTTCCTCAATATGCTGACTTGCCTACCCCATTGCCGAGAGGCCATTGCCATGGCATCCTGTGTGCACCCTCCCTTCAGCCACAGTCTCCAGTCTCTGGGCCTGGGTTGCCCACTGTGAGATGAGCTAGGTCAGTGTTCCTGGGGCCCTCCTGGTCCTGTGATTCAGGTACCTAATCTCCCTTAATCCCTTTTGAGGAGGCTGAGCCCAGACCAGAGCTGGGCTGCAGGCAGCGGGTGCCAGTCTGCTGACTCACTGTGCAGTCAGCACCTCTTTCCCCACCAGCCCCACCACCCTTAGCCAGGCCTGGACTTTTTGGGCCTGGGGAGAACCTGAGCAGGGGGCCACAAACAGCAGGGACTGGGCCCCAAGACCAGCCCTTTCTCAAGTCCAGTTCCCATGGGCACCTCCCTGGCCTTATTGTCCCCTCCATCGAGAAGCTATTTTGACATCAGCTCTCCAGGGACCTTGAGCTCTGAGCTCTTCCTGGCGTTTCCCAAAATCATACAGTTGGTCTGTGAGTTCCCCACCTACCCATCCACCTCCAGTACACCCAGAACCTGAGCTGCCCTGGCCAGAGCAGCCGCGGGTGCCTGCAGCACGAGTGAACATATATGCTCATGATCTCTCTGAACCAGGAGGCCAAGACCAGCAGTGGGAAGCTTCCATCACTGCACCTGCTAAGTGGGAGCTGGCCCCAGTCTTCCACAAATACAGACTGACCCTGGCCTGACAAGATTGTGTGAAGACCTTGAGGTTCTCACAGGCCCCCAGGGATGGCGCTGTGACCCTGCTGCAGGCCGAGGGCCTGTGTTCTTCCACAGTGCAGGGCCCAGGCTCAGGCAGCAGACTATATGATTCAAGGGGGCTCCTCCTGAGGTAAACACCTTGCAATCCCACAGCACCCTGGCCAGATGGTGTTCTCACTAGTCAGCAGGCCTGAAGCCAGAAAGGGGCTTGCCAAGTGCATATTCTCAAAGACTCGGGGGCTACTCTCCTTCCCTAACACCCGCATATTCCAGGTGAGGAAACAAGCAGAGCAGGCAAAGGGAGCTACCTGCAGCCACCTCTGGGGCTACCAAGAAATTCATCCAGGTACAAGGACATCTGCAGAGGCCCCCTCCTCCCACTGCCATATTTTGGGTTGGAGATTGCTAGATGTATAGACTTGTGGGCACAACAGGAGGGGGAGACTGAGGCCAGGACCTCACACTTCGCAGAGACAGAAAGTCGCTTTCTCAGATGTCTGCCTGGAAAGGCATTCCCTATGGACCATCCTTGTGTTTGCAGCCCCTCTGAGGCCTTGCCCCAGCTCTGTGAGTCTTGCCTTCCTGTCACTTACCACACCTGGGGTTACATCCTGAAGCCCAGGAACCCAGCAGCTGACCCATGCCCCACCCACAATTCCTCAGCCTCCTAACTTGCAGAACTTTGCCATCCTAGTGGCAAAGTTGAGGAGTCCAGGGACCATTTTCTGGAAGAGTCTAGAGTCAGAACTGCAACCCCCCTCCTAGGAACTCCATCTCACCAGCCCTCCCTCTCTCTCCCTATCCCCTTGAGATGGAATCTGTGGCAGGTCAGTCCCCTGCACGCCCTTCCAGAATGGACTTCCAAGGGCAGCTTCTCAAGGCTGTGCCTCACCTTAGACCCCTGGGCCTGTCAGCTTCCCGCACTCCAGGGGAAATTCTTTCCTGGAGTCAGGTGTCAGTGCCCCTCTGGCTGTCCCCTCCACTGAGCCAACAGGCCCAAAATAGCCCCAGCTGTCAGCGGGCATCTATCTCAACAGGGTTGGGGGCAGGGCCTACCGGACCCCCAGGCCGCTCTCAAAGTAGGGGGCACCTGGCGAGGCAGTGAGTGCATGAAGCTGGCCCCAACCCTCCCTGCCCCTGGCCACATGAGCTGCCCTTTTTCACATGAGGGCCCAGCTCTGGGTCACTGGTAAGGCAGGGGCTGAAATCCAGGCTCCTGTCCTGTGGAGCTGCACAGCCTGACCAGACCCCCAAGTCCTTCTGTTCACCAGAGCCGTGACCTTCAGCTGAGCCATCCTCTAGGAGCATAGGACAGTCCCCACCCTGCATGGCACTCTGCCTCCTCACCTGTCTTGGGGGGAGCTTCAGTCAGGGTCCAAGCCTAGGGCCCAGACGGTGAGGCCAGGGCTGCTGGGTCTTACCTCCCTCCAAGGCCCAGGACCGACACAGTTTTCACCCAGCAGCCCACACTCCGGCCGGTCCTCAGAATGGACAGGGACGAAAGGACAGGCAGACACTGTCAGCTGGAGATAGCTGGGCCCGCCCCCACCCCACCCCCCCCACCGACCAGGCCAGGCCAGCC
>NW_006159672.1:8542163-8554341 GCF_000334495.1 Tupaia belangeri chinensis | reverse complement strand
GCCCCCACCCCACCCCCACCACCGACCAGGCCAGCCCAGCCCAGTTCCAAAATAGCCCGGGTGTCACTGTCCAGGATTCAGTTTCACCATCAGCCCTGTGGGAGGCAAAGGGCAGACACTCAGGGGCACAGCCAGGAGCAGCAAGACCCTGTGTCCCCCAGGCTGGGGGAAGGGGCCAGATTGCAGCTGGCCCAGCCCCCTCCTCAGACCAGCATCCTGTAGTCCTGGGAGGAAAGGAGCCCAAGGCACTGAGGATAATTCTAAGGGGGACAAGGGTCCAATACCAGGGAACCTGATATGGACATCAAGAGGGACCCAGGACCAACTCCGAAGGCAACCCAGGACCACCCCCAAGAGAGATTTAGATCCAAGTCTAAGGTGAACCCACAACCTAAACATCTTGGGGCCAGGCAGTGGAAGGGAGCAACCAGGAGCCAAGTGTAGGTCTCCCAGTCAGCCCTGCACTGGCCAACCACACTTGTGACAAAGTGGGTTCCTTGTCCAACTCTCATCTGGTCCAACCTGGCCCCTCCTGGAAGCCATCAACCTGACTGGATCTCAAGGATATCTTTAAGTGAGAGTGGGGGTCCTGTGAGAATCCAGCCTGTCCAGGGTCTTGTCCCTACCCTGGGGGACTGAGGAAATGTTGTCAGTGCCTGCTGCTTCATGCCCCAGGACTGGCTGCCCCAGACACTCCCTCCCACTGCCCCTATGTCTTCAGTTCAAGTACAAGTATGGACAGCATGTTGGGCAGGCCTCACGCAGGGGGAAGGTAGGCTTTACCTGGTGGCAGGGGTCTCACCCAGAGTCGAAAGAAGCTAGCATGGGGCTGGCAGGTAGGGTGGTGGTTAAGGGCACTGGATTCCCACATGGCTGCCTGCAGTTCAAGTCCTGTACCTGGAGGCTTGCTTTCTCACTTTCCCTCTCTCTCTCACTCTGTCCCTCTCTGGTCAAATTTAAATGAAAGAAAGGGAAAGGAAGGAAGGAAAGAAGGAAGGAAGGAAGGAAGGAAGGAAGGAAGGAAGGAAGGAAGGAAGGAAGGAAGGAAGGAAGGAAGGGAAAGGAAGAAAGGAAATAATTATTTAAATAAATTTAAAAAAGAGAAGCCAGCTTGGAAGCACTGAGGCCTTTCCTAAGGATGAGCTGGATCCCAGGGAAGCACTGCTCTTTGGGGTGCATGCCCTGCATGCCCACATTTGAGGGTTTGGGTAGCCAGGCCACACATACCTCATAACCTGGGGACCCCTTTCCTCAGTTGTGTCACCAGGCTGACTCCCAGCTGCTGGAATCATGAGTCAGAAAAGTGATCAGCAGGCAGGGCTCCAAAGCTGACTACGGGAGGGTGGTTCAGGCTGCTAGAGAGAAAGGCCTAAGCAAAGACCTAGAAGTTGGAATGAGCGTAGGAAGAGGATGATCCTCTGGGAGCCAGAAGCTGCTCTGTGCCTCCAGGCTTCACTACCATCCCCAAGCCAGCTTCAGAGTTCCATGTCCTCACCTTGCACATGCAGCCTCTGGTGAGTGTTCTCTTCTGGGTTGCAGACTGGTGGTATCTCATGTCCTCATATAGCAGAAAGAAAACAAGAAGGCAAGAGTCTCTCTGGGGTCCCTTTTATAAGGGCACTAATCCCAATCATAAGGGCTCCATTTCATAACCTAACAATCTCCCAGAGGCTCCACTTCCTAACACCATTACCTTTGGGGTGAGGATTTCAACATAAGACTTTGAAGAAACACATACATCCAGGCCATAGCACCAGTGTGGAAAAAAAGGACAGGAAGGAGACATCAGCCCCAGAAGCATGACTCCAGAGACCCAGAGTTGGTGCAGAAACATGTGTGCATGTGTTGTGCAGCCAAATATGTGTGCATATTTGTGTTTGCATGTGTACGTGTGGCATGTATGTAAGAGTGCACATGTATATGTGTTTACATAGGTGCATGCATGCATGGTTGTGTGTGTGTGTGCATCCATATGTATTTGGCTGCATGCATGCATGCTGCACATCATCTCAGAGCAAGGTCTTAAGAGATCAGTGGGAAGTTCAGTGCTGGCTAGTCTACAGGTTCTCTTAGTAGAAGCAAAGCTACTTAGGTCCCCAGGAGCCACCCCTGGCCTCCTGGCCATCCTCAACAGTTGCCTTTCCCACAGCATCCCCAGTGCACCAAGTCCAGTCTTTATTACTTATTTTTTTGTCTCATACACTTCTTTTAATTTGTAGGTCCCCTTCTTTTGTTTCTTACTTCCGTGCATATTTGTTAATGTAAGCAGGATATTTATCCTGCAGAGATTCCAGAGGTTGACTCTTGTCCAGAGCACCCCGGAGGGACATTCACACCATCCGAGGCTGCAAGACATCATGACTCAGTGCCTAGCCAATGGTCTGTCCCCATTTGTTGTGGTACTCTGCCAAGAGAACTTGTACTGAGCCAATAACTGGAAACCAGGGTGGGGTGGGCACAATTTGCTTAGGAAAAACAAATGTTGATTCTGTTTCTTTACTGTTTTATTTGTTGCTGTTGTTGTTTTGCTAGAGGGCATGGGTGCTTGCCAGATAGAGACAGAGACAAAGGGAAAGAAAGCACTCCCCATGGGCAATGATCATACCACAATCCTTTTTCCTTTATCCCTTCCTTCTTTCAGGAGTTTGAGTACACACACATGTGCCCAGTGTGTTTCTCAAGCTGCCAAGCCAGGACTTAAACAGCATGGCCATCCATATGGGATCCAGTTGCCCTAACCACCAGGCCATGGAGCCAGCCTGATTCCGTTTTTTTGAATGCCAGTTTTTGCATGAATTCCCTATTACTCATCACTGTCTAACAAGGGATTTTATATCTCAGTGGGCTGACAATCGGGTTTTATTTCATTGAAATTGGTACTCCAATAGTCACATTTGGACAAGTCTGCTACAAGGCTCAGAAGGCTGGAGTATACAGGGGACCTTGGCGCCTGCACACACTGCCCTGGACTGCAAAGTACCTGGCCCCCAACACACCCCATATATTGGGTTTGGTGAGAGAGGAGGCTGTGCTCCCAGCTCAAAACAAATCCCTCTACCTGTATGATACTGCATGAGGGCAGAATGGGAGGGAGAGCTTGTAGCAAGATAACAGCTCAGCTGCCCAGAATGAGCCAGGATATATACCTGTCATCGTGAGAGAAGGAGCACAATGGGTTAGGGGTGTAGAGGGCTCCCAGCACAGACCCTCCCGTCAGTCTAGTAATGGCCTCTGAGCCAAGAATACCTATGGCTCCCACTTATACTCTGACTCCTCCCTCTTCTACAGCTCAGCTCCACAATACATTATTATTAACCACGGTCACATTGCTGTACATTAAGTCTACATAAATTATTCATCCTGCGTAACTATTACTTTGTACCCTTTCTGTATACATCAAAGAAAACAATCAGCAGTTTGAAGAGACAACCTACAGAATGCAAGAAAATATTTGCAGACCATGTATCTACTAATGAGTTAATAGCTAAAATATATTAGAAATTCCTAACAACTCAATAACAAGGAAACAACCACTGTTTTCCAGCTGGAACCATGGAGGGCATTAAATAGAAGAAAAAGAAGGTTCCTGCTGCAGCAGAAACCCTTAAGAAAAAGTGAAGAAGTTTTGCAGAGCTGAAGATCAAGTATCTGGGAAAGAAGTTTGTTCAAAAGATGCTTCAAAGGGCAAGGAGGAAGTTTATCTATGAAAAAGCTAAGCACTATCATAAGGAATATAGATAGATGTACAGAACTGAGATTCGCATGGCCAGGATGGCGAGAAAAGCTCGCAACTTCTATGTATCTGCCGAACCCAAACTGGTGTTTGTAATCAGGATCAGAGGTATCAATGGAGTGAGCCCAAAGGTTTGAAAGGTGTTGAAGGTGTTGCAGCTTCTTCATTTTTGCCAGATCTTCAATGGCACCTTTGTTAAGCTCAACAAGGCCTCAATTAACATGCTGAGAATTGTGGAACCATATATTGCATGGGGTACCCGAACCTGAAGTCAGTGAATTAACTAATCTACAAGTGTGGTTATGACAAAATCAATAAGAAGTTAATTGCTTTGACAGATAACTCTTTGATTGCTCAATCTCCTGTTAAATTTGGCATCCATCTGCATGGAGGATCTGATTCATTAAATCTACACTGTTGGAAAATGCTTCAAACAAGCAAACAACTTCCTATGGCCCTTCAGACTATCTTCTCCATGAGGTGGAATGAAGAAAAAGACCACCCATTTTGTAAAAGGTAAAGATGCTGGCAACAGGGAAGACCAAATCAACAGACTTATTAGAAGGATGAACTAAGATATCTACCATGATTATTTTTTAATGGGCAAAGAACCTGAATAGACATTATTCAAAAGAAGACATATAAGTGTTCAACAAGTCTATGAAAAAATGCTTAATATCACTAGTCATGAGAGAATGCAAATCAAAACCACAGTGAGGTATTATTTCACTTCTGTTGAATATATGAGCTATTATCAAAAATACAACAAAACTACACACTAGGATTATTATTATGGGGTGCGTAGGCCCTGTCCCATAGCCTAGTGGTTAAGGCTGATCCCACATGGCCAATTGTGAAATTCTAATTCTGGCCCTGTAGCTTGAAAACACACCCAGCACATGTATGTGCATGTCCAAAATCCTGACAAGATGGAGAAAAGAGGAGGAAGGATTGCAGCCTGACCATGGCCCACCGAGGAGGGCTTCCTCTGTCTCTCCCTCTTTCTCTCTTTCTCTCCCTGGCAAGCACACCTGCCCTCTGGCTTTTAAACAAAACAAAACAAATTGAAAGAAATGGGGTGGGTATTTCTACATGACATACTTGTATGTTATTGGAGTTCTGAACACTAAGCATAAACTTCTTTGGAAGAAAATGTAATGAAGGACAAAAATTAGTTCCAGGAAAACTGAAAGGGTTAGAGAAACTGCCTGGAAGGCATTGGTCCTCCTTGTCCCCCTTTACACTGGTGACTGCCCCCTCCACAAGGCAACTTGAAGGTGGAGGAAACAGTCCAGCATTATCATTCAAGAGATAGAAGCCACTCATGGAGATGGGGGGAGGGGCTGAAACAGATTAATTCTAAGTAAAGGCTTCTATAAGTGATGTCTTTTTTTAAATGGAAGTATCTTCTTTCTTTTCAGTTGGGTCGAATACAAATATCCCACTTTGAAGTAAATGTTTTCTAGTAATACATTAAGATCAGATTTTAAGCAAAGTTAAAGAGCTTTTTTTAAATTTGTAAATTTAATTTTATTTTTCATTATTATTAAGTTATAATTTTCTACAGGGCATATGTGCTCATCAGAGACAGAGGAAAAGTGAGAATGCAAACCACCAGGTCCAGAACTTGAACTACAGTCAGCCATATGGGAGTTCATTGCCTCAACCACTATGCTACCTGCTGGTCCCAAAGTTAAAGATATTTAACAGTCAGCTCTAACTTCAGAAAAGAGAAGTCTTTTGATTTCCACCTTAGTTGAAAATTGGCTCCCTGGGCTGGCCCGGTAATGCAGTGGTTAAGCACTATGCATAGAAAGCCAGATCCTGCATGGCCTGCCAAGGTTCGAATCCCACTGCTATGGCTTGAAATACACTCTAGGTGCATTTCTCTGTGTTCTCAGAATCTGAATGGAATGGGAAAATGGAGAAAGATGTTATGATATGACTACATCATGTTCGGGGGTTCTCTCCCATGAAGACACATCCTGTAATGATGAAATAAAAATATTTTTAAAACAAGTTTATGTTGTGGAATGACTTCTGTAATGATATTCAGGTTCTTGGTATTTCAGCAAAGAATTGGGGAAAAAAAAACACACAAATAGTGAAAGAAAAAGGTAGTTTTATTTTTATTTATTTATTTATTTATTTATTTATTTATTTATTTATTTTTGGAGAGATTTGCACTGTAGGGCGCGTGCGCTTGCCAGACAGACAGCGAGAGACAGAGAGACAGAAAGCGAGAAAACAACACGCTGCAATCCCTTCTCCTCCATTCTCCTCTCGGGATCTTGGGCACGCACGCACACACACCCGGCGTGAGTTTTAAGCCACTGGGTCCGGGACGCGAACCGCAGTCAACTACGTGGGAGTCCAGCGACATAGTCATTACGCTAACTGCTGGTTCGAGAATTATCTGCCCCTGTTGGTTTTTCTATCTAGTCACATGGACCGATGCTCCATCCAGCCCCCTTCCCCACTTCCATTTTCTAGCTTTCTCCTGCCTCTTCTGGAGCCAGCACCTTTGGCTAGGGGTTAAAGGGAGCCAGATCCCATATGACTGACCTAGGATCAAATCCTGGCCCTAGAGACTTGAAAAACATGCTGGGTGCCTGTGTGTGTGATGGAGAAATGAAGAAGGGATTGCAGTGTGACCATGTCTGACTGAAGGATGCTTCTCTCCCTTCCCTCCCCGCCCATATCTTCTCTCTCTGGCTAGTGCACATACCCTCAAGCAATTAAAAAAAGAAAAAACAGGGGCCAGCAGATGGCATAGTGGTTGCGTCGCTGAACTCCCACATGGTCAACTGCAATTAGAGTCCCAGACCTGGTGGCTTGAAACTCTCACTGGGTGCATGTACATGTGTGCCCAAGATCCCAGGAGGATAGTGGAGGAGACGGGATTGTGGCATGGCCATCGCCATAATTTCTCACTTTCTCTCTCACCATCTCTGTCTCTTTCTCGCTGGTGAGTGCATGAGCCCTATGATGAAAACCTCTTAAAAAAAAAAAAAAGAATTAGAAGAAGAAAGAAAAATAAAAATTTGTCCCCTCATATAAGGTGGGAGAGGCCCAAAATATTTGCTGTTAGCCACAGCTAAAACTTGACAATAGGTATTTTTAGGGACCAGCAGATGGCATAATGGTTACGTCACTGGACTCCCACATAGCTGACCACAGTTTGAGTCCAGGACCCAGCCACTTAAGATTCATGCTGAGTACATGTGCATGTGTGCCCAAAATCCCAAGAGGAGAATAAAGGAGAAGGGATCGAGGCTTGGCCATCCCGCAAGGGGGGGGGGACGATTTCTTACTTTCTGTCTGTGTTTCTCCAGTAAGTGCATGTGCCCTATAGCAAAAAAAACTCTAAAAAAAAGGATTTTTAAAAGAAATCTGACATTTCAGCCATATTAAACATACATGTATATGTATATATGAGGCCTCCTGTAAAGATATGAGCTTCTTTTTTTTTTTTTTTTTTTGAGAGGTTTTTGCTATAGGGCACGTGCACTCACCAGAAAGACAGAGAGAGACAGAGAGACAGAAAGCAAGAAATCATCCCCCAGGGGGGATGGCCAAGCCACAATCCCTTCTCCTCCATTCTCTCGGGATCTTGGGCACACACACACATACACCTGGCATGAGTTTAAGCCACTTGGTCCAGGACTCGAACCACAGTCGACTACATTGGAGTTCAGCGACATAGCCATTACGCTAACGCTGGTCCCTAAGATATGAGCTTCTTAATCAACAGTATTTCTCCCTTCTTGAACCCCTGCTAACTACATATTCCTGTCTGCTATATTGATTTCTCACTTTCCTTCTCTCTCTTTCCTGTGAGCACACACACCCCATGGCAAAAATCTAAAAAGAAATTATAATTTTTCTGTATGTCTCACCTAACAGACACATTCCAAATTCCTCCTTAGAAAAATGGACCTTCTCTCTATTTTCAAAATATAAAATCCCGACCCTGGGGCTGGCAGGTGGCATGGTGGTTAAAGGCGCTGGATTCCCACATGGCCAACCGTGGTTCAAGTCCTGGACCTGGCAGCTTGCTTTCTCACTCTCTCTCCCTCTCTCTCTCTCACTCTGTCCCTCTCTGGTCAAATTGAAATAAACAAATGAATGAGTAATAAATAGAAAAGTTAAATAAAATAATTTTTAAAAAATCCCTGCCCTGTCTTTTCTAAAACTTAATAAGGACTTTGGCCATATAAAACAAATATCTTTGAATCTGTCTGTATTTTTTGTGTTTTACGGCATGTCTACACAAAACGAAAGCCCTTAAAGGAATTTTAAATTAGCATAGAAATAAATGAGTACTGGGAACCAGCAGTTAGCATAATGGCTATGTCGCTGGACTCCCACGTAGTCGACCGCAGTTCGCGTCCCGGACCCGGTGGCTTAAAACTCACGCCGGGTGCTTGTGCGTGCATGCCCAAGATCCCGAGAGGAGAATGGAGGAGAAGGGATTGCGGCGTGACCATCCCCCCAGGGGTGATTTCTCTCTTTCTGTCTCTATGTCTCTCTCTGTCTGTCTGTCTGGCGAGCGCACGCACCCTATAGCGAAAAAAACTCTCAAAAAAAAAAAAAAGAAAGAAATGAGTGCTCATAAATTATTTAAAAGTGCT
This sequence comes from Tupaia belangeri chinensis, assembly GCF_000334495.1. Classification (NCBI taxonomy): domain Eukaryota; kingdom Metazoa; phylum Chordata; class Mammalia; order Scandentia; family Tupaiidae; genus Tupaia; species Tupaia belangeri. The sequence goes on along the minus strand of NW_006159672.1, from coordinate 8,545,974 downwards.
AAAGTCATAGAAACTAACCTAAACGTTTTTCAAGTTCACATGATTTTTAGCAATCTTTAGTAAATAAAAATAATAATGGTCAAATTAAAACAGACATGTCTGTGTTAAATATAATGTACACATACAACTTTAATATCTATTAGATGTTTTAAATCACAAAAGTATGAGTTTGACCTAAGAACAAGTGTGCAAATAAAAATGCAGTGCAGTATCCATTACCTCATGTGTATCAGACACAAAAGCAACGCAAATACTCACGTATGTACCTTTAATGTTCTTGCTTTTAGGATACAGCACTATAAAGTGGTTAATAAAAAAATAAACTTTCTCACTGCAGAGAAAGGAAAGAATATTTTATTGCTGGTAGCTGTGCCTGTTTAAAATTCTTTCTTTCTTTCTTTCTTTCTTTTTTTTAAGCTGGCCCTGTGGCATGGTGGTTGGGAATACAGATCCCACACAGCCAACACCAAAAGCTATTGGTACCAGCAGATGGAAAAACATTCCATGTTTTGGCCAGCTTAAGGCAGCCAGATTCCACATGGCTGAGGTTAAGGCAATTAGATGCACATGGCCAACCCCACAATTCAAATCCTGACCTCAGTGGCTTGTAAAACACAATAGAAGTATGTGTGCCCCAAACCCCAACAGGGTGGAGAAATGAAAGACAAAGAATTGTGGCATGACCATGCCACACTGGAGGGTACTTTCTCTCTCTCCAGCTCTCTCTCTCTCTCTCTCTCTCTCTCTCTTTCTCTCTCTGGTGAGCACATGCACCCTCTGGCAAATAAGAAAACAAACAAAATATGCCAGGCACAAAATAGAAAGTAAATAAAAGTCTTTCTTTCTTGGCCACAGCAAAGAAAAGTAGGGAGGAAGGGGCGTATGACTTGATAGCCTTGTGACTGCTTGTACCCTACTGGGGGGTGTTTGCTCTTTCCATCACTGTTGCTATCAATCACATATACTCTGGCCAAAAAAGACAAAAACAAAAGATCCAAGACCTATCTATTCTAATCCTATAAGGGACACTGTAATTGCAACAAAAACTTTACTGAGAATGTAATTATTAAACACTTGTAAAAATAATAATAAAATACAAGTTAAAAATAAAAAAAAAAAGATTGGACCAGTAGTTGGCGTAATGGCTATGTCGCTGGACTCCCACAGGTTCCCTGGCTTAAATTCACAGTGGGCATGTGTGCATGTGTGCCCAAGATCCCGAGAGGAGAATAGAAGAGAGGGGATTGAAGTGTAGCCATTCCCCCGGGGGTGCGATTTCTCGCTTTCTGTCTCTCTATCTCTCTCTTTCTAGCGAGCACATGCATCCTATAGCAAAAACCTCTCAAAAAAAAAGTATAAAAAACATTGACTGAACATATTATGTGCACATCCACAGCTGTCCTTTATATCCATTTAAAAATTCAAGTAAACATTTCAAGTTTTGATCTTGCTAAAATACTGATGAAAATCTTACCATACTGTAAAATATTGTAAATGCCAAAATTTCAATTAAACAGTTTTTTTGTTGTTGTTGTTTTACAAAATACCATTCAATTATAGAAATTACCTGGAGCAAAGAGGTTTAGCTGTCCCCTGACTCTCATCTCACTACAAAAATATTTCTTAGTGATTTTTTAGAATGATGTTAGAATTAAATCTAAAAAACATGGGACCAGCAGATAACGTGATGGTTACATCACACTGTACTCCCACATGGCCAATGGTGGTTCAAGTCCTGGACCTGACAACTTCAAACTCATGCCAGACACATGTGCATGTGTGCTCAAAATCCTGAGAATGGAGAAGAAGGGATTGTGTTGTGGCCATTTCCCCCAAGAGTGATTTCTTAGTTCCTGTCTATTTCACCCTCTCCCCTCACCCCCAGTGAACATGTGTGCCCTATAGCAAAAATCTCTCTGAAAAAAAATTACATCTAAAAAACAAATTTTTCTAAATAATATTGGGATATGCAATGGCATTCATAATTATGTTGAAAATTGATTCAACATCAGAATGAGACTTGAGATTCTCTAGAACAAATCTTCAAATCCTCATGAATCTTCAAAAGAAAGTGATACATGACAGATTTTCAATATCATGATCAAAACTTCACCAACATACTATTCACATATATCATGTGATTGTTAATATAATTAATATAATGTTAAGATAATAGGAACAATCATAATAAAGAAAGAAACAAGTAGAATAGGTTTTGGAACAGTGGCCACAATAGAATAAAGAACATTGGTGATAATTAAGCATGTCCTTTCAAAAAACCAGTAGAGCAATTTTCAAATGTACACAACATAATGAAAAGTGTTGAAGAGGATAAATAGGTTTATATTCTTGATTTGAGTATTGTCCACCATATACATGCCTTTAAAAACCAAACTGTATCTAACAAAGATGTACAACAATTGTATGTAAATCAGAAATTACAATAAAAGAGAAATAATTACTAAGGCATTTGCTCACCCCAGGTTTTATAATACCTGATTCCCTTATCCTATGTTCCAGGAGGAGATTGGAGGAGAAGAGATTGCATAACTGCCATCCCCCTAGGAAGTGATTTCTCACTTTCTGTCTTGCTGTCTCTCCCACAAGCACACATGCCCCATAGCAAAAATATCACTCTAAAAAGAAAAAGAGAAATTCCTGCAAAATTTTTAAACTTATACCCAGACCACATCTCAGGACAAATAAAAAGATCTAGAAGATGAGAAGGATTGAGGCAGCAGTTTTAAGGCTCCCCAAGGTGCCTGCAATGCATCCAAGGTTGAGAACCTCTGGCATAAGCCACAGCTCAAAAATGGGGTGCAGAGGTCCTGCTTCTGAGATGGCAGTATAAGGAGCTCTGCTCAGCCATTCTTCAGGAAAAAAAATAATAATTAATTAAATTAAAAAAAAAATATATATATATATGTATATAAAACATGGAAACTGATTTTTTGTATTATAATTCATCATAAATTGTTGTAAGTTCATAAAGCAAAGGAAAAATCATTTATTGAGGAAAATCTACTAACACTTGGTAAGAACAGTGAGTCTGTAGCACTTTAGCCAGTGTCATCTCTTCCATGCCTGGCAGCTCAGGCTGATGGAATCTCCATTCTAGCTAAGTGTGGCTAACAAGATGTAATTCCCTTTTCTCTCAGCCCCCTTGTCAAGAAATACAGTATCTCACCAAGAGGGGTAGGCCATCAATTACCATCTTCTCAAACTCCAAGCTGAAGATGCTAAATTCCTGGTAAGTGTGACTGAGAGTTTGAAGCCACCCTAGACATTCCAGATTGAGAATATTGGGGTCCTACATACCCTCACACTATCCTACAGAGCAGAGGTTCTACACTGAGAGAGAAAAAAAAAAAAAGACTAGAGGCTATCACTACCTAGAATACTTAGAGGTTTTGTCAAAGAGGAAAAGCAACCCATAAGAACAGAGAGTCCCGAAGATCTCCTAGAAGGAATGAACTTTGTTTCAAACAATTTGGGAAAGTTCAAGCCTAAGGGTGCCCTTGGAAATAATAGTTCCTCTTATTTAGGACCTGTTGTCTAGCCAAGCTAAATCATGAGCTAGCTAGTTCACCAGAGAGAAACATGGACCAAAACAGCTAAAAAGAACCTCCCAGGATCAGGGGGAAAAAAAAAAAAAAAAAAGCAACTCAAAAAGTGCCACTGACGGGAACCAGCAGTTAGCATAATGGCTATGTCGCTGGATTCCCACGTAGTCGACCGCAGTTCGCGTCCCGGACCCGGTGGCTTAAAACTCACGCCGGGCGCGTGTGCGTGCGTGCCCAAGATCCCGAGA
>NW_006159672.1:8538880-8542069 GCF_000334495.1 Tupaia belangeri chinensis | reverse complement strand
AAGGAAAAAAAAAAAAAAAAAAAAAAAAAAAAAAAAAAAAAAAAAAAAAAAAAAAAAAAAAACTACCACTGACCAAAAGCTTATGGAGTAATTTATACCCCAGGGCATTGTTGAAAATTGTAGACCAATCAGTCAGTAATTAGTAGACTTTAACAACTAGATATGATATCAAATGATTCAGAAGAATTACTTAACAAAAGGAACTGTGCAAAGGGAGAGTCAAAGAGAACCCTCCTAAAATCTGTCTTCCCATATAACTTTGGGCATGCTCAAGGCTGTATCCTCTGAGAAGTGACACCAGAGTGCTCACATGACAGAGAAAATAGTCTAGTCAAGTCACATAACAAAAATCCCAAAAGGGAGGAGATGGGATTGTAGCGTGAGGATTCCCCCTGGGGGGGGGTGATTTCTCGCTTTCTGAATTTCTGTCTCTCTCTCTGTCTCTCCAGTGAATGTACGTGCCCTATAGCAAAAATCTCTCTTAAAAAAAAGTACATAATTGAAATGAAGCATTCATGACAAGGGCTTAATGGTAGATTTTAAGTGTCAAAAGAAAGAATCAGTGCATTTAAGACTGATTGAGATTGTGGAATCCAAAGGAGAAAGAGTATAAAGAATGAAGAAAATGAACACAGCCTTAGAAAATTGTGGGACACCATTAAGTGCACCAACATACACATGAAGAAAACAACACATCATGTAAAAGGGAAGCCCAATGAGATTAACAGCTGATTTCCCATCAGAAACAATGAATGTCAAAAAGCAGTGGGAAGGCAGAATAAAAAGAATAATTCAATATATAAACTTTTCTTGTACAAAAAAAATTGAATGACTTTGATCATTGAAATTTTTTTTTTTTTATCTGTGTGTATAACTACCTGTTTCTTCCTATCCGAGCCTTAAGCACCATGTGAGCATAAGGAACAAAGCACACATCGGGGTAAATTATTCTCTTTCACCAAAATAACAACCCAAATAGGGTGTTTAAAAATGCTAAGTCAGACTGGGCACAGATGCATGTGACTATAATCTCATATCCTCAGGAATCTGAGGCAGAATGATTTCAAGTTTGAGTCAGCCTGAACAACACTGTGAGACCCTGTCAAAAAAAAAAAAAAAAAAAAAGTTAAGTCAGAACATTAAAATAAATGTGACATGCTTAAAATGATGTTAACATTATTCATATTAGTAACTACTATCTTCTTTTTATTTTTATCAGAGGGCCCATGTGCTCACCAGGAAGAAACAGAGAGAGAGAGACAGAAAGTGAGAAAGGACCCACCCCATTGTCATGCCACAATCCCTTCTCCTCCATTTATCTGTACTTTCTGGGATTTTGAGTGTGCACGCATATATACCTGATGTGTTTCTCAAGCTGCTGGGTCTGGCACTTGAACTACGCAGTCAGCCATATAGGATTCAGTTGCCTTAACCAGCACACCATGGGCTGGCTCCTAACTATTATTGAAACTTATTTAAAATATTCAGCAATGCTTTAAACTTCTAGATGCTGGGGATTTTAATACCATTGGTTAAATTCTAAAAATTCTCTGATGGGCCCTTTATATTTTCTTATGTTGTTCAAAAAGAATTCATTTGCTAAAATTGAAAAAATGGCCACATAATTCGATGGTGTTTCATGAAGCAAGGCTTGTAAAAGAATTTAAGCAATATAAAACAAACACAAGGATTTTGATAATCTATCAAGGGCTCATGAAAAATCTTTTTGACACAATGAAGGAAAATGAACCTCTGGGCACCCTTATATCAGCACATGCATCACAGTTTTGAGTCCTTCCTCTGTGTGTCATGGTTTAAAATTAGAGTCCACGGGGCCTGGTAGTCACATGGACCATACTGCTACCACCCTCCCACCCCAACAGCTGCCATCTCTCATTGGAAATGCTAAGATTAGGACTGTACAAATTCCTACCGTAGAAATTAATGCTGCAATTAACTGGGTGACTTAATTTGGCAATCTTGCATTCTATCATGGTTAGAAAATGACTCTTCTCACTGCTATGACTTTGCTATAGAGTGACTCAGTTTAAGACTGGCCTCTTTGGTCTCTCTGAGGAACTTCAAAAGCCAACTCAATTTTAGACATTAGTTCTAGGGATCAACTTATGCAACATCCTCTATTGTTTTCTTGTCCCATAACTGTGCTGAGATAGACTGTTGCCTGCACAGTAAACTGCAAAGCTGTCCAGGGTCTTCAGTGGCCACCAGTAGCTCTTCAATGGCCAGAACCAGAGTTATTGCATCTAGGAGAGTTGAGAATATGGCCAAGTGAGGGTTATGGACAGAAAACAAAGCAAGAAATAGTTCCTACTTTCTTACTATTGACTTCCAAATTTACTGGGAATTTTTCTGAGGATGATGTAGTAATTAAGATAGTGACTCAGGGGTAAATAGGCCAATGGGATTATAGGGAGCCTCAGAACGGACCTTGCATAACCAAATGCCGAAGTTCCTCTGCAGAGGAATGGGGAAAATGTTCTGAACAATCAGTTGTTTTTTTTTTTTTTTTTTTTTTGGCCAGAAGGCTCATGCACTGACCAAAGAGAGACAGAGAAGCAGAGAGAAAGAGAGGAGGATAGGGATAAAGCACTCCCCAATGAGGTGTGGTCATGATATAATCCCTTCTCCTCCATTTCTCCATCTTGTTGTATTTGGGGCATGCATACACACATATATCCAGCATGTTTTTCAAGTCACCAGGTTGGGATCTGCACTGCAGTTGGCTATGTGGCTTCCTTAGCTTCTATGCTATGGGGTCAGTTTCACAACTGCCTATTTCATAAAAAAAAAAAAAGAAAAAGGATTGAAACTCCATTTAATATTAATTGAGTAGTGTCCCCCCCAAAATATATGATGAAGTCTTTACCCTCAGAACCTGTGGATGGAGCCTTATTTAGAGATAGGGTCTTTACAGACATAATCAAGTTGAGATCCAGTCATCAGGGTGAGCCCTAATCCAATAACTGATGTCCTCATAAGAATGAAAAAGACGGAGACAGACATAGATGGAGGTAAGAGACAGACATAGATGGAGGTAAGAGACAGACATAGATGGAGGTAAGAGACAGACATAGATGGAGGTAAGGAGACGTAGAAACACGCGACCGTGTGAAGATAGAGGGAGATACTGGAGGTAGATTGGGGAGTATCTGCTTATAGTGTCCTTTC
>NW_006159672.1:8509666-8533004 GCF_000334495.1 Tupaia belangeri chinensis | reverse complement strand
CTTTCTATCTCTCTCTGTCTCTCTGGCAAGTACCACACACCATCTAGCAAAAGTCTCTCTCAAGGGACCAGCAGGTGGTGTGGTGGGATTGGAAAAGTGTAGCACATATACTCTATGGAATACTACTGGGCCATCAAAAACAAGACCCTGGCATTTGATAGAAAGTGGATCAATATCGAAGATTTACTGTTGAATGAAGCAAGCCAAGGTTATGAAAGAGAGATATTGTATGTCCCCATTTAACATACACCAACTGTCCTCACTCTATAGTGAAAACTGAGAGATTAGAGGACACAGTTGTATTAAAAATGGTTATAGATTCTGGAGATAATGTAGGAAGAGGATGAGAGAAGGGGAAGAATGTAAGGAAAGAAATTAAGGAGGAATATATAGAGGCAAAACACTTATGGGACACAGAAATAGGTTATTATCTGTCGATGACAATGTGTTTTGTATCCTCAACTGGATTGGTGTGAAGTGTATTCATGTTTGGTAAATTCAGCTTAGAGCAAAGTGATATATAGTGATTAAATGTATAAAATTTTTAAAATTGAATTTAAAAAAAATTCAAACTGGCAGAGTTGCATTCTGGCATCAACAGAATAGAAAATATAAGGGGTCTTTAAAAAGTTTATGAAAAGTGTGCATTATGAGAAAACTGTTCATACATTTCAAATGTTTGTGTGAATACCAAAATAAACTCATACTTTAATTCTAAAAAAAAAAAAAAAGTGAATGAAATTCTGACATATACAGCTACATGGATGAACCTTGAGGACATTATGCTATGTGAACTAAACCAGTCTCAAAAAGACAAACACTATATGATTTCATTTATATGAGGTCCTTAGAGTAGCTAAATTCACAGACATAGTAAGTATAATGGTGGTTGTCAGGGTCTGGGGGGAGAGGAACAAGTTATTGTTTAGTACATACAGAATTTCCATTTGGGAAGATGGAAAGTTCTGGAGATGAATGGTGGTGATGGGTGCACAAAGTGAATGTGCTGACTGCCATTGAACTGAACACTGAAAAATGGTTAATATGATACATTTTATGATATATGTGTGTGTGTGTGTATATATATATATATATATATATATATAATGTGTGTGTGTGTGTATATATATATCATTGCAATTTTAAAAAATTGTTTGAATTACTGTATTTCATCAATTCTTGTAACTTCTCTTATGTTCCAGCATGGCACATGGAACCACTCTTCAATGCCCCCGCCCCCGGTCACTATCTTCTTGCAGAGTGCATAGTCCACTCTCGCAAGCATTGCTCTGATGCCTCAAGTAATAACCTAACTGAGCTGACCACAGACCTGAATTCAGACTCTTCGTGACTCCTATGAGGATGTCACTGCTCTCCAGTGAACACAGACTAAGGAATAGTGACTGTGGATGACACCAGGGGCATTGCCACCTACAGAACTGCCTGGTCTTTGGCTCCCACCCGTGACTACCACTTCAGACCTACCACTCTGCTATGATCTATCATCTTCTCCTCAAGAGGCATGCTGACTTATCTCCATACTTGCATACTAAAAAATGCAACATTTTCATTAACTTGCCTAAGGAATGTCACCAAAAAAACCACAAGATTCTGATTTTGGGGTATGGTGGTGATCACTGCAATCTTGATAGGGAGGTGAGAAAATGCTTGAAGAATGAGTGCATGGAAAAGAGAACCAAGAGAAGAGAATATGGCAGTGCAAAGTGAAAGGGACTTTTTAATCTTCCCAAGGAATCTGAAAAATAAATTATGTTTTTACTGGATGTTCTGGCTGAGAGAAGACCTGAACAGTTCTCTTATTTGGTCTCCAGAATCCTTTGAATGGAAAGTGATCCATGAAAAGTTAAACTATGGAGAAATATAAAAACTCTGGATTCTGAATAGTTGTTGGAGTTTTTTTTTGTTTTTTTGTTTGTTTGTTTGTTTGTTTGTTTTTTGAGAGGTTTTTGCTATAGGGTGCATGCGCTCGCCAGAAAGACAGAGAGAGACAGAGAGACAGAAAGCAAGGAATCATTCCCCCCCCCGGGGGGGGGGATGGCCACTTCGCAATCCCTTCTCCTCCATTCTCCTCTTGGGATCTTGGGCACACACGCACACGTGCCCTGGAATGAGTTTAAGCCGACAGGTCCGGGACTCGAACCACGGTCGACTACGTGGGAGTCCAGCAACATAGCTATTACCCTAACTGCTGGTCCCCCTGGATGGGGCTATTAATACTCTCTACCAAGCAATCCACTTCTACTATGTTACTTCTCTTTGTCTACAACCAGTCAACATTTGAGTAACTTATCTCCCTCAATAAAAAAAGAAAAAAAAAAAAAAAAACCACAGTCCAAATACCAGAGCAGTCTGCGTTAGAGCACAGTGAAGAAGAAAGACAAGTCATCAGAAGACACCACATTGAGGTTTTCTTTTTTGAAGGCGAGATTGGGAGGAAGCCTAGGGTTCATTTATATCAAACCACTCCAAGCCTGTTCTTTCCAGCTGCAGCTTCTTTCCTCTGTTGGACTCTGGGCATGACCGTATGTTCTTTCTCAATAACCCAGATGCTGGGCAGGGCCCCACTGGGCTCTTCTTCTGGGGAAGGATTTACAGAAGAGCCCCTCAGACCCTCCTGTTGTTAGTTCTGTGACTTACTTGTTCATTTGTTTTCTCCTTTTGACAGCTGAAAAGCAGCAGATTGTTCCCAACAGGCAAGCCATGGGCAAAAAGAAGAGACAGCTGGCAGCCTGTGTGGGAAAGAGGGGACCCAAAATCCTAATAATGTCTGTGCCTACACCTCTTGGGACCTGAGCATTGGTTGTTTCAGCACAGATAGCAACAAGGTCATTAAGGCTCAAAGGACTAAGCCTGGCACATGTGGATACAGCCACCCAAGAGATGTCCTGAGAGCTGTTGAGGCCATGTGACATTCCACAACGTGGCCACAGCTGTACTGAACCAGCACACATGGTATTACCCCTTTATTTAAAGCAAGACTATCATGAAAAAGCTTTTATGGCAAAGAACCTGTGACAATGCGGCCTATCCATAGCTTTTTTTTTTGGGGGGGGGTAGAATTTTTGCTATAGGGCACGTGCACTCACTGGAGAGACACAGAGAGAGAGAGAGAGAGAGAAAGCAAGATCACCTCCTGGGGGGATGGCTATGCCACAGTCGCTTCTCCTCCATTCTTCTCTTGAGATTTTGGGCATGTGCGCACGCAAGCCTGGCATGAGTTTTAAGCTGCCAGGTCTAAGACTCAGACCGTGGTCAACTATATGGGAGTCCAGCAATGTAAACATTATGTCATCTGCTGGTCCTACCCATAGCACCTTAAGTACAGGAGGCTGAAAGAACAGGAAGATACACTATGTCATAGATCTTGGAAGTTCTACAAAGGCCAAACAGGAACCACAAGGGTCAAGACTATCACCCCATTTCTCAGAACAAGTTAATTTTTCTCATATTTATAGGTTTCATTCAATTCCAACAACAATCTCAGCAAGGTGCTTTCTGGGTAAGGTAATTAATTCTTAAGCTTAAGTGGATGGGCATAGACCCTACAAAACAATTTTAAACACACACACACACACACACACACACACACACACGAAAAAAGGGAGAAGAATCACTCTATCTGATGGCAACTTCTACTATACAGCCACAGAAGTCAAGACAGTGTGGTATTGGTGGAGGGACCAGCATAGAGATCAATAGAACAGAAAAAGAATAGGCTCCCTCAAGTAGGCCCAACTAATCCCTGACAGAAATGCAAATGTAACTTTGTGGAAGAAGGTCAGCTTTTTCAACAACAGTGCTGGAACAACTGGACACCCAAAGGGAGAAAATTAACTTGGACCTAAACCTTACACATTACACAAAAATTAACTCAAACTGAATCTTAGACTTAAATATTCAACACAAAACTATAATACTTTTAGGAAGAAATAGGAAAGAGTTTGACCCACAGCTTACTGGTAAAGGGAGCCTGATCTCATATGGCCAATGAGTGATTCAAGTGATGACCCCAGTATTTTAAAAAACAGTCCAGGAGTGTGTGTATGAGTGCCCCAAATCCTGACAGGATAGGATAAAGAACTGCAGAAGGGATTGCAGCATGACCACACCCCACTGGGGGTGCTTTCTTCTTCGGTCTCTCTTGGGCCAGCACATACACCCCTAGCAATTTGAAAATGCACACACACTTGGGGCTGGCGAGTGGCATGTTGGTTAAGGGCACTAGACTCCCACATGGCTAACTGTGGTTTGAGTCTCAGACCTGGTGGTTGCTTACTTTATCATTTTCTTTCTCTCTGTCCCTCTCTGGTCAAATTTAAATAAATAAAGTTAAATAAAATAATTCTTAAAAAAATAGACTCAAAATCTTCAGATTCTAGGACTAGGGGAAAAGTTCTTAGGTTCAACACACAAAGCATGATCTGTAAAAGGAAACATTGGTAATCCAGATCTCATTGAAATTTTAGAATGACTGCTCTTAGCCCATGTAAAGAGGACAAGAGACAACTTAATAGAGTGGGGAAAATATTTGCAAACCATAGTCACTCCCCATTATCTGTACGTTCTGTTTTTGTGAATTTGCCCCTTGCTAAAATTTATCTGTAACCCCAAAACCAATACTCAGAGAGCTTCAAAGTCATGTGTGGACTTTCACAGAGAAATGATAGATTTCAGCTGACTGATGCACATGTTCCCAGGTGAGGTCGATCAGACGATGTCCTACCTTCTTGTTTCAGCTCAGACTGTAAACAAGCCTCAGTTACATGGTTTACTTAGTGCCACATGTTCATCATTTTTGTTGGTTATTTTTGCCATTTAAGATGGCATCCCAGCACAATGTTCACATGCTGTCTAGTGCTCCTAAGTGCAGGAAGGCTATAATGAGGCTCAGGGAGAAAATACATGTTATATAAGCTGCTTTCAGGCATAAATCATAGTGCTGTTGGCCACTGGCTCAATGTGAGTAAGTCAACAAAATGTTAAGGTATTTTTGGGGTCATCCAGGTGGTGTCATGGTTAGGGCAGCTGGATCCCACATGGGTGACTGCATAGAGTCAAGTCTCAGACCTGGTAGCTTGAAAAAAATGCTAGGCACACATGTGCACATGCCCAAAGTCATGAGAGGACAATAGAAAAGGGATTGTAGAGTTACCACATTCTAAGGGTGGTAGGTTTTTTTTTTCCACTTTCTCTCACTCCTCTTCCACGAGTGCATGTACCCTATAGCAAACTTTAAAAATAATAAGTTATTGGGTCTAACAGGTGGTGTGGTGGTTGAGGCACTGGACTCCCACATCATCGACTGTAGCTCAAGTCCTGGACCTGGAGGCTAGCTTTCATACTTTCCTTCCCTCTCTCTCTTTCTCTTCTCTCTCTGGAGAGTGCATGTGCCCTATAGCAAATTTTAAAATAATGATAATAAATAAAATTAATACTTTTAAAAAAAGAAAAAATAATAAGGTATCTTTAAACAGAAACATACATAAACCAAGGTTATGTTTTAATCAGCTTATGTAAATTTTATCAGAGGCTGATGGAAATCTGACCCTGTTATTCCCCCAGGAACAATGGTTAAGGATTTGCTAACTCAGTGTTCAAGACAACTTTATTTAAAAACATACTTACCACAAATAATGAGAACTTGCTGTATCTGACAACATTTTTAATTTTGACACATTTTTCTAAGAATTATTTTATTTAACTTTATTATTATTATTTTCCAGTATGATCAGAGAAAGATAGAGGGAGAGGGAAAGTGAGAAAGCAAGCTACCAGGTCTGAGAGTTGAATTTTTTGTCCGCCATGTGGGAATCCAGTGCCATTAACTACCATGCCACCTGTCGGCCCCAATTTTGACACATTTTAAAATGTGGTTGTTATTGTAGCACTTTTTACAGCAAAACCATACTTGAACAGTTCCAAATTGCACATACTATATGAAGCTTGTCCTCCAAACCAGTTTCTTATTTCTATGTGGAATTTCATTCCTTGCAGTGTCCTGTAAATACAATTAACTAGTGATAACCCCAATGCTAGTGGGTAAACTGAACTACTCACACAAGGCTAGTGGGAATATAAGGCAACACAGCCACTCTGGAAAACAGCTGAGCAGTTTTTTTATAAAACAAAACATACAATTGCCCTATGACCCAACACTGGTACTCCTGGGCATTTATCTCAGAAAAATGAAAATGTATGTTCACATAATAAACTGTGCATCACTGTTTAAAGCAATTTTATGTGTAATAGCGCCAAACTGCAAACAACCCAAATTTCCTTCAGTGGTGTATTAATTTGCCCAGGCTACATAACAAAATGCCACTGACTAGGTGGCTTAAACAATAGAAATGTATCTACTTTTAAGGTTTATGTATTTATTCCATTAGAAAGAGAGAAGAAAGAGGAATCCCCAATAGGGCTTCACACTGTGATCCACACCTAGTCTCAGCCTGTCTGGATCACAGGCACGCATGCATGTGCCTGACATGCTCAGGGAGGGTTTCACAAGAACCCAGGACCTCTCCCATGTGGGCCTGATTGTATCACCACTGTACCCGTACCTGGCTCCAACAGAAATTTATTGTTTCACAATTCCAGAGGCTAAAATCCTGAGATCAAGATGTCAGGTTTGTTACTCCAGAGTCCTCTCTTTGAAGCATATGGTTGTCGTTTCCTGGTGTCTTCACATGGTTTTCCCTGTGTTTGTGTCCTAATCTCTTCTCTCATAAGGTTATCAGTCACAATGGATCAGGACCCACCCCAATGACCTCATTTTAACTTAATCACCTTTTTAAAGCTTTTTATTTCTCTCTCTCCATGCATATATATATTCTGAGATCCAGGAGATTAGTGCTTCAACATAAGCATTTTGAAAGGAGGGGGCCATAATTCAGGCCATAAAAAATAGGCAAATGGTTAAACAGTGTTACATATATACCAGAAACTTACTAATCAGAAACGAAAAGCAATAAACTAATGAAACATGCACAAACATGAATGATCAGACTTATGCTAAAGGAAAAAAACAACAACATTAAAGCAACACTTACAGGTACTTTAAAGATCCTTTCTCCTCCATTCTCTTTTCAGGATTTTGGGCACATATGCACATGCACCCAGAGTATTTTTCAAGTCACCAGGTCCAGGACTCCAACTGTATAGTAAGACATGTGGGATCTAGCGCCTTAACCACCACTATGCCACCAGTTGGCCCTTCACTTGATCATTTTTAGTTTCTTGCATCTTATTCATATTTAAACAGTTAAGTCTATTAATTTTTTTTTTTGATAAGCCATGTGTGCTCATCAGAAAGAGAGAGAAAGAAAAAAATAAAAGAAAAAGAAAGCCACCAAGTGCAGGACTCGAACTGTAGTTGGTCATGTGGGAATCTAATGCCTTAACCATCATGCCACCTGCTGGTTCCCTTACTCATATTTAAAGTTACTTCTTTAAATATATTTTATATTTGGTTACTCTAATATCTAAAATTATTAATTGAATTCTACTGTTCTTCCATGAGCAAGATGGACAGAGACAGAGAGACAGCACTCCTCAATAGAGACAGTCCTACCAATAGAATCCATCCTGTCTCAGTCAGCCCAGGATCATGGGCACATGCATGCCTGGCACACTCAGGGAGTTCTTGCATTTTACTGCTGCACCATCTGGTTCCTGATTCTACTGATTTTTGGTTAGCTCTTACCATCACTACCTCATATTGTAGTGTATACTTGTGTGTGCATTTACATTTTTTTCTGAATATATATTTTTTCTTTTAAACAGGTTTATTTAAGCAGCTCAATTTAATCACATTCTACATATTCGTCTTTTAGTATGTTTCTATTTGTGTCTGTTCAACATAGATGGTATATTCATTAACATCTATAGTTGTGTGACTCGTTTGCTACCTGACCTGAAGAAAGCCGGGTGGGTAAGGAAAACCCTCTTGGTGGAGTAGCATTTAATGTCTCAGGAGAATCTTACTTTGGTGCCAACTTCAATGTCATGTTTTCTTCTTCTTTTTCAAATCCTGAACAGACGACAGATCTTCCTTTGGGATACTTAGCACAACACTTTCGCAGCTCTTGGATGACAGCTTGACACTTCGATTCTTTGTAGTTGTTGGCTTGCAAACATTTCTGTATTTCACAGGCTTGTTTCTGGCAGGGATCCTTCTGCGACATATCCAGAAATATGAATGTAATGTTTCTTGGACCAGTTAATCCACTTCAACCACAGCTTGGCTAAAACATCCAGGTTCCCACCCTGGGCCACTAAAGCCAATCACGACGTGAACCCGGGTCAGTCAAGGGGTATCCGGGGCTGAGGTCACTCAAGCCGAAGCTAGGAGGCGCAGGCAGCAACCAGAAGCAGCCCAGGAGTTGTACACAATTCAGGGACTGGGACTTGAAAATAAAATCAAGTGAAGGAAAACCTGAACTGTTTTAGAACCGACTTCCTAAAGAGTGTCCTCCTGGCTCAGGAGGCCGGGATTGCGGTGATGTCACCTCAAACGGCTGCCTCCGAAGCATGTAGGCAGTGGAGGACTTTCCTCCGTGGGCGGGCAGGCAGGCAAAAATGGGCGCCGGGGTTGGCCCTGGGGAGGTGCCCACCCCGCCGCCGGACACAGCTCACTGACTTCGCCTGCCTGTGCCGGGAGCACCCATAGCACCTTAAGTACAGGAGGCTGAAAGAACAGGAAGATACACTATGTCATAGATCTTGGAAGTTCTACAAAGGCCAAACAGGAACCACAAGGGTCAAGACTATCACCCCATTTCTCAGAACAAGTTAATTTTTCTCATATTTATAGGTTTCATTCAATTCCAACAACAATCTCAGCAAGGTGCTTTCTGGGTAAGGTAATTAATTCTTAAGCTTAAGTGGATGGGCATAGACCCTACAAAACAATTTTAAACACACACACACACACACACACACACACACACACGAAAAAAGGGAGAAGAATCACTCTATCTGATGGCAACTTCTACTATACAGCCACAGAAGTCAAGACAGTGTGGTATTGGTGGAGGGACCAGCATAGAGATCAATAGAACAGAAAAAGAATAGGCTCCCTCAAGTAGGCCCAACTAATCCCTGACAGAAATGCAAATGTAACTTTGTGGAAGAAGGTCAGCTTTTTCAACAACAGTGCTGGAACAACTGGACACCCAAAGGGAGAAAATTAACTTGGACCTAAACCTTACACATTACACAAAAATTAACTCAAACTGAATCTTAGACTTAAATATTCAACACAAAACTATAATACTTTTAGGAAGAAATAGGAAAGAGTTTGACCCACAGCTTACTGGTAAAGG
This sequence comes from Tupaia belangeri chinensis, assembly GCF_000334495.1. Taxonomy (NCBI): domain Eukaryota; kingdom Metazoa; phylum Chordata; class Mammalia; order Scandentia; family Tupaiidae; genus Tupaia; species Tupaia belangeri. The sequence goes on along the minus strand of NW_006159672.1, from coordinate 8,523,660 downwards.
GAGCCTGATCTCATATGGCCAATGAGTGATTCAAGTGATGACCCCAGTATTTTAAAAAACAGTCCAGGAGTGTGTGTATGAGTGCCCCAAATCCTGACAGGATAGGATAAAGAACTGCAGAAGGGATTGCAGCATGACCACACCCCACTGGGGGTGCTTTCTTCTTCGGTCTCTCTTGGGCCAGCACATACACCCCTAGCAATTTGAAAATGCACACACACTTGGGGCTGGCGAGTGGCATGTTGGTTAAGGGCACTAGACTCCCACATGGCTAACTGTGGTTTGAGTCTCAGACCTGGTGGTTGCTTACTTTATCATTTTCTTTCTCTCTGTCCCTCTCTGGTCAAATTTAAATAAATAAAGTTAAATAAAATAATTCTTAAAAAAATAGACTCAAAATCTTCAGATTCTAGGACTAGGGGAAAAGTTCTTAGGTTCAACACACAAAGCATGATCTGTAAAAGGAAACATTGGTAATCCAGATCTCATTGAAATTTTAGAATGACTGCTCTTAGCCCATGTAAAGAGGACAAGAGACAACTTAATAGAGTGGGGAAAATATTTGCAAACCATAGTCACTCCCCATTATCTGTACGTTCTGTTTTTGTGAATTTGCCCCTTGCTAAAATTTATCTGTAACCCCAAAACCAATACTCAGAGAGCTTCAAAGTCATGTGTGGACTTTCACAGAGAAATGATAGATTTCAGCTGACTGATGCACATGTTCCCAGGTGAGGTCGATCAGACGATGTCCTACCTTCTTGTTTCAGCTCAGACTGTAAACAAGCCTCAGTTACATGGTTTACTTAGTGCCACATGTTCATCATTTTTGTTGGTTATTTTTGCCATTTAAGATGGCATCCCAGCACAATGTTCACATGCTGTCTAGTGCTCCTAAGTGCAGGAAGGCTATAATGAGGCTCAGGGAGAAAATACATGTTATATAAGCTGCTTTCAGGCATAAATCATAGTGCTGTTGGCCACTGGCTCAATGTGAGTAAGTCAACAAAATGTTAAGGTATTTTTGGGGTCATCCAGGTGGTGTCATGGTTAGGGCAGCTGGATCCCACATGGGTGACTGCATAGAGTCAAGTCTCAGACCTGGTAGCTTGAAAAAAATGCTAGGCACACATGTGCACATGCCCAAAGTCATGAGAGGACAATAGAAAAGGGATTGTAGAGTTACCACATTCTAAGGGTGGTAGGTTTTTTTTTTCCACTTTCTCTCACTCCTCTTCCACGAGTGCATGTACCCTATAGCAAACTTTAAAAATAATAAGTTATTGGGTCTAACAGGTGGTGTGGTGGTTGAGGCACTGGACTCCCACATCATCGACTGTAGCTCAAGTCCTGGACCTGGAGGCTAGCTTTCATACTTTCCTTCCCTCTCTCTCTTTCTCTTCTCTCTCTGGAGAGTGCATGTGCCCTATAGCAAATTTTAAAATAATGATAATAAATAAAATTAATACTTTTAAAAAAAGAAAAAATAATAAGGTATCTTTAAACAGAAACATACATAAACCAAGGTTATGTTTTAATCAGCTTATGTAAATTTTATCAGAGGCTGATGGAAATCTGACCCTGTTATTCCCCCAGGAACAATGGTTAAGGATTTGCTAACTCAGTGTTCAAGACAACTTTATTTAAAAACATACTTACCACAAATAATGAGAACTTGCTGTATCTGACAACATTTTTAATTTTGACACATTTTTCTAAGAATTATTTTATTTAACTTTATTATTATTATTTTCCAGTATGATCAGAGAAAGATAGAGGGAGAGGGAAAGTGAGAAAGCAAGCTACCAGGTCTGAGAGTTGAATTTTTTGTCCGCCATGTGGGAATCCAGTGCCATTAACTACCATGCCACCTGTCGGCCCCAATTTTGACACATTTTAAAATGTGGTTGTTATTGTAGCACTTTTTACAGCAAAACCATACTTGAACAGTTCCAAATTGCACATACTATATGAAGCTTGTCCTCCAAACCAGTTTCTTATTTCTATGTGGAATTTCATTCCTTGCAGTGTCCTGTAAATACAATTAACTAGTGATAACCCCAATGCTAGTGGGTAAACTGAACTACTCACACAAGGCTAGTGGGAATATAAGGCAACACAGCCACTCTGGAAAACAGCTGAGCAGTTTTTTTATAAAACAAAACATACAATTGCCCTATGACCCAACACTGGTACTCCTGGGCATTTATCTCAGAAAAATGAAAATGTATGTTCACATAATAAACTGTGCATCACTGTTTAAAGCAATTTTATGTGTAATAGCGCCAAACTGCAAACAACCCAAATTTCCTTCAGTGGTGTATTAATTTGCCCAGGCTACATAACAAAATGCCACTGACTAGGTGGCTTAAACAATAGAAATGTATCTACTTTTAAGGTTTATGTATTTATTCCATTAGAAAGAGAGAAGAAAGAGGAATCCCCAATAGGGCTTCACACTGTGATCCACACCTAGTCTCAGCCTGTCTGGATCACAGGCACGCATGCATGTGCCTGACATGCTCAGGGAGGGTTTCACAAGAACCCAGGACCTCTCCCATGTGGGCCTGATTGTATCACCACTGTACCCGTACCTGGCTCCAACAGAAATTTATTGTTTCACAATTCCAGAGGCTAAAATCCTGAGATCAAGATGTCAGGTTTGTTACTCCAGAGTCCTCTCTTTGAAGCATATGGTTGTCGTTTCCTGGTGTCTTCACATGGTTTTCCCTGTGTTTGTGTCCTAATCTCTTCTCTCATAAGGTTATCAGTCACAATGGATCAGGACCCACCCCAATGACCTCATTTTAACTTAATCACCTTTTTAAAGCTTTTTATTTCTCTCTCTCCATGCATATATATATTCTGAGATCCAGGAGATTAGTGCTTCAACATAAGCATTTTGAAAGGAGGGGGCCATAATTCAGGCCATAAAAAATAGGCAAATGGTTAAACAGTGTTACATATATACCAGAAACTTACTAATCAGAAACGAAAAGCAATAAACTAATGAAACATGCACAAACATGAATGATCAGACTTATGCTAAAGGAAAAAAACAACAACATTAAAGCAACACTTACAGGTACTTTAAAGATCCTTTCTCCTCCATTCTCTTTTCAGGATTTTGGGCACATATGCACATGCACCCAGAGTATTTTTCAAGTCACCAGGTCCAGGACTCCAACTGTATAGTAAGACATGTGGGATCTAGCGCCTTAACCACCACTATGCCACCAGTTGGCCCTTCACTTGATCATTTTTAGTTTCTTGCATCTTATTCATATTTAAACAGTTAAGTCTATTAATTTTTTTTTTTGATAAGCCATGTGTGCTCATCAGAAAGAGAGAGAAAGAAAAAAATAAAAGAAAAAGAAAGCCACCAAGTGCAGGACTCGAACTGTAGTTGGTCATGTGGGAATCTAATGCCTTAACCATCATGCCACCTGCTGGTTCCCTTACTCATATTTAAAGTTACTTCTTTAAATATATTTTATATTTGGTTACTCTAATATCTAAAATTATTAATTGAATTCTACTGTTCTTCCATGAGCAAGATGGACAGAGACAGAGAGACAGCACTCCTCAATAGAGACAGTCCTACCAATAGAATCCATCCTGTCTCAGTCAGCCCAGGATCATGGGCACATGCATGCCTGGCACACTCAGGGAGTTCTTGCATTTTACTGCTGCACCATCTGGTTCCTGATTCTACTGATTTTTGGTTAGCTCTTACCATCACTACCTCATATTGTAGTGTATACTTGTGTGTGCATTTACATTTTTTTCTGAATATATATTTTTTCTTTTAAACAGGTTTATTTAAGCAGCTCAATTTAATCACATTCTACATATTCGTCTTTTAGTATGTTTCTATTTGTGTCTGTTCAACATAGATGGTATATTCATTAACATCTATAGTTGTGTGACTCGTTTGCTACCTGACCTGAAGAAAGCCGGGTGGGTAAGGAAAACCCTCTTGGTGGAGTAGCATTTAATGTCTCAGGAGAATCTTACTTTGGTGCCAACTTCAATGTCATGTTTTCTTCTTCTTTTTCAAATCCTGAACAGACGACAGATCTTCCTTTGGGATACTTAGCACAACACTTTCGCAGCTCTTGGATGACAGCTTGACACTTCGATTCTTTGTAGTTGTTGGCTTGCAAACATTTCTGTATTTCACAGGCTTGTTTCTGGCAGGGATCCTTCTGCGACATATCCAGAAATATGAATGTAATGTTTCTTGGACCAGTTAATCCACTTCAACCACAGCTTGGCTAAAACATCCAGGTTCCCACCCTGGGCCACTAAAGCCAATCACGACGTGAACCCGGGTCAGTCAAGGGGTATCCGGGGCTGAGGTCACTCAAGCCGAAGCTAGGAGGCGCAGGCAGCAACCAGAAGCAGCCCAGGAGTTGTACACAATTCAGGGACTGGGACTTGAAAATAAAATCAAGTGAAGGAAAACCTGAACTGTTTTAGAACCGACTTCCTAAAGAGTGTCCTCCTGGCTCAGGAGGCCGGGATTGCGGTGATGTCACCTCAAACGGCTGCCTCCGAAGCATGTAGGCAGTGGAGGACTTTCCTCCGTGGGCGGGCAGGCAGGCAAAAATGGGCGCCGGGGTTGGCCCTGGGGAGGTGCCCACCCCGCCGCCGGACACTTCGCCTGCCTGTGCCGGGAGTACCGCCTGCCCGCCGCCACGGCCGTCCAGCCTGGCACCGGACCACAACCCGCCACTGCCCTCCCCCCCAACGGCCACGCCTACCCTGACCGGCGATTTTTTTTTCTGTATATTGTTTCATATCCTTTTTCTTTTGAGGGAGAGATTTTTGCTGTAGGGTGCCTGCACTGGCTGGAAAGGCAGACAGAGAGAAATCACTCCTCCTAGTGGGGGTGGCCATTCAATCCCTTCTCCCCTAGGGACCTTGGGCACTCTCACACACGTACCTGGCATGAGTTTCAAGCCTCCTTCCAGGACTCGAACTGCAGTCAGCCATGTAGGAGTCCACCAATATAACTATTACACTATCTGCTGGTCCCATGGTTTCATATCTTAAAAATACCTTTCTGGGGTCAGCCCCATGGCCTGGGAATGGGGATCTGCTTATGAGAGCTTGATCTCACATGACTGCTCATGCAATTCAAATCCCAGCCCCAACAGCTTGAAATACAGGCTGGGAGGCTGGCAGGTGGCATGGTGGTGAAGGTGCTGCACTCCCATGTGACTGACCACAGTTTGAGTCCAGACATGGCTGCTTGTTTTCACACTTTTCCTTTCTCTGTCTTGCTCTAGTCAAATAAAAAATAAGAAAGGTCATTTATTTGCCAGTAGGCACATGCTCTCACCAGAGAGAGACAAAGAGACAGAAGGAAAGGAAGAAAGCATCCCCACCAGTGGGGTGTGGTAACTTGACAGTCCCTTCTCTGTTTCTCTATCCTGTTAAGATTTGGGGCACATGTGAACGTGAGCCTAGCATGTTTCTTTTCTTTTTTTTTTTTTCTTTTAAGAATTACCTTTCTGGGCCCAGCCACAGCGGTCCGAGTGACAGGAATAGGGAGCTGTATGGGGAGGCCTGGCTTTGGATCCCGAATCAATTTGAACACTCCAGTCATGCCCTATACTGGCTAACTGGAAGACCAAGAGGGTGGACCACAGTGTGGTGAGGAGACCCTGTCAAGGGTACCACTTTCTCAGAAAATAAATACATTTAAAAACCGAACAAAATAAGAAAACACTGTTCTGCCCAAGAAAAACTGCCTCTCCCTAGGCTAATTAAGAGATTTTTAAAAAGGATCTACGGGCTAGCAGGTACGTGGTGGGTAAGGTGCTAGATTCCAAGTGGCCGACTATAGTTTGAGTACCAGACCTGATGACTTGAAACACAATGGGCACATGTGCACGCCTGCCTAAAATCCTGAGAGGAGAATGGTAAAGGAATTGCAGCATGGCCATCCTCCCTGGGAGGTGATTTCTCACTTTGCCCCTCTCTGGAAAGTGTGTATGCCCTATAGCAAAAAATCTTTAAAAAATAAATAAATAAATAAATAAAATAAAAAGTCTAACCCAGTGTATGCCTTTGATATGGAAGCTAATCATCCTAAAACCATGCTGTTTCTGGGCCAGCAGAGGGCATGATGGTTAAGAAGTTGGATTCTCACATGGCCAACTGCGGTTTGAATACAGGATCTAGTGGCTTGTTTTCTCACTTTCCCCTCCTTTCTCTCCATGAGCACATGTACCCCACAACAAATTAAATAATGATAATTACTATCAATAAAATAAAATAAATCCTTAAAAAAATACTATCTGAGGACTAGAAGTTGGCATAATGGCTATGTCACGGACTCCCATGTAGTTGACCATGGTTCAAGTCCCAGATCCAGTGGCTTAAACTCACACCAGGTACATATACGTGCGTGCCCAAGATCCTGAGAGAAGAATGGAGAAGTATTTGCAGTGTGGCCAACTCCCCTGGGGGGTGATTTCTCACTTTCTCTCTCTCTTTCTGGCGAGCACAAGCGCCCTATAGCAAAAATATATATACATATATATTGATATACTATCTGGTCCTGAGTACCCTAGGGTGCAATGTTCTTCTGCTTTTTAATCTCAGGGCCAGGGCCAGGTGACCACAGGAAGGTGGGGAACAGTGAGCATTCTTTAACTGGAGACACAGATTCTCCTTCCGGGGACACACCCTGCTCAAGCAGGAAAATAGCTGGTTCTCAGCACTGGCTCCCAACTCTCTTGGTCACACAGGCCATGGTGACCAATGCCTAGCTGCAACTGGAGAGGAAATTGGCCTTGACTCCTGATCAAATGTCTTAATGTCAGTTTGAAGCAGCAGCCAGAGGGTGCTGAAAATGGCAGTTGTCCTTTGCACAGGCTGAGGTGTTCATCAAGAACATGAAGCTCTCCTGTTAAAAGATCCCCAGAGGCAAAACTGAGAAACATGGTAGCTGTTGCGGTCTTGGCCCCAAGCACGAAGGGGTAGGCAGAGTGGGTACTCACCTGTTCCCAGTGGCAAGGGCCTTTCCTTGGTAGCCAGCAACACCACTGGCACAGGAGCCCAAGCCTTTATTTATGTGTACTAGGAAGAGTCCATGCCACTCCTCTCCAAAGGACAGCCTGCCTATGCCCTAGAAGATGTGCCTCAGGGGGATGCTGCCTGATTGGCTCTCAGTTCCATGGAACTTGAGGGGTGGATGAGACTGCCTGGCTCTTTACTTGCTAAGGGAGGAGTCCAGGTAGCTGCGGCCCCTTCCTCTGCTATGTTCCAGCCAGCCTCTTACTGGGGCGATTGCAGGCTGCAGAGTTCACTCAGCTCAGAGTGGGACTCAGGTGACCATCAAGGCTGCAGGTTACTAGAGAGGGCCCTCTGGCTCCTCTTGGCTGTAGGATAGCACCCTCCTGGTCCAACCCTCTGTGGGTCCCCCAAGACTCCTGACCTGTGGGCTCGGCAGATGAAATCTTAGAGTCATGAGGGCTGTCCACCACTGCAAACTCAGTGCCCACTCTCTTTGCCTAAGCCTCTGAGATCTCTTTCCTTCCTGCCAGCCCAGCAATGCATGGGGAACACGGCGGAAATGTTTTATCTGGTATGTTCAGTCTTTTCAAGGGAGAGTTGTTACATCGATCTAGTTTACCAGACCCCAAACCAAGTGCAAGTCTCCTTCCACCCAAAATGAGACCACAGTTCTGAAAGGGCTGCTTGTACATCACACTTTAATAGTCACTCTGGGCCTCCTGGAGAGGCACCCCTTAACTGCTGATTCACATTATAATGGAAATTCATTCAAAAGGTAGTGGTTGAAAGGGGGAGAGGGGTGTCCTCACCACTGGAAAGCAACTCCATCTCATACTGAAAACATGTGGCTACACCTGTAAAACAGCAAAGAAGCAGAAGGCCCCTCCCAAGAAAATCTGAGCCCTGGGGTCCACCCTCTACCCTTCGCTCAGCAAGCCTGGGCATGGTGAAGCACCACCATTTGGAATTCCTCAGTGTAAACTGACTTGGGACCTCATCCAGTGCCCAGCACTATTGAAAGCAGGTGCTACCCTGAACACACAGACGTGCACTCAGAGAGAACAGGTTAGCTCAGGTGTGCACAGCAGTGTAGTGTGGTGCCTCCACAAGCAAACATCAGATCACCATACACAACTTGTGCCCTGAGGTATGTCCCAAGGCAAGCACAGTAGAACAATTCCCAAACCACCTCCCTTAGCCTGCCAACTCCAGATGCCACCCTGGCCTTAAGGCCCATCAACAGCAGGCGAGTGGGGGATAAGGCCCTGAAGCTGTCAGCTCCAGGCATGGATGCCATCCTGTTCTCAGCCCACAGATGCTGAATTTGGTCCATGCTAGGGCTCAGAGCAGCATACAGGTGGACCAGGGCTGCTTCTCTTCTCCTCTGGTCCCCAAGACAGTTTCTGTAGCTCCAGGGCCCAGTTCTGTAACTCCCAGGCAGAAGAAAGCTCATGGCAAGCACTCCACTACATCTGCAGCTCCTGGCAAAGTGCACACACACAAGGACTTTCCCAGATGGAGTGTGTTTGCGGGGCCACCATGGGAAATGGGGCTCACATCCAGTAGGGCACAGCAGCTCTGACCGGAGACCCCAGGCATCCCAACAGCTTCACTGACCTGCAGGAGCCAAGGGCTATTTGGTGGCATCAAAGGCTACTTGGTGACCATGGGCCACCAGTCTGGCACTGATGCAGTTAAGGCCACCTGAGTATTCTCAGAGGTTCTGATGTGGAGAGGACTCTTTATTTTCTCTGACTGTAGCAGAGCTAGCCCCACATCCCCCAAGCCGGCCCTGAACTTGCCTGCTGCCTGTCCCGACTCAGTAAACACTGATGTGCCTGGGGCAATGCCTCCTGCAGGGAGAGGGCCTGAGAGCTTAATGGGAAAAAGGCGCTTGCGAATGACACCCATATGGTGAGTGCGAGCGGTCAGTTCCTGGCCAATGTAGCAGCCCTTGGTGAAGCTCACGCCATTCATGAAGGCCAGGTTGGACTCCAGGGGCAAGGCCACTCCTGGTGGCAGGTCCTGGACCCCCTCGGGAATGCCTATGAGGATCCAAGCAAAGAAACCAATGAAAGATGAGTGTGTCCAGTCCAGCACCAAACCCCTCACCTCCTATCCAGCTCTGCATGCCAACCTTGTCCCAACCCCCTATGCCCTGCCCCTCCCAGCATCTGCCCACCTTCCATCCACCCCTCCCCTTCCATACAGCCCAGCATGCCCACCCTACCCATACCTTGCAGGTACCGATGTCGGTGATAATCCTGAAGATTTCCAAGCCAACATCTGGGTACCAGGGCAGGGCCTTCTTCCTGGGTGAGGAGCCGCCACCCCATACATGCAGTACGGGGGTCACGGGTAAGGATGGAAGTGGCTTCCACCCTCTCCTGAAGCAGTGCAACCCCACCAGCCTCGGAGGTGCTAGGCAGCACTGCCCATACACGCAGCCCCGGGTGCGGCTCCACTGTGACCTTCCGCCGGATCTTGTACAGCATGAGGTGCTTTTGTAGCGCACCCAGCACAGAGCTGTCACATTCCAGGAGGAAGCCCTGTGTTTCTTCCAAACTCTCATGGAGCCTGTAGGAAGAGAGACAGAAGTGCATAGGGGCAGCAGGAGCCCTCGCCCACCATCAATCGGTTCACCAAATGCTTTGTGGAGACCAAGGTGCAGAGAGCTGTCTCAGGTGCACAGGGCTGTGCCTCCCAAGCATGTGGCACCATAGGCAGACAAGTGTCCAAGAGGCTAAAGCTCAGAGAGCCGCACACAGAGCCAGGTGGGCTGCATCTCTGGAGCCTGTGCTGTCAGGGGCAAGACAGGCATCAATGCAAAGAGAGTCATGTCCACATCCACTCAGGCCTGCACCTTCGGTGCCTTCAACATCGAGATCAATGCCCAGTAGGAACTGTAGGACAGAGAACCACACCCACAGCCACACAGTGCTGTGCCTCTGGAGGTACAGTCCACATGGACACAAATCCTACCTGCCCACGGACCTCAGTAGAGCTGCCGTAGCATTGTCAAAGGGTATCACACTGAGCAGTCAATGGAAATGACAAGCAGTCTGCTGGAAGCAAAAGAGGAAATAGGCAGGGCTGGTGGGACAGAGGTCAGGATCTGGGGAGAGCCTACAAGACAGGTCCAGCTCCCAAGGTGAGATGAAGGATGTAGACAGTCAGGACCTGCCTCTGCCAGCCCCAGGAAGACATCAAAAAACCCGAGGGTCCTAAGGTAGGCAGTGGCAGGTGAGACGGAAAAGTCAAAAAGCCAGCAGATGGGTCAGCAAGGCATGGGATGCTCAATGAGGCCTCTTCATATGCCTACCACCGCCTCCCCAATGCAAGTCCCAGAATGCAGTCAGGACCCCAAAACCATCTAACCTGCGCTCCCGGCAACCTACATCAGGGAACTTGAACTAGCACCATTCAAATGATCCCAGTTTCAGTTGTAGTGATCAGATGGACATCAGGGTCACTTATAGATGGACACAAAGGAAGGGCTAGTACAGTGCTACAGGAGTCTGAGGTTGGGGGTTGGGAGTTAAGGGCAGACATCTAAGATGTAGCTGATTATGTGGTTGGGGTCTAGGTTGTAGGTGTGGATGGAGAGATGGACATGGGTCCACAGACCAGTGGGAGCTAAGGCAGAGAGGTAGATAAGACTCCCCAGGAGGTCTGCAGGTCCCCCTGCAGCCCCTTCCACAAGCAAGAGAGATGAAGTTTAAGTACTTCCCCAAGAAAGCCAAGGGCCAATGAGCATCACCTGCAGATGCTCATTCAGTGGGAGGTATCCACCTTAAACTGCACTCTCACCCTCCAGTGCCAAACCCTGTGGCTGGGCCCCTGTGCACAAAGCAGGGCAAGAAAGGTTTGCACATTCCTCACACAGAAACAGAGGCCACAGGCTTCACTAAGGACCAAAACATAGCTGCAGGGAAGGTCAGACAAGGGCTGAAAGTAAGAGATATGAATGAGCACATTGTTTGTCAAACCTGGGGCTAAAATGGCAGAAGAAACAGTTAAGAAAGCTCAGATAAACAAGTGAAAGGAAGGTCAACATCATCTTGTCACTAGGAAAGAACAGATTAGATCCACAATGAGCTACCACATAACACCATCAGAATGACTGGTGACAACCCTAAGTGCTAGTGAGGATGCAGAGAATCCGAATCACTCACGTACTCCTGATGAGAATATAAAATGGTACAGTCACACTGGAAGACAGTGTGCAGTTTCTCACTAAACATACAACTATCACATAGTCCACCTGTCTTTAAGGTGTTTTTGTTTGTTTGTTTTTGTTTGTTTGTTTGTTTGTTTTGTTGTTGTTGTTTTGCTATAGGGCACATGTGCTTCCCAGAGAGAGAGAGAGAGAGAAAGAGGGAAAGGAAAAATTACGCCCCCGAAGGGATGACCATACCACAACCCCTTCTCCTCTCCTCTCCTCTCCTCTCCTCTCAGGATTCTGGGTATGCATGCACATGGGCCCAGTGTGTTTTTCTAGCCGCTGGGTCCAGTACTCAAACCATGTGGTCAATCATGTAAGATTCAGCTATCTGAACCACTAAACCACCTTGCTGGCCCAAGCCCAGCTATCTTACTCCTGGGCATCTTTCTCGTGGAAATGAAAACTTACATTTTCAAATAGTGGACATGAACGTTTGCAGAAGCCAGTTTCTTTTTTGTTGTTGTTGTTTTGGAGAGGTTCTTGCTATAGGGCGCATGCGCTCTCCAGAAAGACAGAGAGACAGAGAGACAGAAAGCAAGAAATCGGGGGATGGCCACGCCGCAATCCCTTCTCCTCCATTCTCCTCTCGGGATCTTGGGCATGCACGCACGTACCTGGTGTGAGTTTAAGCCACTGGGTCCGGGATGCGAACCGTGGTCGACTACATGGGAGTCCAGCAACATAGCCATTGCGCTAACTGCTGGTCCCAAGCCAGTTTCATTTTTAATAGCCAGAAAGTAAAAAACAAGAGTACACCCACACCATGGCACACTACTCAGCAAGAAAAAGAAATGGGTTATTAATGCAAGTAGGAGGCCAGCAGATGGTGTAGTGTGGTAATGTCACTGGACTCCCACATGGCTGACCATGGTTAGAGTCCAGGATCCAGTGGCTTGAAAAACCACACCAGGCAAGTGTGTGTTCGTGCATGCCCAAAATCTCTGGAGGAAAATAGAGGAGAAGGGACTGCAGCATAGCCAGCTCCCCTCAGGGATGATTTCTCACATTCTTTTTCACTGTCTCTATCTCTTTCTCTCTCCAGCGAGTGCATGTGCCCTAGGGCAAAAACCTCATTAAAAATATGTGTGTGTGTGTGTGTGTGTGTGTGTGTGTAAGATAAACTTGAAGGTATTACAACAAGGGAAAAAAAGTCAATCTCCAAGGTTATATAGTATGTGAATCCACTTATGACATCCCTGAAATAACAATTATAGTGATAGGGACAGGTTACAGGAATTGGGGACAGGGACTGAGAGGAACAGGGTGGATATACCTATCCAGGGACAGGAGGAGAGATCAGCATAGGCACCAAACTGTTCTAGATCTGGATCATGGTTACACATGTGACTAAAGTACAGAGCTACATGCACATGCATGTGCAGAGAAACCTGGACATACCCTGTGGATGGGCTGATGTGCCCTTCCTGGCTGAGGTCCTGGACTGTAGTTAAGGTCTAGAGAGGGTCATGTGGGACATCCTCGTACAGATATATTTTTTTTTTGCAACTTCCTGTGAATATTTAATTACTTCAAAATAAACTGTTAAAAAATGTAAAACAAGAGGCCAGCAGATGGCATAGCGGTTACATTACAGGATTCCCACATGGCTGAAGGCAGTTTAAGTCCCAGACCCAGTAGCTTGAAAATCACATGGGGTGCGTGCTTGTGTACACGCGCACGCGCGCCCCCAAGGTCCTGGGAGAAGAATGGAAGAGATCACTGTATGGCCATCCCCCCAGGGGCTGATTTCTCACTGTGCCTCTCATTATCTGTCTCTCCCCAATGAATGCACACACCCTAAGGCAAAAATAAAAACTCTTTTAAAAAAAAAAGTAAAAAATAAGAATAAGAAGCTGCCTCTGCAGATGGGAGTCCTTGTGATGAGACAGAATGCAGTTTAATAATATGTCTTTCTTTTTTTTTTTTTTTTTTTGGAGAGGTTTTTTCGCTATAGGGCGCATGCGCTCGCCAGACAGACAGAGAGAGACATAGAGACAGAAAGCGAGAAATCACCCCCCAGGGGGGATGGTCACGCCGCAATCCCTTCTCCTCCATTCTCCTCTCGGGATCTTGGGCACGCACGCACACGTGCCCGGCGTGAGTTTTAAGCCACTGGGTCCGGGATGCGAACTGCGGTCGACTACGTGGGAGTCCAGCGACATAGCCATTACACTAACTGCTGGTTCCCAATAATATGTCTTGAGACATCATGGGATTTTCTTTTTTTTTTTTTTTTTTTGCCAGAGGGCATATGTACTTTCTAGAAAGAGACAGAGAGAGGGGAAGTGAGAAAGCACCCCATGGGTGAAAGCATCCCCCATGGGGAATGATAACAACATTATTCCTCCCTTTTATACACTCTTATTAGCAAGCAAGCGAACAAGACTCCTCCAGTTCTCCTTCCTTTTGGGATTTTGGGCACACACTCATACATACTCGCCACTCTTCTCAAGCCACCAGGCCTGGGGCTTGACCCACATGGTTGGCCATGTAAGATTCAGCCACCTTAACCACTGGCTGGGACCCTCCCTTGGTCTTTTAAACCACATATGTACATATTTTCTTTGTGAAACGATGTGTGTACTACTAAAAGAGAGAAATGGAGAAAGAAACCCCCCAGTGGGGTGTGGTATGTCACATCCCCTTCTCTATCCTGTCAGGATTTAGGGCACGCATGCACATAAGCCCAGTGTTTTATTATTATTATTATTATTATTATTATTATTAGAGATTGATTTTT
>NW_006159672.1:8503354-8508614 GCF_000334495.1 Tupaia belangeri chinensis | reverse complement strand
CTTCCCAAGCCCCCAGGCCTGGGGCTTGACCCACATGGTTGGCCATGTAAGATTCAGCCACCTTAACCACTGGCTGGACCCATCATTGGGTCTTTTAAACCACATATGTACATATTTTCTTTGTGAAACGATGTGTGTACTACTAAAAGAGAGAAATGGAGAAAGAAACCCCCCAGTGGGGTGTGGTATGTCACATCCCCTTCTCTATCCTGTCAGGATTTTGGGCACGCATGCACATAAGCCCAGTGTTTTATTATTATTATTATTATTATTATTATTATTATTAGAGATTGATTTTTGCTATAGGGTGTGTGTGCTCACCAGAAAGACAGAAAGAGACAGAGACAGACAGCAAGAAATCACCCCCTGGGGGGATGGCCACACTGCAATCCCTTCTCCTCCATTCTCCTCTCAGGATTTTGGGCATGCGTACACACAAGCACCTGGCATGAGTTTAAGCTACTGGGTCTGGGACTTGAACTGTGGTCAACTACATGGGAGTTCAATGACATTACCATTACGCCATCTGCTGGTCCTAAGTCCAGTGTATTTTTCAAGCCCATAGTGCCAAGATTCAAGCCACAGTCAGCATTGTGAGATCTGGCTCCATTAACTACTAGGCCCAGGCTAATTTCATGCATATTTTTATTTTTAAAATCTTCCCTAGGTCAGCAGAGGCTTAGGAAACATCTGAAAGGTAGCCACTAAGTCAAGGTGGACCAAATGTAAAGTTGGCTGAATGGGTAGGAATGAGGCTCTAGGACTGGCTGAGGTGGATAAAGCCACGAAAGCAGGGGAGGGAACCTCGAACTTGCATGGGCACCTGGGTGAAGCTGATACAGCTGCTGGAAGGAGGAAGTGAGATAAGGCCAGGCAGAGCAGACAGAGTTCTGACAGGAGTGAGGCCTGTGAGCTGGGAGGACAGGAGCAGGGAGAGGCTGCAAACAAATGTAAGTACTGAACATCTGGTAAGTCTCAGATAAGCAACAGATGATTTGCTAGTGTACGTATGTCCTGTGTAATATTTAGGATATAATAAAAAATTGTCCATTGTTGATCTGCAATTCAGATGAAAAGGGAATCCTGTGTTTTATCTGGTGGTCCTGTCCCTGAGGGGATACTCAACCATGTGTGGAGACATTTTTGGTCATCATGTCTTGAGGGTGGGATGCTCCTGGCCTCTGGCAAGTAGAAGTGCTGCTGTTCTGGCCTCAATAGCAAGAGCAGGAGCTGAGAGCAAGGGTGGGGGCAGCAAGGCAAGGCAGAGCTGGGGTATATGTAAGGATAGATCTGTGGGGGTTCAGGGCACGACCCAGAGAAGACCAGAGCACCCTGAGCTCTGAAGGCCATACACTCCGAGGTTGTGGGGGCGGCTTATCTGCCTCCCCTGGCAGGGGAACCCACCCACCCAAACTGTCACAGCCCCCGACCCAACTCACCCTCAGGGCAGTTTCAGGTATTTAAAGTTCTCAGGTCTAGGGGACTTTCCAGTTGACCATGACTGTGATTGTCTACCAGGCAGCCCCTTAGGACTGACCAAGCTGGGAAGTTACCCCTAGGTTCTAGCCCTGCCGATGCAGAGAAAAAGGAGGCCCAGCTGCACCTCTAGACAGGCCATTAGACTTGAGGAATGGTGAGGGCAGCTTTCTCAGCTGTGGCACTGCTAATATTGAGGCTGTCCTGACCATGGACAAGCTCAGCCTACTCCCACCTGCAATGCTATAGGGAAGAGCTAGGAACTGATAAAATCTGGACAAAGTCTGCAATCACCTCTAAACCTGAGAGGGGTTCAAGATCCGTATCTTATGGCATCATGAACTCTAACAGAATTGAAGACAGAGTTTCACACACATTATAACAATCTCGAACTCCACAGTGTATGGCCCTGACTCCACCACTCCCCTTGGTGGTATTCCTGGCATAAGACTGAATTAAATCTGGGACCAGCAGTTAGCGTAATGGCTATGTTGCTGAACTCCCATGTAGCCAACTGCTGTTTGCGTCCCGGACCTGGTGGCTTAAACTCACGCCGGGCGCATGTGTGTGCGTGCCCAAGATCCCAAGAGGAGAATGGAGGAGAAGGGATTGTGGCGTGGCCATCCCCCCTGGGGGGTGATTTCTCACTTTCTGTCTCTCTATCTCTCTCTGTCTTTCTGGCGAGTGCACGCACCCCATAGCAAAAACCTCTCAAAAAAAAAAAAAAGAAAGAAAGAAATTGGGCTAGCTGGTTGTGTGGTGGTTAAAGGAGCTGGATCTCACATGGCTAACTCTATGGCCTAAGTTCCAACTCTTTTCACTTGAAAAACATGCCTGATGTATGTGTACACATGTCCAAAATCCCAAAAAGAGAAGAGAAGAGACTGCAGCATGAGGGAGTGCATTCTCATTTTTCCTCTTTTTCCAGTGAATGCATACACCCTCTAGGAAAGGATGTTTTTTAAATTATTTTACTTAACATTTTATTTATTTATTTATTTTAATTTGACCAGAGAGGGACAGAGTAAGAGAGAGAGACAGAGAGGGAAAGTGAAAAAACAAGCCACCCGGTCTGGGTCTTGAACCATGGTCAGCCATGTGAGAGTCTAGTGCTCTTAACCATCATGCCACTTGCAGGCCCAGGAAAGAATTTTTAAAAAGCTAAGATGGGGCAGCAGGTGGCATGATTCTTAAGGTGTTGGACATGGATCCCTACATGGTCAACTGTGATTTGATTCCTAGAACTGGTGGCTTGAAAGTAACTCTGGGCATGTGGGTGTGCATGCCCAAAATCCCAAGAAGAGAATGGAGGAGAAGGGCATGCCATGCAACGCAGCCATCTCCCCTGATTGGGTGATTTCTCATTTTCCCTCTTTCTTTCCCCTCTTCAGCAAGCGCATGCACCCTATGGCAAAAACCTTAAAAGAAAAGAAAGGAAAAGAAAAGGAAAAGAAAAGGAAAAGAAAAGGAAAAGGAAAGGAAAGGAAAGGAAAGGAAAGGAAAGGAGGTATGATGAAGAAAATAAGGCATCTAGAGAAATGGTAATAAATATGTAAGGTAGATAATGATGACGGCATCTCTGAGATGGAAGGCATAAAGATTCAAGCCTCTAGAGGGAGAGTCAACACATGTTTTTTTGTAAAAGGTCAGCAAATAATTTACGCTTCAGAGCCACACTGTCTCTATCACAATCTGCTGCTGGATGGCAAAACAACCCCAGATCATATGGAAACAAATGGGAATGGAAGTGTTCCAAGAGAGCTTTATTAACAAAAACAATTGATAGATTGGATCTGGCCCAAGGGCTATAACTTGCAGATTCCTGTTTTAGATTCAAAGAACCCACTAAGTGCCCAGCAATATGATACTTAAAAAGTCCAAAATATGATACATCCAGATGTTTCAAGACATCAGAAATAAAAGAAAAACCTCACAAAATGTCCACAGAAAGGAGTTCACATACAAAGGACTGCAAATAAGAATGGAACCAGACCTCTCCGCAGAAATGGTGGCAGCAAGAAGACAATGAAGCCATGTCTACAAAATTCCAGAAGACAATTTTCAACCTAGAATTTTATACTTAGCCAAGCTATCAAGTAAAGCCACTTGCAGATATACAAGTCCAAAAATCCACCTCATGTTATTATTACAGGAAGATACTAAAGCACTACAGTCAACTGAGGAAGATGACAAAGAATGCAGGAAATGGATCTATGACAGTACAGAACAGGAGTTATAGAGAAGAACCAGGCTGCAGGCCAAGGGGGGCTGGGTCCAGACCACTGAAGGAGAGCTCCAAGAAAAGCCTACCTAAAGATTATGTGAAAGTTTCAGGGATGCAGATACCAAGGAGGGCAAGTGAATATCCAGCACCATAAACAATCAAGCCCCTGATGCAACTTAGCCAGAGAACATTACTGACACTCATGGTAATGTCAACTTGGAACTATAACCAGATATGGGAAGATCTGGGAGGAGAATTAGGGAAATACAGTGTACAGTAGAGAACTCAAAAGAACTTGGGAGGGACCAGCAGTTGGCATAATGGCCATGTCGCTGGACTCCCATGTAGCCAACGGCGGTTCAAGTCCCAGACCTGGTGGCTTAAACTCACACTGGGCGCGTGTGCGTGCATGCCCAAGATCCCGAGAGGAGAATGAAAGAGAAGGGATTGCAGTGTGGCCATCTCCCCTGGGGGGTGATTTCTCACTTTCTGTCTCTCTGTCTCTGTCTTTCTAGCGAGCATATGCACCCTATAGCAAAAACCTCTAAAAACAAACAAACAAAAAAGAACTTGGGACACAAGCTGTCACTCAGAAACACGACTGTGCACACAGGAGGTAGGCCCCTGCACTTGGGCTGAGGGGGTCACTGACTCCCTTAGCATGCAGTGAATGAGGTGCAACCAAACAGGGTTGAGAGGGAGCCCCCACTGGTGAGGTGCCACATCAGGGGGACAGGTACTAGCAGTCTGTACTCTGAGCTAGTGGGCACCCAGGCCCTCCCCTGGGTGCAAGTTGCTGGCCCATCCCTGCATGTTTACTTCCAGATGCCCTGCCCTGGATGTCTAGCCCAGTCCCTGGGTGCATTCAGTGAGTACCCATCTCCCATGTCCCGTGGGTGTTCTCCCCAGGCTTAATCAGTAAACTCCAATAAATTTGGCTGTCTGGAAGTCTTATTTCTCACTTTGTAGACTATAACACTCCTAGGTGACCAACCTGACCAATTCCCGGGCGCCCTCTGTGGTTATCACTCTAAAGGCTATTGAAGGTCAGATCATGAGTATCCCCCCTCCCCCGGTACCCTTTTTTGTGTCAGTCACTGGCGCATTCCCGTAGATGCCCAGGCCTTGTCCTGGGTACCAGCCACCTGAATAGTTCCCCGGCGCCTAGCCCCTCCCCTTGGTTTTCCCTGCCCTTCCTTGTAGCTTCTAGCTCCTCCCCCCGGGACAACCCCGCCCTCCCCTACCCTTACTCACCGGTACAAAATGACGTCATAGAGTGTCCGGCCTTGCACGTTCAGGAAGTGGGCATAGCCCGCGCGCGTAGAAGGCGGTGCCTCACCCGCCGCGGGACCCGGAAGCGGAAGCTCATTAGTCAATAGCCCCAGCAAGAAGGGCGCTGCGTCCGGGCCGCGCACGCGCATCAGGGCACGCTCGGATAGCGGAAAGCAGGTCCAGGCCGCACTGTTCGCGGGGTCGCCACCGGTACAGCTGGAGCCATGAGTTAGCCGCCGTCTCGGGACTGTTTGCAGCCGCCAGCGCCAAGCCGGGCCAACGTGTCCT
>NW_006159672.1:8487388-8503178 GCF_000334495.1 Tupaia belangeri chinensis | reverse complement strand
CGGCGATAGGGGCGGGTGGAGCGTGCGCAGCCACACGGGCTGACAGGAACGGGAAGTGTGCGTGTGTCGGGGCGTATTGCGGGGAGGGCGGGGCGAGCGGGGCTTGCAGGAGGAGGCGGGACTTTGGCTTGTCCATCAGCGTGCACCACGTGCCTTTCAGAACAGATAACCCAGTCCCTGCCAAACGAATAAGTTTTACATATTTGACTCAATTCAAAGCTCTGTATGTTTTTGTTGTGATAAAGTAAGAGTTAAGTAAAAAACTCACTTATTTGGGACCATCAGGTGGCGTGGTGGTTAAGGTGCTGGACACTCCCACATGGCTGACCATGGTTCAAGTCCTGGACCTGGTGGTGGCTTGCTCTCTCACTTTCTTCTCTCTCTCTCTGGTCAAATTAAAATGAAGGAATGAATAAATGAATGAACTTTAAAGAAAAAAAACTCACTGTCTTAATCATTTAATTTGTTTTTAATTAGGTTCTTATCCATAATATTAAGTGTACTATCTTAACCATTTTTCAGTGTTTAATTCATAGACATTAAGTACATTCACATTGTTGTAAAACCATCACCACCATCAATCTACAGAACTTTTTCATCTTCCTTAACTAAAACATTTTTCCAATTAGAGAATAACCCCATTTCTCTTCCTGCAGCCCTTGTTGACCACCATTCTACTTTATGTCTCTCTGAATTTGGCTTCTCTAGGGACTTCATGTAAGTGGGATCCTCATACAGTATTTGTCTCTTGTGACTGACTTAGTTCATATGCCATGATGTCTTACAGGTTCATTCATAATGTCCTTCCTATTTAGGGCTGAATGGTATTCCATTGTATAGATAGATCACATTTTGTATATCCATCTGTCAACCGACACTTGGATTGCTTCTGAATTTTAGCTATTGTGAATAATGCTGCTATGAACTTGAGTGTGCAGATATCTCTTTGAGACCCTGATTTCAGTTACTTTGTGTATGGATCCAGAAGTGGAATTACTGAATCATACACTAATTCTGTGTGACTTTTTGAGGAACTTCCATTATTGTCTTCCTAAGATCCTTAGTTTGTTGGGAATGCTGTAACCAAATACTGCATGCAAACTGGGTGGTTTAAACAGAAAATTGTTCTCACATTTCTGGAGGCTGGACAAGATCAATGTATTGGCTTTGTTAGTTTCTGGTGAGGCCTCTCTCCTTGGCTTGTTGATAGCCATCCTCTTTTTTTTTTTTTTTTTTTTTTTTTTCCATAAGTCATGTGTGCTCACTGGAGAGATATAGAGACAGAAGAAAAGTAAAAAATCACCCCCCTGAGGGGTATGACCATACCACAGTCAGCTCTCTTCCATTCTCCTGTTGGGATTTTGGGCACACATGCACATGCGACTGGTGTGATTTTCAAGCTGCCAGGTCTGGGATTCAAACTGTGGTTGGCTATGTGGGAGTCCAGGGCTTTAACCACCATTCCACCTGCTGGTCCTATCTTCTCATTTCTGATATGTCTTCCTCTTCTTATAAGGACACCAGTCGTATTGGATTAGGGCTCCACTATTATGACCTCACTTATCCTTCATTACCTCCTTGAAAGGCGCCATCTCCAAATATAGTCACTTACATTGGGGTTTATGGTCAGTAAGTATCTGTGTGCCTCAAATATATTAGTTTAAATTATTTCCCCCAAGATGATGGTTTAGGAGGTGGGACTGGGACCAGCAGATGACATAATAATTACGTTGCTAGATTCTCATGTGATTGACCGTGGTTCAAGTCCCAGACCTGGCAGCTTAAAACTCACTGTGCACGTGTGTGTGTGAGAGTGCCCAAGATCCCAAGAGGAGAATGGAGGAGAAGGGATTGTGGCATGGTCATACCCCCTGGGGTGATTTCTCACTCTCTGTCTCTCTGTTTCTCTTATCTGTCTGGTGAGTGCATGCACCCCGTAACAAAAATCTCTCTCAAAAAAGAAAAAAAATTGATGGGACCTTTGGGGATGATTAGGTCATGATTGTGGAGCCCATATGAATGGGATGAGTTTCCTTATTAAAAATAATAATAATAAATAAATAAATAAAACACCAGAAACTCCTCACCTTCTTCTCACCATGTGAAGCTACAGCAAGAAGCTCAATATCTATAACCCTTAAGAGGGCTCTCACCGAGGACCAGCAGGTAGCATGGTGGTTAAGGGCACTGGACTCCCACATGACTGACTTCAATTTGAGTCCTGGACCTGGTGGCTTGCTTTCTCACTTTCTCTCTCTCTCTCTGGTCAAATTTAAATAAATAAATAAATAAAGTTAAATAAAATGGTCCTTTAAAAATTTAAAAAAAAAAAAAAAATGAGGGCCCTCACCAGAACTCAACCATGTGGACACACTGACCTCACACTTCCAGCCTTCACTACTGTGAAAAAGGAATTTCTGTTTAAAAGCCAGCCAGGGGGCTGGTCAGTGGCATAGTGGTTAAGGTGTTGAACTCCCATATGATCAACCACTGTTCAAATCGCAAACCCGGCGGCTTGCTTTCTCATTTCTGTGTCTCTTACCTCTTTTTTTTTTTTTTAATATTTTTTAAAATTTTTTTAATTTGACCAGAGAGAGAGAGAGAAAGTGAGAAAGCAAGCCACCAGGTCCAGGCACTCGAACAGCGGTCTGCCATGTGGGAGTCCAGTGCCCCCAGCCACCATGCCACCTGCCAGCTCCTTGTCTCTCTATCTCTTTGGTCAAGTTAAAATAATAATAATATAATAATAAGTAAATAGTTTTAGAAAAAAGAATAAAAGCCAGCCAGCCTATGGTATGTTGTTATAGCAACTCAAATGGACTAAAACAGGACTTCAGCCTGTGAATATTGGGGAGACAACAACATAAGTCTAGTTTTTGAGCCCTGACTCCCCCGTCAACTTCTATTCCCAGCTTTTGCTCTCCTTTACTGGGAAAGTCTTTTGGAGAGCCTGGGAGCTGTCTCTGATTTTTTGCCTCCCATTCCCTCTTGTACACATACCCTCTTGCCCAAGGAAACTCCTGCCAAAGCCAAGGCAGTGACTTAAAAAAAAAAAAAAAAAAAAAAAAAAAACTGCCACAGATGGCCTTGCCTCGACAAGGAGACCTGGGCTCTGAGTTGCTCTCTCATCAAACTCTGGTCTAGTTGGCAGAGCCTTCTCAAAGCAGCTTATAGCTGGAGTAGTCAGTGAAGCTACCTTTGTTTACATGGGATCCCAGTGTAAGCGAACAACCCAGCTGTGCCTAACTTAAGCTCTTGACTCACATCAAATAAAGTGTTCATTTATTTTTTTTAAGAATAATTTAATTTAATTTGCTATAGGGCACGCACACTCACTAGAGAGAGAGAGAGAGAGGAGAAGTGAGAAAATAAGTCACCAGGTCCAGGACTTGAACTACATTTGGCCACATTGGAAGTTCAGCATCTCAACCACTATGCCACTTGCTACCCCCATAAGGTGTTATTTCTAGCCATTACATTTTGGGGTGATTTGTTATGTAGCAGAGGGAACTCAAAGCTATCATCAAAGACCTCCATATTGCTAAAATTCATCAGTTCTTTCTCACGGACCATTCCGCCATCCTTGACATGGCTTGTTGTTCTGCCTCAGCACAGTGCCTTCCTCAGCTTCCAGGAGGTTTTTCTCCTACCTCATAAGCTGCTCCTTAGGATCCCTTGGTGACCTCTTAGTGTGAGTGCTCGGTCTCCTCTCACTCTCCCACAAATTGCATCTGGTGGTGTAACTTTCCATGCTACCCATATGCTACTGACTTCATGTTGAGCTCTCTAGCATATGCAGTTCCCTCAATTCCAGACTCCTGTTGGCATGTCTGGTACTTGAATTTTATGTATACAGGAGTGAACTCCAGATTTCCCCTAAGCCCTGTGCTTGCTATGGGCAGCCAAAAGCTTCAAGTGGTTCATGACACATGTCCATGGCTGTGAGGTTAAGGTTTTCCTCTTCACCTGGGCTGGTCCTTTACCATGCATGGCCTGGATCACTCCCAGTTCCCCATTGTACCCATCTCCCACTCCCATCTCTCATAACTCACAGCCCTTCCCCAAAGCCCCCCATGTCATCACTTAGCTCTGCCCTCGCTTCTAGCCTCCATCTCCTGACCTAACCACAGCAGATACACTGTCCACAGCAGCCAAAAAGACTTGCTCCTGCTGCCTCCAAGATGGGCACAGAGGCCACCTCCCATAAAACTGACTCTATATATGGTGTCTTGGCTCTTGTGAGCTGAGATAACACAACACCATAAACTGGGTGGCTTCTAAACCACAGACATTCATTTCACAGTTCTGGAAGCTAGAAATCCAAGATGAAGGGATGGCACATTTGGTGTCTGGTGAGGCTTGCTCTCTGGCACATAGATGTGTCTTCATACAGTGGAAAGGGTATGGGAGTTCTCTAGGGCCCTTTTTATAAGGGCTTTCATCTTCAGAAAGGCCCACTCTTATGACCTAATTATCTCCAAAGGCCCAATTCTTTATACCATCTATCACCTCTGGGGTGATGATCTCAACTTACGAATTTTGAGAGAATATAAAAATTCAGTCTGTTGCATGTCCATTTTTCCATTGTCTTGTAAAGTTATTTTACTTACAGAAATTATGAAGAAATAATAAAACAAAGTGGCATATGGCCAGTCACCTGGATTCACCAGTCGTTCACATTTGACTGCCTCTATCTTATTCATCCATATATATATTTTTTTTTTCAGACTTATTGGGATGTGAGCCAGCAAGATAATTTGTCCCCAAGACAAGTACAGGCTCCATCCTGTCCCTAGCCCTGTATCCCCCAACACTAATGTGATGTCCCCAGACACAACTGACTTCTCTAATGTTTCCAATCACATCTTTAGTAACTCTCCCTTTTTTCCAGCCAGCATCACACATGTGACATGTTGTCACTGTCACAATCAGGCAGTAGTAGTGGTTAAAGAGAAAATTACTCAATGACATTTCTTAAAGTGCAGTAAGGCAGACTTTATTCAGGACCACAGCAGTAGGAATAGCAACCACTGCCATATATATATTTTTTTTTTTCAGACTTATTGGGATGTGAGCCAGCAAGATAATTTGTCCCCAAGACAAGTACAGGCTCCATCCTGTCCCTAGCCCTGTATCCCCCAACACTAATGTGATGTCCCCAGACACAACTGACTTCTCTAATGTTTCCAATCACATCTTTAGTAACTCTCCCTTTTTTCCAGCCAGCATCACACATGTGACATGTTGTCACTGTCACAATCAGGCAGTAGTAGTGGTTAAAGAGAAAATTACTCAATGACATTTCTTAAAGTGCAGTAAGGCAGACTTTATTCAGGACCACAGCAGTAGGAATAGCAACCACTGCAATGGGATTTTGCAGTGGGAGAAAGAATAGGCTCAATTCCAGATATAGCATGGGCAGACTGGCTCCATGGCCTAGTGGTTAAGGGAGTTGGATCCTATGTGTCAGACCATGTGGTTTAAATCCCATCCCCTCTCAACTTGAGAAACACACAGGGCATGTGTTTGTCCAGAATCCCAATAAGATAGAGAAATGGAGAAGGGATTGCACTGTGACCACACCCCATTGGGGAGTGCTTTCTCCCTATTCCCTTTCTGCCTTTTTTTTTTTTTTTTTGTCTCTGCTCAGTGTGCATGCCCTCTGGCAAATTAAAACAAATATAACATGGGCAAGTGGGGGTTTATAGCCAAGGAGCAGGCCAGAAAGTGTGACATTGTGATTATATACTTGTTCGCCCTTCTCATTTCCTGGCATGCAACTCCTAAAATCCTGGGCATCTCCAAGGTGATGAATGTCTTTTAGCATGCTAATGACTAATTGAGGGTTGGCCCCTTCTAGAGTTTCAGAATGGAGACCTGTCACCAGAAATACAGGTAAGATTATAGGGGTGAGACTTTCAACCCCCCTTCATCTCTCAACCTCCAGCAAGAAAAGGAAGGCTGAAAGTTAAATTGATCACCAGTAATCATGCTTCTGTAATGAAGCTTCCATAAAAATCCAAGAGGATAGGATTTGGAGAGAAATAACTGAATACATGGAGGTTTCTAATTGATGGTGCACCCAAGGGTCTTGCAGCCCTTCCCACATTCCTTGCCCTGTGAATCTCTCCATCTGTATTATTTGTAATATCCTTCATAATAAACTGGGAAATGTAAGCAAGTGTTTTCCTCGAGTTTTGTGAGCCACTTTTTAACAAATTAAAGCTAAGGAGGGAAGGGAGTTGGGCCACCATCTAGCCAGTCGGTCAGAAGGTTCAGAAGTCAGAAGCACAAGCAAAATAACGAGCTTGAGGACAGCAAGTGATGTGGTTAAGGCACTGCAATCCCACACGGCCGACCATGGTTAAAGTCGCAGACCTGGCAGCTTGAAAATCATGGCAGGCACGTGTGTGTGCATGCCCAAAACTCCAGGAGGAGAATGGAGGAGAAGGGATGGCAGCGTGGCCATCTCCCCCGGGGGGTGGGTGGTGATTCTCACTTTATCTCTGTCTGTCTCTTTGGCAAGTGTACGTTCCCTGTGGCAAACACCTAAAAATACAATAACAACCTGGTGCTTGTGAATGGCATCTGTTGTCGGGATGGAGGCCTCAGTCTGCGAGATCTGACACTTGTTGGGTGGTGTCAGAGTTGAATTGGAGAGCGCCTAGCTGCTGGCATCCACTGTTGAAGGATCACTTGTTTGGATTGTGGGGGAAAACTTCCACACTGCTGGGGCCAGGAATCTTCCATGATGGTTGATGAGTGAGAACATAGGAGAAAGTATTTGTTTCCTCTCTACATACTCATACTGACCTAATAAGATTCTTATAGAAAATAGGCCAGGGAGACCAGATGTCCTCTAGAGAATGGTGGGTGCACAAGGAACCCAGTAAGATGTCATGGAGGATGACCAGGTACTGAGAGTGAGGAATTTTTGCTAAACTGACTTGGCAGTTCAAGTCAGTTTAGAACTGCGGTTCAAGTCTCAGACCTGATGGCTTAAACTCATGCCAAACATGTGTACATGCATGCCCAAGATTCCAAGAAGAGAATGGAGGAGAGGGGATTGTGTGGTCATCTCTGTTTTTCTGGCAAGATTTTTAATTGAGATCAGACGGGCTTGGAATGTATTTTCCTGGTCACTGGCCAGTCACTCCTTCCTTTGCCTGGGTCTGGTGTTCCTGAGGGTGACCCGGCACCTCCCTGCCAACTGAGGTAAGGAGGAAGTGGAGGCCAGCCAAGACAACACCAACTGGAGGATAACACCCACAGGGTGGGAGTTGCGTTCCTCTGGCCTCACGCACCCTATAGCAAAAAAAAAAAAAAAGAACCTTTGCGAACCTGACCAAAGTTTGGCCAAGCAGAGAATTTTTATTAGAGCTCACTGCCATATCCCTAGGACCTAAGATAGCACCCTGCACACATTGGGGGCTCAGTTAATGTTTGACAAATCAATGAATTACTGTCTCAGAAGACTCCATGAGAAGCCAAGCATGTGGCTTCTCTTGTGTTATCAAGCTCCAGTCTCCTGGACTTGGCTTGCAAGACCCTTCTTACCTACCTTCTCTCTTTGACCACAGGCTCCTCTCCCCTCTTCACCCCTTGAACTCCTACATGCCCTTTTGAACCCTCCTCAAAGTTTCTCCCACCTGCCCCAAACCCTATAAGGCCTCAGGACCCTCCCAGCTATGGTACTATGGTGAAGGCACTGAATGGCCCAACCAGAACCCTCTGAAATACCCCAGTCCCCTATTCTCTGGCTGGCTGGCTTCCTGATTGAGATCAGACAGGCTTGGAATGTATTTTCCTGGTCACTGGCCAGTCGCTCCTTCCTCTGCCTGGGTCTGGTGCTCCTGAGGGTGACCTGGCACCTCCCTGCCAACTGAGGTAAGGAGGAAGTGGAGGCCAGCCAGGACAACACCGACTGGAGGACAACACCCACAGGGTGGGAGTCGCATTCCTCTGGCCTCACGTCAGCCCATCTCTTGGCCAGCAGAGGAATTTGTTTCCCACACATGTAAGTCTGGCAGGAAGGGTGAGTGACAGACATGATGCCCCAGACCCAGGGCCACTCAAAGGAATGTTGACCCCTTCTCCCAGCTTCCAGATCTTATGACAAACCAGTCCCAGAGGCAGCCATCACCACAAGGAGCTGTTTAAATGCAGAGACTCAAATGAAATACAATGGAACTGGGACTAACAGTTGGCGTAATGACTATATCACTGACTCCTATGTAGTCGACCATGGTTCGAGTCCTGGACTCAGTGACTTAAACTCACGCTGGGTGCGTGTGCATGCATGCCCAAGATCCTGAGAGAAGAATAGAGGAGAAGGGATTGCAGCATGGCCATCCCCCTTGGGGGGTGATTTCTCATTTTCTGTCTCTGTCTCTTTCTGTCTTTCTGGTGAGTGCACGTGCCCTATAGCGGAAAAAAAAAAAATCTCTCCAAAATATTTTGAAAGTGGATCAAGGAGTATGTCAAGAGAAAAGTGCACTGTGATAAACCTAGAAATGCAGTGTTGGTTTAATGTTTGAACATTAGAAAATGTTATGCATGACATCTGATGAAAAGAGAGTACTGATGTGATTTTTTTCAATAAATGCAAATTAAGTTTGATTTAGCATTGATTCTTGACAGGAAAATTATTGACAAAGTATCAATAAATGGTTTTATTCTTGAAAGATTTATCTGTAAAGGCACAGAAGAACGGAAGAGGGCCACTGTCAGCACTTCTTTCCAACATATTATAGCACAAAAAGGAGGAAAGTAAAATCAAAGGTAGAAGATTGGAATAAAGTTGACTTACAGATATGACTTATCAATTCTGAGAATCCCAAGTTAAAATATCAGACTTAATAAGAGCACTGAGCAAGGTAATATACACAGTAGGGATGGGTCTGCAGCTTGGCTCAAAGAATGCAGGGGCCCATTCTAAGGTCAGGGGTAGGGCTGTAGCTGGAATCCACGGCTCTGAGCCTTGGGTCCTGGAACCATCAGTTGTGGCGGGGAACTGAGTACTGGAAAATTGGCTGGGCTTGGTGGTCCTAGACGGTGCTGGGTGGCCGTCGTTTCCTGTTATTCTCTTCTCATGGTTTCCTTCCCAAAGGAAGAAGGAAGTGCCCTCATGCTGGGGGCGGGGGAGGGGTTGTCTCTGAAAACTCATACTCCCCACCCCTGCAACCCAGTGAGCAACTCTCATGAGCAACCTGTGGAAATGACTGGAGATGAAATAAAAAGGCCGTTCTTATCTGGTCGTGTCCCAGCCCTGGCCCTGGTCCTGCTAGGCTATCAACAGGGGTGGACCCTGCCTCTGCTCTGGCGCTCAAAGATCAGGGACAATGGAGGGGGGTCGTGGTGATGGCTAAGGGTCAGTTGGCCGTGCCTGGGCTCTATTCACTACCCTCATGGTCATCCTGGGCAGATGGAGAAACCAAGGCACAAAGCTTTATTGTTGTTTTCTTTTAAGTAGCTATATCATTGTTAAGTGCCAGGTTTAATAACTTCTGGGAACCAGTAGACTTGAGTGTTTTAGATACTACATCATGCACAGGTGGGAGGTGACAGCCCAGGGGATTAGGGGCTCAGGACTCAGGAATAAGATCATGGCTATGTCCAGATTGTCAAGGCATTGATCTTGGAGGTAGGATTAGACAATGCCCAGGAGCTAGTGGCTCAACTAGCACAACTGAATGACCTTGTTATTGCACAGGGGAGCTGGGCTGCACTGAGTGAACTACTCCGTTCTTTGGGTCCAGATCTCTAAGATAGGAGACCCACTCTGAGATGCAGAATGAAGCTGCAAACACAAGTAAAGTAGGACAAAAGTTTTTAATAGAAAAGTGAGGATTTTTAACAGGAAAAAAAAAAAAAAAACTCCATGCCAGAAAGGCATGTGGGTAGACAGCTGTCTGAGGACCACTGCGCTGGCAATGAGCTTAAGTGTTACTTTTATTGTGGGATCTTGTCATGAATATTTAAGAGGAGAGATCCTAAAATATAGCTAGCTCCTTTGCATTTGTGGACCTTCACATCAGGGAAAGGAATTTTATTACCTTGTTGGGGGTAGTCAATATTACATGCCCAGTGTGGACTTTGAAGGGATGAGCATACCAAAGGGATGAATCTACCCGTATCTGTTGGAAATGGGATGCTGACTAAACATGTGTGCCTGTTCCTAAGGGCAGGAGGAATATAATCACTTTCCCCAAATTCTTTGAAGAAAGCATAAGTAACAAAACAATGAGATCTGCTTCCCCTTCCAGGTGTCTGGAGCCAGAAGGGAGGAAGAAGTCTATGAGAGAGTCTGCTTATATGCCCTAAGCTGTGATTGATGAGGTGGATGTCCTTCTGCCATTCTCTCAGTACTGCCTGCTCATATCTGGCTATCTACCCATCACAGGCTCTCCAGGCCCGGGGACAGCCAGAGACATTTCCACTGGGAGGACATGACAGCACAACCGAAGTCGTCACCATCAAACACTTGCAGACTTAATAGGACCTCCACGGCCCACTCAGCTCTCTATATCTCCAAGAAGGGAGCCCTGATTTTTAGGTGTCTTCTCCCATAGTAGCAGAGTTTTCATTTGAGCATATATTCTGTAATATGGGTTGAATTGTGCCCCCACCCCCATTCATATGTTGAAACCCTAGTCCTCTGGGTGTTAGTACAGTTAGTGTGGGTGACTATATTTGGACATAGAGCATTGAACGATATGATTAAGTTAAAATGAGGCCATTGGAACCAGCCAGGTGGCATGGTAATTAAGGCAACTGGATCCCACATGGCTGACTGCACAGTTCAAGTCCTGAACCTGGCAGCTTGAAAGACATGCTGAGTGCATGTGTGTGGGTGCCCAAAATCCCTATAAGAGAATGGAGGAGAATAGATTGTAGCATGGTCATCCCAAGGGGTGCTTTCTCTCTCTCTCTCTCTCTCTCTCTCTCTCTCTCTCTTTTTCTCTGGCACACACCCTACAAACATACAAAAAAATAAATAAGGCCATAGAATGAGGACATTTGGGTAGGCCCTAATCTACTATGGCTGGTGACTTTATAAGAGATTAGAATACAGACACACATAAAAGGAAGACCATGTGAGGATACAGGGAGAAGGCAGCCATCTGTAAGCCAAGGAGGGAGGCTTTGGAAGAAACTAAGCTTGCTGATGCCTTGATCTCAGACTTCCAGCCCCCAGGACTCTGAGGAAATAAATTTCTGTTGTTTAAGGCACTTAGTATATGGTAGTTTGTTAAGGCAGTCTGAGCAGATTAATACACCTTCCAAAATAGAGTCTCTAACTGCAGCTTTCCTTGCTGGTAAGTTGTCTTTTTAACAGGCTCTGGCTAATCAGGAGGTATTCATCAGGCCTCTATTATTACATTCTATCTTATATACTATATTCTATATATCTATAGATACAGTAGTGAGTTACTTAACAACAAAGACACATGCTGAGAAATGGATCAGGTGATTTAGTCATCATGCCAACATAATAGAATGTACTTATACTAACCTAGACTGCATAGCCTACTCCACACCTAGACTGTGTGGTGTTGCCTATTGCTTAGGGGCCATGATAAACAGAACTAGACAAAATTAAGTCAAGCATGAGAGAAAATGATGTGATCAAAATAGGCACATGAGATGCATGAGGCTGCTGCTGGCACAGCATGTGGCATGGCATATGGCATACTAATATACAGCAAGATTTTTAAAAATAATTATTAAATTTTATTTATTCATTCATTTATTTTTAATTTGACAGAGAGAGATACACAGGGGGGAGGGTATGAGAAAGCAAGCCACCAGGCCCAGGACTCGAACTGTGATCAACCGTGTGGGAGTGTCCAGCGCCTTAATCACCATGCCACCTGCTGGTCCCTAATATTTTTTAAAATTATTATTATTCTATGAGCTAGAGAGACAAGACCCCCAACAGGATCTTGATGCCACAAGCCACCCTCAGCTGCAGCTAGCCCGGGATATTGGGCACATGTGTGTCCAGTGTATTCAGGGAAGTCTTCAAATATAAATCCAAGACCATCCCATGTAGGGAGTGTCTGTTGCATTTTAACACTACACCACTGCCCAGTTTCAACTTCTTTTTTCTTAGTAAGTAGGAGTACACTCTACCATTGGGCAGGTGACACCACACCCAGTAGGAGTACACTTTAAAATAATGGTTGGGGCTAGCAGGTGGCATGGTGACTGAGGGCACTGGACTCCCACATGGCTGACCACTGTTCGAGTCCTGGACCTTGCAGCTTGTTTTCTCACTTTCCCTCCCTCTCTCTCTTACACTCTGTCCCTCTCTGGTCAAATCAAAATAAATAACTAAAAATAAATAAAGTTAAATAAAATAATTTTTTTGGAGAGGTTTTTGCTATAGGACGCGTGCACTCGCCAGACAGAGAGAGAGAGACAGAGAGATAGAAAGCGAGGAATCACCCCCCAAGGGGGATGGCCACACCGCAATCCCTTCTCCTCCATTCTCCTCTTGGGATCTTGGGCACGCACGCACACGCGCCCGGCATGAGTTTAAGCCACCAGGTCCAGGACTCGAACTGCAGTCGACTACATGGTAGTCCAGCGACATAGCCATTATGCTAACTGCTGGTCCCAAATAATTCTTTTTAAAAAAAGCAAAAAGCATATAAAAATAAAAATCTTTAGCTGTCACTAATTATCAAGATTATACTTACATAGTTGCGTGTGTTATACTTTTATATGACTGGTAGTAAAGGAGGTTTGTTTACACTAGCATCAAGCAAACATGTGAGTAGTGTGTTGCACTATCATGTTATGGCTGCAATATCACTAGATCATAGGAATTGTTCAGCTGTATCATAATCTTAAGGGACCACCATTATATATGCAGTCCATCGTTGACCAAAACATAATTACATGGAGTACAACTGTACAAGCAAAGACTGAGCTTTCCCAGAAAAGAAGCAACTCTGTCCCTTGTCTGACTGTGATGGTTGATGTGTGTGCCTACTTGACTGAGCCATGAGGTATCCAGACATCAGGTCTGGATATGTCTGGGGACTGTTTCAGACGAGATTATCATCTGAAGTGGCAGACTGAAGAAGATTGCCCTCTCTAATGTGGGTGGGCCTCATCCAATCAGGAGATGACCTGAATAGAACAAAAAGGTGGAGGAAGGGCCAGCTGTGCTCAGTCACCAGATGTAGTGGGACGCCATAACCCCCCACCACAGGGATCCATCATTCCCTAGTTCCAATACCACCAGCAACACAGCCCCCAGTCCAGGAATGACCTGAACATGTACACTTCCATTGTGGAGAGGCTGATAGTGTGTCCCCACCAAAATAGTGGGTTGAGTGCTTTCCCTCCCTGAGGGTCCACTTCCGGTATCACCATAACTTTCTAAAGGTGGAACTCATGTGAGTTCACCTGGAATCAGGGCTTACTGGCAGAGACTCAGCTGGAACTGGGGTTCACTTAGGGTCAGGGCCCATCAGAGGGTGGGGTTCACTTGACATGGGACTCACCTGGGGCCCAAGACCACCTGGAGTTATGGTTCACCTGGGCCAAAGAACAGTCAGGCAGGCTCTATAGGGCAGAAGGACTCGGCCTGCAGTTTGGCATCTGCTCAAATTAGGCTGGGTCCTCGACTGGAACACCAAAGGTATTCGAACTCCAGGAGAGGCTGCCTCGGCTGCCTTGGGCCTAATGAGTCTGGGAGACAACTGGGTCACCTGGAGTCTGCATCAAGGTGGCTCCTTCCTGGTCTCCCCAAACTGTACCTACCACTGCCCCACAACAAAGCCATCATTGCAGGCTCTGGCTGGTGTTCTGTTAAAGTTGGGGGCCAAAATGGTCTGCCCTGCATCTCCCAAGTGGCAGGGCAACCTCAGGCTCTGCATGTCCAGCCTGACTGTGCTCTTTGTTTCTTACCATCTGTGCATTCTGCCAACTCCCCCACCCTTGGCCCCGGCACTCTGCCTGGCACTGGGCAGCACCCAGATATATGACAAGTTGCAAGGACTCAGTTGTGGTCTTGCCTGTACCTGAGGAGAGGTCACCTCTCCTAGTCAGCAGTGCCCTGAACTGTGTCTCTCCCAGTGACCAGCAAGGGACATGCACAGACACATGCATATACACTCGTCCAATGGATGCACATTAATTCAAATCAGCACACATGCATGCAGCATAGACATGCATGCAGCCACATGTATGCATAATACATTCAGCATATGTGGCACACATACACACACATGTGCCCTGCACACGAATTCATGTCATCCAGACATGTATGTACATGTGTGCATGTGAGTGCAGGCATATACACTCACTCAAATGTATATGTACAACACAAGCATGCATGTATGCATATAGTCACACACAGGTACACATACATTCATGCATAGCCCCACATGCACACATAGATACACATGTGTACGTGTCTATCTGTATGCATATTAACACAAAAATTCATATTTACTCACATATTTAGGCACAGGCACACAAATCAATGTAAACAAAGGTTAGTTTTATTTTATTTACTTTGTTCTGGAGGCTGGGTCTGAATTAGGAGGGCAGAGAGGCAGTAGCCAAAACCCGGAGTCTCCTTCCTGGTATAGACAAAGCAGCAGCCTCTGATCACTGCTTTCTCTTCAAGCTGCAAGGCATGGTCAATGCCTTTGTGGAACTTCAAGTATGTCCTAGAGGAAGGGCTGTGTCTAGCTGTGGCAGAAGCTCAGAAAGGGTGTGGTGTTGTCTACTCCATGCCCCTCCAGGGCCTCAGCTGCCAGTCTGTCTCGGGCAGGGAGCCTGGAGCAGGATGCATTCCAGAAATGGGGACAGGGGCCTCTGCCAATCCCTGGCTCCCTTGTTTTCCCTTTCTGTGTAAGTTAGAGCTGGGATTGCCCTGGCTCTGGCAGAAACAGAATGTGTGCACAGGGTGTGTGCACAGGAGCTGGACGTGGGAAGGAGTCCCAATTGCTGCTGTAGGGAGTAGGGACAAGCACAATTCTCCCAATGACTATTCCAGGCACCTCCTGGGCATCCCAGTGGGTTGTTGTCTGGGAGCTCAGAGGGGAGGGCCTGCACCCCCAATTAGGG
Source organism: Tupaia belangeri chinensis (assembly GCF_000334495.1). NCBI lineage: Eukaryota > Metazoa > Chordata > Mammalia > Scandentia > Tupaiidae > Tupaia > Tupaia belangeri. Next base: position 8,488,088 of record NW_006159672.1, on the reverse strand, counting down.
GCATCCCTAACTAGAAGGCACATCCTGGCTCAGGGTGGCCCTGGGTGGGAGGGAGGGGAGCCAGTGCCCCAATCCCAACCCTGCCCATCCCTCAGGGGTCTCAGATCAGAGCTGATGAACTTTCGTGGCTGCTAGGTCCCCTCACTCCTATCACACCCTGGCTCAGAAGGTGAGAGGTCAGTTACTCTCCCCCCTTTCTACCTAGAGTGGATGAGAACAGCCAGGAAGGATCAGGATTTGCCAGAAGCCATCGGCTAGGAGGAGGAACTGCAGGTTTCTGCGGAAGACCCTCGCGCGCGTGCGCTTGCAGCCCTCAGCTCTCTGAGGTTCCCGCCCAGCTCCCCAGTCCCCACCTCCCTCAAATCCACACTGTGGTCTTCCCATCTCTGCTACAGGAGCTATCTTTCTCAGAGCTAGCCCTAGGCTTGGTGCCCGGCCGATCATGGGACCCCGACCGGCCCTGCTCCGCGACTGTGCCCCCTGAGGTGGCGCTGTCTGTTGCGGAAGCAGGAGCACCCACCCTAGGGGTACCCCGGGACGCCGCGGGGAGCCCGGGGCAGGGTGGGCTGTCCCGGTCTCCAGTCACTGTGCCGTCCCGCAGCGCCTGTAGAGCTAGGTTAGCCAGGTTCTGGTCGTGCGCTCGTGTGCGCTCGGCCGCCCGCACCACCAGGCTGTAGTCTGGCGGACAGGAACAAGGCGG
>NW_006159672.1:8486078-8486925 GCF_000334495.1 Tupaia belangeri chinensis | reverse complement strand
GGCGGCCTCGCACAGCGTCCTGAGCGCTGCCCAGGCCCAGGTGGGCCATCTCGCAGAGATTGAGCAACAGGCACAGGCAGCTGACCACGTACATGACAAGCAGGAAGACCGTCTTCTCCGTGGGCCGCGACACGAAGCAGTCCACCACATGTGGGCAAGGCTGGCGACTACAGGGGAAGAAAGGCCGCACCTCGAAACCATACAGCAGGTACTGTCCCACTAGGAAGGCCACCTCGAACGCTGCCCTGACCACCAGCTGGGCCACGTATACGCGCATCAGGCCCTCGCGCTGGATGCGCCGACGCCCATCGTGCTGTCCTGCTGGACCCTGGGCCCCCGTCGCCTTGCCATCCCAGCCCGCCCCCTTGGCGGCTGCCTCATCCACAGCCTCCTCCTCCGCGTTTTCGCCCAGGCCATCAGCCGCCCCTGGCTCCTCCTCCTCCTCGCCCAGGCTCAGCATGGGCTCCTCCTCGCCCAGGTCGGTGGGCTCTGGCCAGCCAGGTGGCGGCAGGGGGGACCGGGGCGGACGTCGGGGGGACCGGGGCGGCCTGCTGGAGCCTGTACGGCGGCGGAGGGCGCGTCGCCGCTCTTGCTCCGAAGCGCGGGCCAGGCGGTGGACCGCATAGCCCAAGTACATGACAGAGGGCGTGGAGATGACGACGATCTGGAAGACCCAGAAGCGCACATGGGACAGGGGGGCGAAGGCGTCGTAGCAGACGTTGTCGCAGCCAGGCTGCCGTGTGTTGCAGGTGAACTTGGCCTGCTCGTCCGAGTAGATGGACTCACCACCCACTGCCGTCAGCACTATGCGGAAGACCACCAGCACCGCCAGCCACACCTTGCCCAC
>NW_006159672.1:8485358-8486018 GCF_000334495.1 Tupaia belangeri chinensis | reverse complement strand
CGGGTGGGTGGGACCTGAGGGCAGGGGTGATGGTCAGTGAGAAGGTGAGATGGGGTGGGAGCGCAGACAGGAACCCCTGGTGGGCAGAGCTCAGATCTGGGGTGCAGAGCTCAGAGCCAAGGGCTCCACTGATTCATGCACTGGCTTCTCTTTGCTTACATGCCTCTGGTGACAGAGAGCTCACCACTTTTCATGAAAGGGGCAGACCCCACCTGGATACCGACCCTGCTTGTGGCGTGCAGGGAAAGGATTTTTTGGGCTGAGGGTTGGTGATAAGCTGCTTCATCTTCCATTGAGCTCCTGCCCTTCCCCCACCCCCAGGAAAGCCTGGTCCCTTGGAGGCCCAGTCCCTGTCTGAGCTCGGGGGACCCATCTGAGTCCCTGAGAGTCACAGATCATGGGAGTTGACTGAGTGATTTAATGTGACAGATGAGGAAACTGAAGTCAATCTCACTCAGGGTCTGCGGACACTGCAAAGTCAGTGCAGCTGCATCCATAGCCCCCTACCCTACTCCAGCCCCCAGCAGCATGCAGGCCACTGGGAAGGTCTCACAGCATCCCAGCAACCTTGTGGGGGCTCCCTTGGGGTCTAACCCAGGCTTGGCTCCCAATCTGCAACCACCCAAACCCTCTTAGCCCAGTCAATCATCCAATTCCTGC
>NW_006159672.1:8450023-8484541 GCF_000334495.1 Tupaia belangeri chinensis | reverse complement strand
TGCCCTCAAGCCCCTGCACTCCAGTGGCCACCAGCCTTGACTCTTGTGACCTCATTTGCCTTTAGCCCTTTGTCCCTGCAGCCCCATGGGCCCTTAGACCCCCACAGTCCCTAAGGCCTTATCAGCCCTCAGTTCCTCAACAGCTATGCTGTCTTTCTCCACACCCTGCATAGCAGCTCTGGTCCCTTAGCCTCCACAAAGGATACCCATCCTTTCTCAAGTCCCTTGCTGGTCTCAATGCACCAGGGCAGCCTGCTGCCCCGGCTGGGCATCCAGAGAGCCAAGGCTCCTGTCCAGTGCCTGCTCCTGGTCCTCTTTGATTACAGCCCAGACCATCCCCAGTTGGAAGGCAGGGCAAGACTGGGCATCTGTCCAGCAAGTCTCCAGATACAGTTATGCACAGCCACACTTAAGTACCTGTGGTACTCAGAGATAAGTGAGCCCTAAGTAGGCATATGCCTAGGAGAGGCACATGGGAAGGAGACAGTGGCCTGCAGCCTCCCACTGCCCACCCCTCCCTCACTGCTGCCCCAGTACCTGCAGGCCAGTACCTGCTCCTGGGTAGCTTAGGGGCAGGAGACCCCTGAGCAGCGAAGATTCTGGCTCCCTCCCTCCTGAACTGAGCCTGGAAAGCAGCAGCTGGCAGGTGTGGGACAACAGCAGAAGCTAGTGGGGGCTCCCAGCCTCTTTATGCAGTGGGGACCTCCCAGTTGGGGCAGGAAGAGGGGGCAGCCAGGGTTCCTGTGGAAGTGGCCCTGCTTCCTCACATCTGTGCAGCACCCCTTCAGAGCCACATATACATTCATGTGTGTGCATATTCACAGATGCACTTTCTTGTGTATACATGTACAAAGACTCAGAGGCACATTTGCACTGATGTATGCAAACATACTAATGCACACACATGACTGCACTCACAGGTGCAAAACCACAGACTCATATGAAAACACATACATTTGCGCTCACATGTACACACACATGCAAAATTTCTTATGCACGCATGTGCAAATACAGATACATAGAGTATTTAAGTACCCACATTTGCACAAGACTTCCCACAGTTCCTAAGGCCTTATCAGTCCTCAGATAAGGTGTACAGATGTACGTTCACACTCTCATAAGTGCACTCACAACTTGTATGCATACACATGCACATGCATACTCAGACACAATAGATGTACACATGCATAGGCATGCATGCAAACATAAATACATGCTATACATGCACATATGCGAAACATGTACACATGAGAAACCACAGTGCACATGTGTGTAAGCATGAAAGCACATGTGTGGTCATATGTGTACATGTGCATGCACCTGTGTGCACTCATATGATACCTGCACCATCACACATGTGTACATGCACAAAGTATGTACCCCTAGTCCTCCTGGGGCCACCTTCTCCATCCCTCTGACTCAGGCAGGCAAAGAAGCACAGAAAGACCACCTGATTCCCTCCCAGAGATGGTTCTGACTCAGCTCTAATCTAGACCCCCTCCCAGGACCTGTTCCATCACAGGATGCTGAAGCCCACTGGTTTGGGCCCAGTAGGAACCCAAGTCTAAACAGGCCACAGGAGAAATGAAGGCAGGTTCTCTGGTGGAAGGTTTGGTTTGTGGTGTTGGCCAGTTCCTGTGGTGATGTGACTGATCAGCACCAGGCATCACTGAAAGTGGAGTTGAGAAGATATATGTACAGTCAGCTCCTGAGAGCAGCTCTAGCTCAGCCCTGGGCTGACTTCCCTGGTGCTGGTGGGGTGCCTGTCACTTGTGCGTGTGTGTGCACATGCACACTCATCATGGCTGTTCATTCTGCAAGCCTGGCTCTGAGTGCTGTGGTCCTGGGGCTGACTGGAAGAGCCCAAGCCCTGGTCTCAGAGCCACACACAGGTAGACCCCCAAATCCATACCTCTAGCCTATAACTCTTCTAGCCCCAGCTAGTACTCTGACATCAGCACTCAAGCACTTCAAGCTCTAGAAGGTAAGGCACAAAAGCCAGTCTCCTCCAGAGTGGCTTCTCGTCCCACTAGACATCCTGGATTTCTGTGTCCTTGCATCCCCCTTTGGCCCATTGGCAAACCCTGAATTGACCATACTCACCCCTGCACTGCCCGGACCAATGATGCCCCACTGGGGCTTGCCTGTTCACTCCTCACTCCCTGGGAGCACCACTTTATGTGGATACTGGGTGGGGGTACCTTAAAACACCCACTCACGTGGCCTCTTTTCTGACTCTTCCTGACTAAATGCCAAGACTTCTCCTGGCCCCAGCATCAGGTAACCTGCTCTCCACACTGGCCAAGCCCACTTCTGCAGGGCCTTTACACACTCACACCACCACATGGACACACATATTCTCATGCTCATATACATGCTCAGCCTTTCCCCCAGTCTGCTTCTCCAAGGTTCCTGATCAACAGGAAAAGTTACCTTTCTGATACTACCATCTCTGTGCCTGGAGAATGTTCCATACGATAATGAATCGCAGCTGGAGACATCAGAATGCACTACGTTTAGCTTAACAGGAATATATGAATGAGTTAGGAGCAAATTGTAATGTCAGAGAGAGAGAGGAATTTTTCAAACATGTGCACATACATGCACACACACATGCACACACTCAAGTATACACACTAATGAGGGCATGCCAAAAGGACATGGGGCAGACTGAAAGCACTCCCAATGATTAAAACTCAACCAGCTTGAACAACGAAATAAAGAGGTAGTATATAGACTGGGTTATAGATTATAAGAGGCAAATGCCCCATGCAGAGAAATTCCAAATGATTTATGTAGACAGCCTTGGAGAAGAGGATCATGACTCCCTACTACCCACCCATAGACTGCATGTGGTGACCTCATTTGAGAGAACAGTATGGGAAGGGGAACAGGCACCCCCCCTCAGGTGGCCAAGGCCAACATCACAATGACGCTATGTTGATGGTGTGCACTCTCGATACCATCTGATGAAAAGGGCACTTCACTCCCATGGTCTTTCTCCCCCAAACCCATAACCCCACACAAAACATGACAGAGACTGGGACAGGGTAAGACGGGAGCCAACATGACTGCCCAGTGCTGTAGGGCTGAGGAAGCAGGTGGGCTCAGCTGAGACGTGGGAGGAGAGGAGAGAAATGCTGCCCACCCTGGGAGCCAGGCCCCAGCATGTGCAGGTCTAAGTGCAGGAGACTTTGTTCAAAGAAAATCTCACCTTAAACCTAGACCTTGGGCAGGATCTAGGATGAGGTTTGGTGGAGAGAAGCTTTAGTTCAGCCAAGAGGCTGTGGGTTGCCCCTGGGTGTCAGGGTCTAAGAGGCCGACCTGGGAGTGACAGTGGATAGTTGGGGGAGGGAGGGGCAACCACAGGAGTCTGCCATCCAGGATCCTGCCTGGCTCCAGGCCTGGGAGTGGTCAGTCAGGGTCAATTGGGGAAGGAAACTATGGGAAATACGGGCTGCTGTGGGCATGTTTGGAGGAGGAATGAGTAGAGAGGAAACTATTATTAAGGGCAGTCACAACAGGGACGAGGAGTTTCTCAGGGGGAGCTAGGAGCCTATAGTGGGGGATCCACAGGTCCTAAGAGCTTACAGCTGGGGCTGACAGGACTGAGGGCATATAGTGAAGCTGGGGATGTGAGGAACTCATGGGAAGATGGTCTCACAGTGGGCGTTGGAGGCTCCCAGAGGGGGCTGAGTACTAACAGTGATGTGTGGGAGTGTTGGGGGGTCTCATGGTGGAAGCCTTCCCAAGCTTGCCGACTACCTGCTCCAGCCCAGAGCACACTGGGCTCTCACATGCTTGACGACTCTTTGGATTGTTCTGGGGGCTTTTTGACAGGAGCTGAAGAGGGAGGGAGGCTGCCTGGATATAGCAGGGGGTAGTGGGTAGAGCCATGGGCTCATGCTGGTGTCAGTGTGGCCCGACCAGCAGCCAGGGCTGAGCTGGAGGTGGGGGCTGCCTCTGGGAGGGGTCTCTTCCAGCATGAGCAAGTCCAGGTCCAGGCTGTCCATACCCAGTGGCACCATAGGAATGACCAGCCAGCTCTGCAGACTGAGGGTAGGCGGAGGGTTCTTCTCTCCTTTTAAGTCCCTGCTCACTCAGGGTCTGAACAATAGGGTCCTGGGGTGGTGGGGGGCTTGAGAACCAGGGAACGATTCACTCCCAGCATGTCCGCCTGTAGCACAGTAGGGTCAGAGGGCCCTGCCCAGATATTTCCTTCCCATTTCCACCCTCTCCAGGGCAGAACGAGCAGGACAGAGTGGGGTGGGGCAGGCTTCCTCCTGCTCAGGATGGGGACTGCCAGGAAGGGCACCCCCCTCCTCCCCGTGCTCAGCTCATCCAGCAAAGACCCACATGAACCTTCCCTAGGACCCTTCCAGGCACGAGGGCCTGGTTCCCTCAGACAGCCTCTCCTCCTCAAGAACAATGGGACTCAAGTTAGCAGCAAGAAACTGGGATCCCTGGTCCACACAAGTACCCCCTGCAGCCCAGGGCAGGCTCAGAGGTGCTCTCCCCAGTCCCCCAGCCCTGACTGCCCCTCTACCCCACTGATGCCAGACCCCCTGGGCTCCTGCAGGGCAGAGCCTCCTTCTCCTCAAGTCCCCCTGCAGTCCACCCACTTCTCAATTAAGGGCCATGTGTGAGAGACAGCTGTCACTCAGAGGGTGCTACCTGCCACCTTAAGGCTTCAGTCCCATACACCCCAAGGAACACAATTTGTCCCCATCCCAACGGGTCAGGCCCCACAGCTAGGGGTCCCAGCACACACCGTGGCCTCCCCTTCTCTGTTCTGCCACAGCAGCTCTGTGAGTCCCACCCATGGCCCCTATGTTCCTCCTCTAAGCCTCTTACTGGCCTTACGTCCAACCTGGGTGCCCCAGGACTATAAGCCCCCAAGTGCATGCCACGTCCATGCTTCTTCAGGGCACTCCTGCCCAGTGGGAGCTGTGTAGCCTAAACATCATAGGACTCAAACCTCTGGCCCAGGGACCTGCTTTCCCACATCCTCTGCTCCAGTGGTTTCAGGACCCCTTGCTGCTGGGCCTGTACACACTGAAGGGCCCCAGCTGGTGTGGGCACTGGCCAGCCTCTCCTAGCCTCTCCTTCCTGCCAGCAGCCCAGGGTTCTATCCACCTGCCCTGCTGGGGTTAGATCCCAGGTCCCCAAGTTGTCAGGACAAAGTTCAGTCCTAACAGCGTCCTCAGAGTCTTCCTAACCCATTTGTGCCCACCTCACAGATGGCCTCACTGGACGATGCTGGACTCACTTTTTTCTTTGTAATCACTCTTGTAAGTGTGTACACAACATAATACATACAGCCTCCATACACAATTTCATGTGTGCACACATGTGCTGTCACCCACTCTTAACTCTCAGATTTTCATGCACTCAGGTACATGCTCACACACATATTCACACTCACACTACCTCAGACCCTGAGCCAATTCACCCTCAACCCCACCACAAGCTCTTCTCAGAGAAGCCCTGGAAGGTGAAGTGCTCCTGCTGCCACTCCCAAGTGTCCGCCCCCTCTCAGGGTTCCCTTCACGTATAGCCGCAGTTGAACTGATCAGAGCCCAGGGAGTCCACTGTCCAGGTCACACTGTACCTGCTCAACAGGTGCTCAGAGAATGTTAGAGGACCATGTGGATGCTGAGTAAGCTGGGAGGTGGCCCAGGAACTCAGGATGGAGGTGTGCAAAGGTGCCGATTCCCCCCAGAGCTGCCCAAGATGCAGGTGGCTAGGAATAGTAACAGTTGTCAGCTGCAGCCCTAGTGGCATCAGGACCTGGTGCTCCAGGCTGGTGTCCCCTCACCCTCTTGAGCCTGCACCACCTCCTCCTCTTGGCTGCCCTCTCCTCCCTGGGGGTGGGTACAGACATGTGGGCATCCCTTTAGGGCTGTGTGTGGAGGGGTCCCATGTGCTGCCCTTCCTCACCCACTGCCTAGAACTCCCTCTGCAGGAGCCCCAAGGACGTACAGAGCTACTTGGCCTAAAACAGGAAGTAAGGGGAAGCAAAGGCTGATTCTCTCTTAGAGAGAGAGGAGTGACTCAGTCATCATTGTTCAGTCTGAACAGTCCCTTCGGGCCAGACCCTGGGTTGTTGACAGAGGCCAAGAGTTGAGTTGCCCTTGCAGAAATGGAGCCCCCGAGTGTAGGTGTGGGCAAGAGGAGTGAAGACATGAAGCTGCCCTGTCCCCGGTAATCCCCCAGTCACCTGTGCCCTCTCTGCCCTCTGCCTGGATGCATGCAGGGTACACCATCCACTGATACACACATTCCATCTTTGCTTCCCTTGTCCCTCCTTAATTCTGCTGAATCCACCTGCCCCTACCTTCAGCCAAGTGGGAGTTCCCATGTCTGCCTTTAACCAAACCTTGAATGGAAGAGCATCATACAATCTGGGCTGATGCAGGCCTGCCCTTGTTCAGCAGCCCCAGATTACTCCTGTGTTCCTGGTGGGACAGAAGGGCCCTCCTGGACTGACATAGCCCCAGCTCTGTCACTGACCACCCCATCCTATTACTGACAGCCTGTCAACAGACCCACCCCAACCACTCTATGTAAAATTCCCACTCAGGTGGTTTATCCCAATGTCTGCAGGATACTGGGATGAGCTCCCTGCTGAGTTCCTGGGATCTTGGCAAGTGCTCTTAGTAGTTGTTAAAAGAATGAACTGTCTACAGCATTGAGGGCCACGGGGCTGGTTCTGAATGGAGAACAAACCTCCTCAGGTGCGGCTGGTCCCTTGGCTTTCCTGATTTCCTACAGAAAGTACTTTGGGACTGTACTGAAGGCTGAGTCGGGCCAGATTAGCAGAAAGTACTTTAAGGCTGTGCTGAGCCTGAGCTGGGCTCCAGATTTGCAGAAGGAGCTTTAAAGTCGAGCTCAGGCTAAGCCAAGTCCCAGATTAGCAGCTGCGTGCAGACTTGTCTGTGTAAGGGGTGGAGTGGGTCTCCCTCACCTCAAGGTCTGCTCTGTGAGATTTGTCCACCGAGGGCAAGGATGACTATGCCCAGTTAGACCCTCAGAGTCCCTTTGAGAGTGGAGGGCTGGGCCTGGTGCCCAGAGCTCTTCCTGTCTCAGCCTCAACAGAGCAAGGCCCCCGCTGCTAGATACACTGCAGCTGGCTGATGTGGACTGACCTGTCCGACTGTGGCTTGAGGGGCCCCAGCTGCTGGGGGACATACTGGTTGTAACCCCTCCCTGCTCACCAGTCAGGCCCTAAGACATCTGCCTCCAGATACCCCCTACCCATGGAATCTCATCATCCCAACAGACTCAACCAGTCTGCCTCTGCCCGTGAGGGATGATGCGTCACCCAGCCCTTGGTTCTAAACCTCAGGGTTGGGCAGAGGGCCCATCAAGCATGGTCACTATTTCCTCCCCAAGGGTCAGTCCTCCTGTTACTCCCCCGCTCTGCAAAAGGGCCCAAGAGGCCAGTAGGAGACCAGGAAGTGGTGGTGCTGCCCAACCCTGGCTGGCAAAGTGAGAGTGGATAGCACCCAGCCCCACAGGACACTGCACACCTGGTCCCTGCCCCAGATGTTGGGGGAGATGACCTACCTTTTCCAGGCCAGGAAATGTGAGTCTCTCTCTCAGCTCTCCCACCTGCCTGCCGGACGCTGGTCCTCACCAAGGATGTGCGGCTGGGCCAGGGCCACCTCTCGCCACCAAGCACAATGGAGGGTGGGGGAGGGGCCTTCAAGGACCTCATTGTTCCCCCTGAGGCCTCAGGGTCTGAATCCCTGATTGTCCCTGGGGGCTGGGCAGCAGCAAGCTGGGCTGGGCCCACAGCAGGTCGAAGGCCAGCCCAGCCTGGGCTCCCAAGAGCTCCCTGGGCCACACCTGCTCTCAGGCTTCTAGGAAGCTGCCCAGAGCCACCCTCTTCTCCACTTCCACCCCTACCTCGCCTCCAGGCCAGCTCTCGTCTGCCTTCCTCAAGGAGCATCTGGGCTTTTGGATGAAACCCAGAACTCCCTGATCTCCTCAGCTATTTCCGTCTGGGCTCCCTGCCTGCTTTCCTCCTCCAGTTGAAGGACCCCAGAAATGTAGCCAGAGCTCAATGGTAAGGCCACAGATAGGAGCGGGGGGAGACAGCTGCTCTTGACTTAGAGGGGGTCTCCTCTGTAAATCCCCTCTCCCAGACTCTGGGCTGGGTCAGCCTCTCCTGGAGCCTTGGACTGTGCTCAGTGGGCTGTGCTCAAGGCTAATGAGAGCATGTGGCACCAAAACACTCCTGGGACACAGGGCCGGACCCCATAGCCTCAGCTCCCCATGATCTGCCTCTTGGTGTTGCCAGGAGTCTTCCTCCCTGGTCAGCAGTGTTTGTCTCTCTGCAAACCTTGGCCTGACTCAGGACTAGCCTGAGGGGTGGCAGCAGGAGCTTTCCTGAGTTGGCCCATGCAGAATGCCCTACTCTCCTCTTGCTGGCTGGCCTGCAGGCCGGTCAGAGTAGACCCTGTTGGTCTTCCTAGAACAACCATCCAGCCGGGGACTGGCTCTCCGGAGAAGACAGGAGCAGCCTTGGCTGACATCCAATGACTGGCAGATGTGGGGGGACAACAGCCAGGGGCCAGCAGACACCTAAGCAGAGGCTACTTGGCAGCCCTCCTTGGAGCTGGCAGGTGATAAGTGGGCTCTCAGGGGCCAGGGATCTAGGCATGGAGGGTTGCAGCCCCAGCTTTGCCACCAGAGACCCTGGCCATTCCTGCCCAAACTAAGACCGGCACTCTACTAGTTGGCACATTGTAATCCAACAGTTATTTTATTAAGATGTCAACCCCGGCTCCAGCGGGAGGGACAGGGATAGGGACAGAGGACAGCCCAAGGAGGGCAGACTGGGGAAGCCCTGGGGTCCTCTGATCACAGAGAGTGAGGAAAGTGGACAACACCTCCTCCAACCCCAGGTCCTGGGTGCCAGCTAAGAGTACAGAGCCACCATGTGGCCAGCCAAGGTAGCAGTTCCATGCACCCCACTAGTGGGCACCCCTCCCTGGTCCTGCATGGGTCCTAGGTGCCCAGGCCAGACCCTGCCTGGAGCCTGGGAAGGATGGGGCATAAGAAGTGCCCCCTGGAATGGAGAACAGACCTCCTCAGGTGTGGCCGGTCCCTTGTGCTTTCTTGATTTCCTGCCAGGAATGGAGAAAGAAGAGGGATCAGGGTAGGCTGGCAAGGCTGGCATCAGGATGAGCTAGGCCTGCCTCCCTTCCCTCGTGGGGAAAAGGGGTCTGTCTGGTCCTTGTGCTCAGTCAGCCATGTGACCTGTCTGAGCCTCAGCTATTCCAAATACAGCAAAGGTCTGAGAGCCTCCAGCCTTTCCCTGGTGACTTGCATAAATTAGCACAAAGACCCAGGACCTGGGCAAGGGCTGCCCCCGGGGATGAGGCGGCTGGGGATGACAGAGTCCGGGATGAGGCAGGTGAGGATGATCCAGGTAGGGATGGGGCAAGGTAGTGACAATATAGTTGGGAATGGGTCCCACCTCAGAGAGTGCCTCCTTCAGTGTTGCGTAGGCCTTGTCCAGGTTGTCGTTGACAATGACCAAGTCAAACAGGCCAGGCTCCTTGCCTAGAGGCAGAGAGCTGGGCTCAGAGACACAGTGAGCCACAGCGGCCCTCACCCCAAGCTCCTATATAGACTGCTAGAACTGACTGCTTGGCTGTGGATGGCCCTTTCCTGTCTAACCATGGGCCTATCCAGGCTGGAAAGGGACAGTCCCTGGGACTCATCCTTGGGCCCACTACCCCCTTCTCTGCAGTATTCTCAGTTGGGGGCTCAGTTCTATTAGAACCAGAGCCCTGGATCCTGAGTACCATAGCTCCCCACCAGGTCCTATCTGGCCTTGCCCAGGACCCTGGTTGGGGGTTTGCAATCTCTTGTCATGAGGCTACCCTCACCCTCTACAAAAGCAGCAGGTCATTCAAATAATATCTTCTTCTAGTGGGCCTAAATCAGATCCAGAGGGAAAGGAAACAGCCATGAGAAAAGATCCATGATGTCTCCTACATGGGTAAGAGGAAGTGTCTAAGACACTCCACAGACTGGGTGACAGTGGAGGATCTGGGGACCCTCACAGGGATTCTGGATTACAGAGTGGTCTGAGAACCTCACAGGATCTCAGTGCTATAGGAATCAGAGCCCCGACTCCCTTCTCTTGTGCACACCCAGTTCAGGCTCTCTCTGTGTCATGGTGTAGGGGCACCAGTGATGGGACACCACAGGGGGCCACAACTGCACTTACTGCTCTCCATGTCAGCACGGGCAGCAGCCAGCCGCTTGGCCAGGCTTTCCTCGGTCTCAGTGTTGCGAAGCCGCAGCCGCTGCTCCTGAAAGGCAGGTCTGCCAGGTCAGCAGCCTCCTAGGCACAGACCGCCCCCCAGTCCCTGGCACCCACCAGTACATCCAGTGAGGGTGGTTGAACTGAGATATAGATGGGCTGCAAGTCAGTTTTCTTGATGTTCCGCACGCCCTGCAGGTCCACGTCCAGCACGCAGATGCGGTTCATGGCCTGCACGGCCCGCACAGCTGCCTTGCTGGAGGGCCCAGGGGAATAGAGGACAGAGTCAGACTTCAAGTGCGGATCTTGGGTGTGAGCTCCATCAAGCTGGGGGTCCTCAGGAGCACTTGGGGTATATTGCATGACTTTGCCAGTCACCCCCAGGCCTTTGAGAGCCTTAGCGAGACCCATTATTTCACCCAACCTCCTATCCTCTCCCTTCCTTTAAGGTCTATGGACCCTGGCCTAGGGGGCTACAGGGGCCTTTCCTGACCCTGGCACCCATTACACTTTCTGGAACTCCCAAGTATGCTCTTGCCAATAAGGTTCTCTGCTGGCATGGCCTCCACTCTCAGGAGGAACAGAACAATGCCCCTCCAGGCTGTGCCTGTGGCAAATATCAGGAGAGCCTGGAAACAGCTGATGCATGGTGGCAGGACTGGGCCTGCCCGTTCCCAGAGGCCTCCCCAGCCAGGCCCAGTGGCCCCCATGGGAGGAGTCAGTGAAGCCTAGTGCCCAGGTTGGAGGGAAGGGGGTGATCACGTGACCTACAGACCTACAGACTCAGGTCCCTGGGTCACTGACTCGCCACCACTCATGACCATCCCTACAGACAGCCTGGACTGTGGGTAAGTGGAGGGGAACAGCTGGAATGCTCCCTGTTGCCCATCAGGACTCCTAGGGGGAGGCCAGGACCATGATCCCAGGACCTAGCACTGAGTGCAACCCACCTTGTCCCGTACAGGTTCCCTGAGAATTCGGCGTGCTCGATAAAGTCACCTGCAGCAATGTCCCGCTGCATCACCTCCCTTGTCACAAAGTAGTAATCTGGAGAGGAAAAGGGATTGTCCAAAGGGTACCCATGGCCTGGCCAGGACTCATGGGTAGTCAGGCTGGGCCTGTATGTTAACCTTCCACCCATTCCATACTCAGGGCTGCTCTGGTCAGATCTGCACTGGGCCAGGAGAGGACAGATGCCACTTCTCACACTGTCCTCATGGGGAGGGAGGAAGCACTGGAGACCTTCTGGCTTCCATGGGGGAAGGTGGAACTGGAGACTGCCAGCTTCCACAAGGGAGGTTGGGGCAGGAGGTGGGGCTGGGGACCAGTGTGCTCTATAGGAGAGGTTGGAGAACTCCCACACTAGCATCAGGTAGGCAGGAATAGGCCTATATAGCAGGACCACAGAAAATGTCTATCATGTGCTGAACAGTGCACACCAATGCTCTCAGCCACACGCTAGGGTGCAAGCCCAGGGCACAGCTGGGGAGCAGCTATGCCATAGCTGCCTTGGCTGTTGGACCAGGCCCACCTCTCAGACCTCCATCCATTTCTCTCACGTCTCCCACATGGGCCATAGCACTGGCACGTGCTACACTGCACATGACGCAATCAAGTCAGCTCGCCAGGAGGCAGAGAGGGACCTGTCTAACAGAGGTGGAGACTGAGCCATATGCACTACAGCCCACAGGCAGAGGATGTCCTCACTGTGCCTCCTGAACATCCCAGGATCCCCTGCACCCTCCCAAGACCATCTCTGTGCAGCTGCTGCCGCCAGGGCCCAACAGACCTCCAGACAAGCTCACCTTTGCCGTTCTCTTCGCCAGGCCGAGGATCCCTTGTGGTATCTAAGAAAAAGTCCTGTCACCCTCCATGGGGCAAGCAGAGTGCTCTATCCCTACCACTGTTGACCCTAAAAGGGCCAGCTCAGGCTTCAGGGGGCACCGTAGCAGGTGGCCATGTAGACCTGCAACCATTGGGGCAGGAGGGACTCAGGAGCCAAAGAGTGTAGCTAATCCCCGTCCTCAGAGGGCCACTGAGTCCCCAGTATGTTACTGAAGACACAGGCCCCCTGGGAAAAAGAAAGAAGGACCAGAGACAGTGAGCACAATGCACCACCCACCCCAGACTGTGTGTGAGGATGCAGGGTGGAGGGTTCCAAGTCCAGGAGTGGTTACAGTACTGGGGGCTGTCTCTCACCAGCCCCCCCAGACCCTCCCACCCCCTCTCCTTGTCCCATTGAGACTCACGGGACACACTGAAGCCAAAGATGCTGTCATGCTCCTGGAGCAGTTTCTTCAGCAGGGTGCTCTTCCCGGCCCCCGATGGCCCACTTAGCACCACAGGCCTGGGTCCCGACATTCCTGTGGTAAGGGCAGATGGTCAGACATCAGCGGGGCCCGAAGGACTCCTATGCTTTCTAGGTCACTGTCCTCATTAATTTAACCCAACACAAGGCTGACTTGGGACCTGAGACCCTAGGTGTACCTCCTCCTGGGCTAAGTCACCTTATAACATGCAATAGTCACAAAACAGCACTCAAACCACTTTCAACAGAAAAAGGCACATGAAAGTAGGGAAGGCCCAACGATAAGGTTCTCAGCCAGAGAGACCCTTGACTAGAACCCACTAAGGGCAGCCCCACAGGCTTCTCTGGCCTAGGATGCTGACCACTTCAGTCCACCCCACATCATGGAGGCTGTGGCCCCTAAGACCCTAGCCTGAAACCATCCACCCCACACGGGGGCCTATTTGGCTATTTGTGGTACTGCCTATTGGGCTGCTGGGTGTGGAGCAGGAGTATCCCTGTCCTTGTGTCTCTGAACCCCATGCCCCACGGACACAGCCTCATTAAGGTCCGAGTTTAAGCCAATTCCAGGAACTTCCTATCAGACTTGGGATCCCTGTCTCTGATACTCAAAACCTGAAAAGGACAGACTATCAACAGGAGGACAGGCTGCCTTCCTATCCCTCCAGGGGGGCAGTGAGCACAGTGCAGGGCTCAGATGTCTGCTGCAGGAGAGGGCACTAACAGGCCAGGAAAGAGCAGAGCCACCAAGGTCTGGGGGATCCATCCCAATGAGGACCTGAACTTTCTTCTGTTCCCTTATACTAACTCCTCTCATTTCAGTCCTGTCTCCTGCCAGCCCACGCTCCCCACCACTCTGTCTCTACTGGCTTACCCCAAGCAGGCCCTTCTTGCCCTAGAGATACGGCTTGGCAGCCCCCTCGGAGAGAGAACCCACCTGCTCTGTTGTAGGGCAGTCAGCTTGGAGAGTCAACGGCTGTTCTAGACTGAGGACTGGGGACTGGTGATGGGGGTTGTGTCCCTAATCTCTAACAGGCTTATTCTCAGTGCTTTGAGCTATAAATCCCCAGGGTGCCCAGCCCTTCATCCTAACAGAAGCCAGCCCCGCCTACTAGCTATGCAGATAGGAAAGGCCACTCTCACCCTATTCTTAAGATGGACACCTGCCCACCCAGCTCTAGTGGCTAGGAGCAGCATTCAGGATCGGGGTGAGAGGAGGGAGAGCTGATGCAAGGCAGGGGGCTGGGGGATTTAGGATGCCACTCTGTTCTGGGACCCTGAGAAGCCGGAAAACCCCGGGAGCATTTGAGGAGCTGATGAGACTCCCTGGCAACGTGAGTACTTTGGAAACCACAAGTGTGCTTCCTGCGCAGGCTCCACACCTTTCAAGCTGCAGGGGGTGTGAGGGCAGCTTGTGCTGGGAGAGGGGAGGGCCTGTACTAGCCCAGGCAGCTCTCCAGCAGGGCCCTGGGGCTGCTCTTAATCTTCAATGTAGGCCAATAGGTAATCTCATAAAAACACTTCTGCTGTGGTTCCCCTATGCACAAGCACATGCTACATGCACATAGATACATATGACATACATGTACAAACATATGAACACATACACAGCATAGAGGTGAAACACGCAGGGTGACCTAACAAAAAAGATGTAGGCAGAAGGTATCCTAGGGGAATGCACCAAATGGAATGTGTTTTATAATCTTTAAGTGATGACTTCCTTGTTTTTTTTTGCATCTATCTCATGAACACACCATTTTTTGTTTTTGTTTTTGCTATCGGGCATACGCTCTAGCTAGAGAGAGAGAGAAAGTGAGAATGCACCCCTAGTGGGTATAGCCACACTACAATCCCTTCTTCTCCACTCTCCTTGCAGGATTTTAGGGATGCACGCACACACGTCTGGCATGTTTTTCAAACTCCAGGGTCTGGGATTTGAGCCACACAGTTGGCCATGTGAAATCCAGTGCCTTTACCACTGTGCTACCAGCTGATCCTGAACACGTCATTCTAATCTAACCATGATCCTCATTAGATGCTCAACTACTTTCTGGCCCGTCAGCTCTCTCATCCACAGAACTTGCTGCCACGCTCAGCTGGGGCTCCACTTGGTTTCTGACATTCATTCAACCCTGCTCACCCCACATATCTCTTCCACCCTGGCTCCCACATTGGTCCCTAAGGGGTCTCCCTTCCTCTCTGCCGATGGCAACAGGATGCTCAGGCAAAGAGCTTCCTGAGCTCCCAACCGCCATTAGCATACATCATAGAGGCAATCAGCGCCTTCTCTACAGCTGTCTGCACTGTGGCTCTGCTGCTGGCTGTCTCAGAGCACTCAGCTTCTCATAGCCCATGAGCCATGTGACACCTCCCCTCTAGGATCTCCCATGATGAATGAGACATGTGACCTGACAAATTCGTGCAGCTCCTAGTTCCTCTACAGGTAAAACAAGCTAATGGCAGTGCTTACCTTAGAGCATGTTTAAAGACAAAGGTACAGTCCTTGGGATACAGTAAAAACAGCTGAGTTCACAGAAATTAAGGCTTAAAAATATTCAGAACCAACAGGAGTCAAAATGGAAAATGGCTGTTAGGGTTTAGACACAGACAGAACACTGTGACTTGAAGTGGTTCTTTATGTGAACCCCCACTAAAGGGGTTGCTACTTAACGTGGTCCTACCTGCACAGCACTGTCTCAAACTTCCAAAGCTGTTAGAGAAGCCTTTCACCCCAGAAAAAGATGGCTGTCAGCCGAGGAAGCCAGTAGGAAGAACACTGCTCACCCTAGTTGGGAAGGTCGAGCTATTAAGCAGAGTGCATGGACGTGCTATCAGTCTCAGTCTTGAGGGGAGTTAGAAGACTGTAGTTAAGCCCCATAGCGAAAGCCTGCAATACCTAAAAAACAGCAAAAAGTGGTTGAAGGAACACAGCAGAAACTGCATGTGCCCAGAGTTCTGAGGAACACTGACCTGTTGAGGGAGCCTATGTTTAAACTGCAGAGATTTGTTCCCAATAGAACACAGGACAGACACGCAGGGGTCAGAAGCAGGTGCCAGCATGATCAAAAATGTGACTAGAACTGGTGAGTCCCAGGAGTACAGTTTTAAGCACCTCACATACTGTCTTTCTGCTTCTATTGTAGGCTGCAGGAATAACATGAAAAATTTTTCTATAAACTGGGACCAGCAGGTGGCGTGATAGTTAAGGAGCTGGACACTCCGACATGGCTGACCATGATTCAAGTCCTGGACCTGGTGGCTTTCTTTCTCACTCACTCTCTCTGTCTTTCTCTGGTCAAATTTAAATGAATGAACAAATGAAAAATTAAATAATTCTCAAAAGAACTTCCATAAACTAGAACATATCTTTCTCTATAGACAAATCATGTTCCTCAGTCCAAAGGGTGCTTCACATTTCCACTGATAAACCAACTTAACATCAGATCTAATACACAGACTTATTTCCTCTAAAAAATCAGGGGAAAAAAAAAAATCCTTTCAACTTGTCCTGTCTAGTGGTCCAAGTACCTGAGAGCCTCCCTGTCACGCTGTCACTCCTGTTCCCATGGTGGAAGCTAAGAACCAGGCCTGCTCTTCATTCTTTTCTGCCTACCCAATGCCTAGTAGACGAGAAGAAATATCATTTTAGAGAAATAAAACTTTTTTTTTCTTTTGGAGAGGTTTTTGCTATGGGGTGCATGTGCTGGCCAGAAAGACAGAGAGAGAAAGAGAGACATAAAGTGAGAAATCACCCCCCAGGGGGGATGGCCACACCGCAATCCCTTCTCCATTCTCCTCTCAGGATCTTGGGCATGCACGCACAGATGCCCGGCATGAGTTTAAGCCACCAGGTCCAGGATTCGAACCACTATTGACTACATGAGAGTCCAGAGACATGGCCATTACACCAACTGCTGATCCCAAGAAATAAAAACTTTTTTTTTTTTTTGGAGAGGTTTTTGCTATAGGGCACGTGCGCTCACCAGACAGAGGGAGACAGAAAGACAGAGAGCGAGAAATCACCCCTCAGGGGGATGGCCAGGTCGCAATCCCTTCTCCTCCGTTCTCCTCTCGGGATCTTGGGCACACACGTGCAAGCACCCAGAGTGACTTTTAAGCAACCAGGTCCGGGACGTGAACCGCGGTTGACTACATGGGAGTCCAGGCGACATAGTCATTACGCTAACTGCTGATCCAAGAAATAAAAACCTTTTTAACAACACCAAAAAGACTCAAAGATATTATCAAAATCATGAGTGGGAATAACCAGAGTTAAGTTGCATACTTTGAAGGGCTCAACGTAGAAGAGTTACCAATGACCCCAAGTGCTGGATAAGCAAGGTCAGGCAAGACCCTGAGGGCTGGACCCTATATGGGGCTTCTGTCCCCCACTGTTCCATTAAGCCAGCCCTTCTCAATGTCATCTCCTGTTAACTCACCACCAGGTCCCATAACCAGTTGTTCTTTTCCCCCTCTCTTGTCACACTCAATCTGGCCTCTGTGAGGCCCACATTCCTCATTTCTATTCCCCTTCGTGCTGGGAACACTCCAGGGAACAGCTCCTCACCCCATCTCTAAGCATTTAATCCACCAAGCTCCAGACCCCTGGGGTTGCCCACCTGGCTTCTCCATGAAGAAGATCCAACCCTGCCCTGGGTTCTTCCATGATCCCTCTGTCCAGCAGGAACACTGCTGTCCTCTGTACAAATCTCCACCATGACATTGGCCCTGTTCTCTGTCCTTTTGCTCCATCCTGACTGCTCACTTCCAAGCCAGTCCCCAACAGGGCCTGAGCAAGCTCAAGCAGAAGAAGGCAGAACTGTGTTCATCCCCACTCTCAGAGTACCACACCAAAGGCTACCGTCACTGATCATAGCCCCCTGGTGGAAGTCAAGGCTCTTGGACTCATACTTAGGCTCTTAATCCTTTCTGTATGGCCAAGGACCAGCCTAGAGACCCCAGAGGGGGCCTCTCAAAGCTGCCAACCCATGGGGTGCTCTAGGAAGTCAGTGCCCCTGCAGGCTGTGAGACCTGGGCCCTCTGATTTTGATGGGCATGTGGGTCTTAAGAGTACCAGAGCTTAGCGGCATCAGCAGTTAGGTCATTTGGGAGACTCAGATGAGAGTCTAAAGGTACTCTGCCAAGTGTGAGCACCCATGGGAGAGATCTAGGGAGGAGGCAGCAGAGAGGGGTGCCGGGCTGAAAGCAAGACCCATCCTACCCACCTGTCTGCCTGTTGAAATCCTTAGAGTTCTTTAACAGATGCCCACATACCAGTGCCCTTCTCTGGCACATCATACCCATTTGGGCCCCATGATAACACCCTTACCAGCACCTCCAGTCTCCAATGTAAACTCACCAGTAAGATCCACCAGCTTCCTCTCCAACATCCACCTCCTACCATAGGACAATAAAAAGGTGGTCCCTAACATGGCTGCCCCAGCTAGTTCCCGCCTGTTCCACAGACCTTCTGGCTCTAAACTCTTATGGTGGTCAGAACCCAGAAGACCCATGACTACAAACCCACCCAGAATAGACAGGCCTCTGACAGTGACATGATATACTACAATGGACAGAAGTTCCAACACCTAATATTTATCCTAAGAGATAGGATGTGTGTTCAAGATGTAATGTCACTGCTACCTCCTTTCAGAATTGGGCAAGCCCATTTTCCACCCTGGCTCTTGGGAAATGAGGAGGGAGCCCACACCCTTTATTTAACTCCCAAGAACTGGAAAGCATGCACCTGATCTCAGTTCTCCAAGGCCTCTACCCACCTGTCCAGGCGATAAGCAACAGGTGCTTATGTTGGCACAGGATTGTGACAATGCTCACATAGCGCTCAGCACACAGCAGACACCCGAGGCCCATCCACCACCCCACACCACAGCCTGCTCTACCCGTTAGGGTGTCCTTCTTGAACTGTTCTCGCTTCCCCTTAAGCCCAAGCTTGCAAACTTCTACTAGTGTTGGTGCCATTGCCTGTCCTCTCTGGAGGGCTAAAGTACTGAGGTATGTGGGAGAATCCTGAGGGTGAAAAGACACCAGTGAGCCCAAGTGCCTCTGCAGTGGCTCCAGATGACTCTGGCTCGCCCAGGACTGTCTAGTTATTTCTGCTGTCTCACCTAAGCACAGGGTGCACAGGCACATGCAGCCCACCAACTGCTAAAAATTCTCCAGGGGCAATATTTTGCTCTCCCTGGATCCCCTGAGGCTGGCTCTGCCTTGGTAGGAGGGTACAAGACACAGAACACACAAGGGCACCCTGGCCAGCCCGGGGAGGGGCGGGTTCTGTGGGCAGACAGCGAGCAGCTGCAGGCCATGCCAGGGCAGCAAGGCCATGTAGCAGTACACCCATGTCCACCATTGGAGAGGTCATGGAGCTGCTTACCTAGGGAGGAGCTTCGGTAACTGACCATGTTGACAGGACAGTCACCAAAGCTATGCCCAGTGTCTCACAGAGCTGCAGCCTGAGGCCTTGCAGCTTCAGTGACCCTCAACAGGATGGAAACTGCTAAGCCTGACTTTTGCCCTAGCGCCTGATAGAAGTGACCAGTTCGTGGAGGTCAGAGTGTCTTCCTTTGGGGAAAAGGGAGTTCTCCAGGCAACTATGTTCATTCAGTATCTCCTACCCTTTCACCATGCCACAGCCCCAAACCCCAGCAGGCTGGCAAGAAACTAAAAAACCTGCAGCCATAAGGATCTGCTACAAAAGGAATTTCTACAGGAGCTCTGAGATGGAAGGTCTCTTGGAAGTCATAGGTGCAAACCCATATTCCAGAATGCTCTCTGCTGTTATGCTCCCTGAATTAGGCTCCTCATGCAGCTCCAGGCAGCTGCTTTCCTTGAGAAGCATTTCCTGCTCTGAAGGCAGACTTTCCTTGTGGCTTCTGTCCACTGTCCTAACCTGTCCCAAGAACTGGACACCATCATCTCCCTCCACTCTTCCAGAAGACACCAACACAGAATGCTAGTTCATATGCATGAGAACAGAGAAGTCAGCTTCCTCCAGAGCTCTTATGAGATGCAAACAAAAAGACACAGTGGCTCTGAGTTGGAGCTGGCTCCCACAAGGGAAAGCTGGTGGTACTCTCCCTAGGGACTGTGGCAGGAGGGCCACCCCACTTTTGGCTACAGGGGCTCTGAACATACAGCCTAGCTGTGTGATTCTCAGACCACCTAACCTCAAGAGCACCCCCCTTTTAATTGCCAGAAGGCATGTGAGCTCACAAGAGACAGAGTAAGAGAGAGAAAGCACCCCTCCCAATGGGATGTGGTCACATCACATGGTCATATCACAGTCCCTTTCCCTCCATTTCTATATCCTATTGGGATTTGGGGTATGCATGCACAAGCACTTGGTGTTCTTTTTCAAACCATTAGGGCTAGGATTTGAACTGTGGGGTCAGCTATATGGTATACAGCTCATTAACCACTAATGGGTGGTTTATGAGGACATGGGACCAGCCCCAGATACATTTTAAAAAGGACAACATGACATTGTCATTCCCACTACCTCTTCCCATACTGAGGCAAGAACATTTTGCTGCCTCCCAAGGAAGGTAGGCCCTGGCAGAAGGGAGCCAAGAACCGCACTGCATGAGGGGTCGGCCTGGCACCTTTTTGATACTACACAGCGGTGTGTCAGTCTCCTTCCATTACAGAAGGAGACAAATGGGCTGAGTCTTGCACAGGGGACCTCAATGCTAGCTCCACAATCTAAACAAGAGTTTACATGAGAAGAAAGTCCAAAACCCAAGAACTAGGCAGCAGGAAGAGTCCAGACCCTGTAGAATTGGCCAATCTTTCTCTCATGCAGAAGGAAGACAGAGGCCCAGCAAAGGCAGGGTCAGGGTGGGGCCCAGAGCTAGCCACAGAGGCACCTACCTCATATGCCATTCTCATCCCTTCTTTCCAACCCCTCCTTCCTGATTTTCTTCAAGTCATCTAACATACTTTTAGCTTCATCACATGTCCCCAAAAAGAGGAAGATGAGAGTTACACATGGCTGAAATGAAATGTACTCTGTTCATGCTTGTGACTCAGAATCTGCTACTGCTGGTATTAGTTCCAGCAAAAGACCAAGTGCTGGGCCAAAGCATTTCCAAAACCAAAACAAAAGCCAGGCATCCTCCTATGATTCCAAGTGTGGTTCCCATTAAGGTTTGAAAGCCCTAGTGTGTGTAGTTAGGAGTAAAGGGAATACAGGAGGTGCTCACCTCTGAGGACATTCTACTAGTCAGTGGCTAAAATTAGGAAACCACCCAAGTCCCAGATTCCTCCCTAATCCCATTCTTTGGAAGGTTTTCCTGGATACTTCAAAGGAAGTCATGTTTCAGGAAGTCTAAGAGTGACAAAAGTCCAAGAAAACTCACACTTAGGCAGATGTAATGCTGAAAGGCTCTTCCAGGGGACCCATAAAAGGTGAATACAGATGCAGTAGCAAGAGGTCAAGAGGGGGCCCACGGAAGCAAACCTTTCTTCTCCTCTGCCATGGATCCAACCCAAGACCAACTAATCATGCCCTCAGTTTCCCTAATGAAAGATAATCAAGTGGCATGTATCAGCTACTCCTCCCTAGGCCACCAACTGGAAGAATCAGTTCACTTCTCACTGTTTCCCCACAGACTCTTATCATTCCTAAGACGCTACTTAGGAAGTGTAGGTGGTCAGCTTCAGTAACCCTAACTGGGACTCTCTGGTCTTGAGGGAAGCTGAACTCCACATCCATGCCTAGAGGATGCCTGCACCAATCACCTTCTGCTCCCCAAGTACCCCATCTATGCTGGGCTGCTGAAGAGGCAAGAAATCCACACACAGCTCTCCAGGCAGTCCCAAAGCAGCTGGCTCCTACACCCGGGGCCCTCCGAGTTTGCAGGGTAGGATAGAGACCCAAGACTACACAGAGCCGGCCCACGAGAGAAGCTTCCCATTAGTTCCCTCTCCTAGCCCGCCATAATCACAGAAAAGACACCACACATCCCTGAATGCCCCCTAAGCTCGTCGGGACTCCCGGACGGCCATGCTCCTAGATCTCCCGGGATGATGGGCTCTGCTGTCCGCCATCTGGGAAGGGGCATCCAGCGGGTCATGTAAGAGCATCAGCGTGAGGTTGCAGGCTGAGGGGAATCACACGCTGCCTAGAGTTCCGCCTCCCCAAATGTCCTCCCGCGTTCTGATGACCGGCAAGGGCATGCGTCTGCAAAGCGTTCGAATGAGGAGGAACTACCGGAGGCGGCACTAACGGGCACGGGCTCCGCCGCCCTCTGACCTGGGTCAATCCACCGACCGGAGCCCGAGTCCGCACTCGCACTCACCGTCCGGAGGGGACCGGCCCAGGACTGCCGCTGCTAGCCCTGCCAGCAGGCGCCGCAGCATCACGGGCCGCCCGCCACCGCCCGCGGGGCCTACGTCACAGCGCCGCGCCTACTCGCCTCCACTTAAGAACGTCACAGCACTGCGACAGCCCAGCTACGTCCGCCAGGAAGTATTTCACCGCGCCACGGCGGCCCGCCTTCTCGTTTACGTCACATCGCCGGGTCCGTCCTCCGCTCGCGAGGGTACGTCAGCGCCGCACAGGCCCCGCCCACGGTGGGTTAGACCTGGGGGTCGAGAAGGGAGCTACAGCGCCTCTGGGCTAGCGCGGCTGTCCCGCCTGTTAGTTATGTGCGCTTCGTGAATCAGGGCAGCCACTATCCAACAAAATATTGGCCTGTCGGGAACGTCATGACACTTTTGCTTAGGAAAATACTCATGACGTTCCCAACAGCCTAATACATTTTTGACAGGGTATGTTGCGATCTTCCTGCCTCAGGTTCCCAGTTAGCTTAGACTGGTGGACGCCACTACACCGTATCTGTTTACGTTGTTTCTGGAACTGAAACTGGGCCTCTGTGTGATCGAAGGTATTAGGCAGAGGTGCCTTCCCACTTGCTCCACCAATGGTTGCGTCAAGACTCATTTTTCATAAATAAAGATCTAATGAGAAATAGCACAATACAGGAAATTGTCTTGATAAAACACAACATCTTTATTTCCTAGGCCAATTTCTTAAAAGAAAAAAAAAAAACCTTCATATTCTCAGACCAATACTATAAGAAAACTGCCATTTTAACAGAGAAGACCAAATTATATATTTCTTCATCGTTGTTCTATTACTGCTTAAGCTAATTACAATAAAACTTCAAAAATTAATTCATCTGTCAGCTCCGATCACACTATTGCCCTTTTTTTTTTTTTTTTGCTTTAGGACGAGTTTGCTCACGTGTGCGCTCATTCTCCATCCTGGGGTTTTGGGCACGCGCACACGCACATGCGCACACGCACACGCGCACACATGCCTGGCGGCGTGATTTTCAAGCCACTAGGTCCAGGACTTGAACTGTGGTTGCCCATGTGAAAGTCCAGCACTGTAACCACTACACCATCCACTGGCCCCATCTCCCCATTTCTTTTAACTTACCAGAGAGAACTTGCTGGAGAGAGACAGGGGAAAGTTAGAAAGCATCCTCCTCCCCGAGGGGGATGGCCACACTGCAATCCCTTCTCTCTTTCTGGGTTTCAGGCACACACATACACACATGCCTGGCGTGCTTTTTCAAGCCACTGGGTCTGGGACTCTTAACTGTGCAGTTGGCCATGTAGGATCCAGCCGCCTCAACTACCATGCCACCAGCTGGACCTGGCACCCTTTTTAAACAAAAACATGTCCTTTATAACTTTACCAAACACATCTTATTTTTCTTACATACAGAGTTGTCTTCTTTCTAGCGGTTCAATTATGTATATTACTTATATTATTAACCTTAATTTATAATGAAAATTGGCAAGCATTGTGAACTGTCTTATCTTAGCATTGTCATTTTTAAAAATACTTTTTAAAAACAGTTTTTCATGTTTGAATAGAAAATACAAACTTTTTGGGGCCAGCAGGTGGTGTGGTGGTTAAGGGTGCTGGACTCCCACATGGCCAACTGCGGTTTGAGTCCTGGACCTGGTGGCTTGCTTTCTTACTTTCTCTCTCTCTGTGTCCTTCTCTGGTCAAATGAAAAATAAATAAATAAATTTAAATAAAATAATTCTTAAGAAAATACAAACTTTGTTTTTCCTCTCTTCTCTCACAACACAGACCACTTCTGTGATCTCAAAATGTGTATAGGGGATGGGTCAGCCGGTGGCATGTTGGTGAAGATGGTTGGATCCCACATGAATGACTATGTGGTTCAAGTCCTAGACCCGGTGGCTTGAAAAACATGCTGAGCATGTGTGTGTGTGTATCTCTGTGTGTGTGTGTGTGTGTATGTGTGTGTGTGTGTGTCCGAAATTCTAAGAGAATAGAAAAAAAGGGACAGCAGCATGGCCATACCCCTGGTGGGTGCTTTCTCACTTTCACTCTCTGTGTCTCTCTAGAAAGCACATGGACTCTACAGCAAAAAATTAAAAATAAAAATGTGTATGTTTCTTCCCACCAGCAAGCAAGCAATCCATTCTTCAGCAAGTACCAGTCCTTTAACCCAGTTAAATTTTTTTAAGAATTATTTTATTGAACTTTATTTTAATTTGACCAGAGAGAGATATAGAGAAAGAGACAGAGAGAGACAGAGAGAGAGAAAGTAAACCACCAGTTCCGGGACTCAGACTGTAGCTGGCCGTGTGGGAGGCCAGCACCCTTAACCACCATACCACCTGCCAGCCACTAACCCAGTTCAATTTGACACTATCTACCTGGAGAGAGCACCAGATCCCATAGGTTGAGGGCCCAGCTCCACAAGATTACGCACTTACCTTAGACATTGGCTATAAGTTAGGGTTCACCTGAAACTTCTGACCCACTGACTGACTATAAGTTAGGGTTTCCATGCTTCCCTCATCCCCATGGGTTGAAGGTATTTTTGTCAAACCACCTTGAAAAAACTGCTAGAGCAGCTCACAGAACTTGGGGAAACACAATGACTGGTTTATTAAAAGAATATTTAAAGGGATCAGCAGATGGCGTAATGGTTATGTTGCTAGACTCCCACGTAGTCGACCACAGTTTGAGACCTGGACCTGGTGGCTTAAACCTCACGTTGGCTATGTGTGTGCGCATGCCCAAGATCCTGAGAGAAGGGAGGAGAAGGGGTTGCTCTACGGTCATCCTCCCGTGTGTGTGTGTGTGTGTGTGTGTGTGTGTGTGTGTTATTTATCACTTTTTGTCTCTCTGGCGAACACACGCACCCTATAGCAAAAATCCCTTAAAAACACACACACACATACATGACTATTTCAAAGGACACAGATGAAGAGATGCACAGGACTAAGCATGTGGAAAGGGACACAAAGCTTCTATACCCTCTTTAGGCATGTAATGCTCCGCGTGTTCAGCCATCCGGAAGCTCTCAGAACCTGTTCTTTTGATTTTTTTTTTTTTGAGAGGTTTTCGCTATAGGGCACATGCGCTCGCCAGACAGACAGAGAGAGACATATAGACAGAAAGCGAGAAATCACCCCCCAGAGGGGATGGTCACGTCTCAATCCCTTCTCCTCCATTTTCCTCTCGGGATCTTGGGCACGCACGCACACACGTCCGGCGTGAGTTTTAAGCCACCGGGTCTGGGACTCGAACCGCGGTCGACTACATGGGAGCCCTGTGACATAGCCATTACGCTAACTGCTGGTTCCCCTGTTCTTTTGATTTTTATGGAGATTTCATTGCATAGGCATGAAATGCTACATACTGGGCGGGAAACCCAGCAAGTCCTTCCAGTTAGATTCTTGACCTTACTGCAGAATCCTTCCTCCCTGGTATGGGGAAGGACACCTGTGTAATGAGGGTGTTGAGGGGGAAAATGGGATTCCACATACTTTGGGGCTAGTTTCTATGATTTTGGCTTAGGGAGAAAAAAGAACAAGTGAAAGGAGGGTAGAACTGTCTTTCACTTTTCTCTGAAACTTTTCTGAAGCTGTTTCACAAACCAAGGACAAAAGGCCAAGTACTTATGAGCCATAGGAATATATATATATATATATCGCCAGACAGACAGAGAGAGACAGAGAGACAGAAAGCGAGAAATCACCCCCCAGGGTGTATGGCCACGCCGCAATCCCTTCTCCTCCATTCTCCTCTTGGGATCTTGGGCATGCACACACACGCGCCCGGAGTGAGTTTAAGCCACCGGGTCTGGGACTCGAACCATGTTCGACTATGTGGGAGTCCAGCGACATAGCCATTACACTAACTGCTGGTCCCTATCATGATGTTTATTTAACAGACCTAAATGTATTTAGCTTCTCTATATCATATAAAAACAAGATGCCAAAGGATATAAACATAAACTGATGACTGATATTAATGTTTCTGTATTTTAACTTACGTAGAAATTATTCAGGGGGCCAGCAGGTGGTGTGGTAGTTGAGGTCCTCGACTCCCACATGGCCAACTGTGGGAGTCCTGGACCTGGAAACTTGTTTTCTCTTTCTCTCTCTGATCAAATTAAAAAATAATAATAAATAAATGAAATTAAATAACCAAAAAAAAAGGAAATTATTAAGAGCTCTTTGAGGATGGCCACACAGACCACCACTAGAAAATAATACGAACTGGGGGAACCAGCAGTTAGTGTAATGGCTATGTCGTTGGACTCCCACGTAGTCCACCGCGGTTCGCGTCCCAGAGTCGGTGGCTTAAAACCCATGCCGGGCACGTGTGCGTGTGTGCCCAAGATCCCTGGAGAAGGGATTACGGCGTGGCCATCCCCTCTGGGGGGTGATTTCTTGCTTTCTGTCTGTTTCTCTCTGTCTGTCTGGCGAGCGCACGTGCCCTATAGTGAAAAACCTCTAAAAAAAAAAATACAAACTGGGCCAGCTCCACAGGATAGTAGTTAAGGAAACCGGATCTTATATGGCCAACTGTGGTCTGATCTGGTCTGCTCTACCTATGGAAGTTAACAATAGAATATAGTCACCAATGTCAAAATCCTAATCTAAAATGGAGGTAGGAGGGCCGTGAAAGAAGTCTTCATGCTTACATTTTAAACATATCTGCGGGACCAGCAGTTAGCATAATGGCTATGTCGCTGGACTCCCATGTAGTTGACCACAGTTCGAGTCTTGGACCTGGTGGCTTAAACTCACGCCAGGTGCGTGTGCGTGCGCGCCCAAAATCCCAAGAGGAGAATGGAGAAGGGATTGTGGCGTGGCCATCCCCCCTGGGGAGTGATTTCTCACTTTCTGTCTCTCTGTCTCTCTCTGTCTTCCTGGCGATTGCAGGTGCCCTATAGCAAAAACCTCTCCAGAAATTTTTTTAATATATATATATTTGCATGTCTCTTTTGTACCTTGTTCGCACAACAAAAGAGGTTATCTTGGGAATTTTCTCTGGCAGGCAATATTTCAGATAAGACTCTTGGACAGAACATTGCCTAGCAAAAGCTACTTTCTCCCAAGAAACTAGTGCCAAACCCTGCAGTCAGTTCCTGAGACCAATAAACAATTTGTTTTAAGACAGTTTGTATACACTTTTTGTGACCCTTTGCAATTCCCAATTAAAACCTTTTGTTCTAGAGAGCCTGTCTCTCTGAGTTTCTTTATGTTGAGTAGTCAGGAAAGCCATGGCACACTTTTGCATCAAAAGACACAGAAAAATATGTCATGACTTTCCTCATAACCTAATCATTAAGTATCAAGTGTTTCAGAAGTGTGGTGGATCTCAAGCAAAATAATTTGGGAAGAAGTGGCAGTCCCTGGAATTTGTAAGGTATTGTTGTAGAGTGCCACCAAATGAACGACCACCAAAGTCAGATTAGGTTTAAAGGAAGTCTTTATTAGCTGGCCAGCGACTACAGTCAGAGGCTGGGGGGGTGGGGGTGGAGGCGAGAGTCAGAACTGTAGACCCGACTGAAGTTGAAATAGTCTTTTTATAGGTGGTCAGTGACCAGGGGTTTCTATGCAAGCAGTTACAGAAGCTGAATCAAGCAGGTTAATTATTTCTGAGGGGAATGGGGTTTCCAGGCAAGCAGTTACATTGCTAAACAAAAGGACTCCGGGCTAGTTAACAAAGACAGTAGCAGGTACAGGATGTCCGGATATGATCTTCTACATGGCTAGCACAAGCTATTTTCTCATGGGAAGAGCAAGCAGGTTTACAG
Organism: Tupaia belangeri chinensis; assembly: GCF_000334495.1. Lineage (NCBI taxonomy): Eukaryota > Metazoa > Chordata > Mammalia > Scandentia > Tupaiidae > Tupaia > Tupaia belangeri. The sequence continues at coordinate 8,456,826 of NW_006159672.1, read as the reverse complement.
AAGCAGACAGCCATGTTAGGGTAAGGGAACAAAGTGGACAAACAGCTGTTCGTGTGCAAGATCTAATATGCGGCCTTGCACAGTATCACTTAAGGAGCTTCTTTGTTCTCCCACTTTTGTGAGTGACCCTTTTACCTGAGTGAATTTTCCACTCAAGTTTCAAACTCCCTCTTTTTGGCTTGAGTTTTATGATTTTCTTTAGATTTGTTTCTTGTTTTTGTTTTCAAATAATTATTTTATCTGGGACCAGCAGGTGGCATGGTGGTTAGGGGTGCTGGACTCCCACATGGCCGATTGTGGTTCAAGTCCTGGACCTGTTAGCTTGCTTTCTCACTTTCCCTCTCTCTCTCTCTCATTCTGTCCTTCTCTGGTTAAATTTAAAATAAATAGGGACCAGCAGTTAATGTAATGGCTATGTCGCTGAACTCCCATGTACCCAACCGCGGTCCAAGTCCCAGACCTGGTGGCTTAAACTCACGCCAGGTGCATGTGCATGTCACAAGGACTGTGTGCTAGTGACAGAAAAAGACAGAGAGAGAGGGAGTGGGAAAAAGCACCCCTCCATAGGATGTGGTCATGCTGCAATCCCCTCTCCTCCATTTCTCCATCCCATTGGAATCCTGAGCATGGATACACATGCATCCTATGTCCTCCAAGTCACTGGGGCTGAGACTCAAACTGCACATTTGGTCATGTGGGGACTGGCTGCCTTTACTATCAAGCCACTGGGATCCCCACATTCTAAAGCATGCAAACAGGGTCCTCCTTCAGGGACTTTAGCTTTCTATATATGAGAGCATTAAGGCCCTTTAATGTGCATGCTTTCAAATTAATGGGTAAATTATACCAAGGACAACTTGGTACTTCAATGGTCTTTATGGAGAACATTCAAACTCTCCAAGCTTCATTTTCTTAGAATGAAACTAGAAGGTCATGGCTGTAAAATTATATAATCTGAATGGAATGCATCCTTAATTGGTACCTCAAAGCATCAAAGGGCATAGAAGCTTCAAAAATTGCCTCATACAAAATACTGTCTCAGAGCTAAGGCAAATTAAAAAAATTAAAACAGGATTTTAAAAAAGCCTTAGAAACTCAGACACGTTCCATTCTGGACCTCTCATTCACTCTCCTGCAATTCCTCCTCTAATAACTTTTCTACCTTTTCCTCTTTTTTCTCCTCTAGTTGAATTTCCTTTTTTTCCCCCACATTCCTCAACTCCAAACTCTTCCATCTCCACCCCTCCCTAATCAGGCCCTTTTAAAACCTACCACTTTAAAATAAAGCCTGTTGACCCAGCTAAGCACACGCACCCAGAGTGAGTTTTAAGTCACTGGGTCCAGGACACGAACTGTGGTTGACAACATGGGAGTCCAGCGACAGCCATTACACTAACTGCTGGTCCCTTGAATAGCCTTTAATTCTATGTGCATGATCTACCTCAAGAACTTTTTTTAAAAAGAATTATTTTACTTACCTTTATTTATTTATGTTAATTTTTTGAGAGGTTTTTGCTATAGAGCACATGTGCTCGTCAGAAAGACAGAGAGAGAAAGAGAGACAGAAAGCGAGAAATCACCCCCAGGGGGGATGGCCACACTGCAGTCCCTTCTCCTCCATTCTCCTCTCGGGATCTTGGGCACGCACACACACAAGCCCGGCATGAGTTTAAGCCACCAGGTCCGGGACTCGAAAAGCGGTCGACTACGTGGGAGTCCAGCGACATTGCCATTATGCTTACTGCTGGTCCCTATTTATGTTAATTTTGACCAGAGAGGAACAGAAAGAGAGAGGGAAAGTGAGAAAGCAAGCCACCAGGTCCGGGATTGGAAATGCAGTTGGCCATGTGGGAGTCCAGTGCCCTAAACCACCATGTCACCTGATGGCCCCAAGAACCTTTTCCATTTAAAGAACTCATTTGGAATGGAAAACTATACCCAGTTAAGATTTAATAAATTTAGCCTTGTGCCTGGCAGGTGGCATGCAGTTTAGGGTACTGGATTCCACAAAGCCAGGTTTGGAGGCCTGGATCCAACAGCTTGAGAATCACACTGGGCAGGTGTGCACACATATCCAAAATCCTGAGATGAGAGTGGAGGAGAAGGGATTATGGGGTGGCCCTTCCTGCTTCCAGGGTGAGGGGGGGGATTTCTCATTTTTTTCCTGCATCTCTTTTACTCTCTCTTTGGTGAGTGCATGTGCCCTATAGTAAAAACTAAAATAAATAAAAAATTTTAGCCTATCAATTGGCTCATATTCTCATAATCAGTTGGCTAATATGAATTTTAAAAAGTTATCAAAATCCCTAATCCCCAGATACAAAATATAGAAGCCCCCAAGTGAAATTTAAAAAACACTCCTGGCCTCTGCCATTACTGTAAAAAGCCTGGAAGAGAGACTGCTACAACCTAAAAATGACCTCACTTCAAAATCCTTGAGATATATATTACACATTCTCAACGACCAGGCTCCAAATTGCAATAGGGGCAGGCCAGCAGATATCATGGTTGGGGTAATGGACTCCCACATTGTCCACCTCAGTTTGAGCCCCAGATCTGGGGCTTGCCTTCTCATTTTCCCTCTCTCTCTGTTTCTCTATGGTCAATTTTTAAAATAAAAAAGATGATGAATAAAGTTGGATAAATTAAAAAAAAAAAGTATTACAGGGGCTTTTAGCAGTCCTTCTTCTTTACCAGCTTGGGGAAACTTCTCTTCAAATTGGGAATAAAGTTCCATGTTTCAATCAAGCCTATACAATGAAGTCTCCGTTAAAAAAACAAAAGGAGTGGTGGACAAGCAGGTGGCACGGTGGTTAAGGCGCTGGACACTTCCAAATAGCTGACCACAGTTCCAATCCTGGACCTGGTGGCTTGCTTTCTCACTTCCCCCCTTTCTCTCTCTCTGTGTCTATCTCTAGTCAAATTAAAATAAATAAAATTAAATAATTATTAAAAAAAAAAAAGGAGCGACTGGCAGATGGTGTAGTGGTCATGTCGCTGGACTACCACGTAATTAACTACAGTTGGAATCCCAGACCTGGCGGCTTGAATCTCATGGCAGGCGGGTGTGCATGCATGTCCAAAACCCTGAAAGGAGAACGGAAGAGAAGGGATTACAGGAGTGATATCTCCTTTTCTCTTTGGTGAGCACAGGCGCCCTATACCAAATAAACTTGTCTTTAAAAAAAATCGGGATCAGCAGTTAGCGTAATGGCTATGTCGCTGGACTCCTATGTGGTTACCTGCAGTTCGAGTCCCGGACCCGGTGCTTAAAACTCACGCCGGGCGCGTGGGTGCCCAAGATCCCCCAGAGGAGAATGGAGAAGGGACTGTGGCATGGCCATCCCCCCTGGGGGGTGATTTCTCGCTTTCTGTCTCTCTGTTTCTCTCTGTCTGGCTGGCGAGCGCACGCGCCCTATAGCAAAAACCTCTCCCCCTAAAAACAAATCAGTACCTCTCCGATTTCTCCCGGTAGTGATACACAACACAGCTCGGGGTCCATCCCTCCCAAAACGCCATATCTGCCAGATCAGTCCCAATTTACGACCCAGAGATGTACGTCATCACCGTCCCCGCCTCACTCACTCTTGACTCAAGCTAATCCAGCAGGAACCACCTTCACCGCCTACCCGCTCCACGCCCGGCACCCACAGAATTACTCCGCACATCCTGGCCCATCCGGAGGGTCTGGCCCACCAGGGTCTGGCCCACGTGGCTCCGCCCCACTGCGAGTAGGGTTGCTCGGAGACAGCTGGGCTCCGCCTCCGTCTCAGGAGTGTGCGTCACTGCTGCACGGGCCCCGCCCACACGGCCCATTCCGCCCCGCCCACATGGCTCCGCCCCGCTCACACGACTCCACTCTGCCCCGCCCCGCGAGGACTGAAGTCGCTTCTTCGCACCGTCCTGCTCTGGTCTACTTGTAACGCAGCGCCCAGCCAGCCTGCCAGGCCGAGCTCCGCCGCGCTAGTGCCGCCTGCTCCCCGGGGCATAGTTCCCCGCCTGCTGACCCCAATCATTTCGGCCTTTTCCGCGCCCCGCCCTGGGGACCTGCATCACCGCCTGGTCTGCTCCACCTCGCAGGACGTCAGCACTGCGCGACGTTGCCCCTGCGAATGACTTTGAGGGCGGGAGTGCCGGAACACTTGAGCGCTGAACTGGTCCGTCACCGTCAGCGTGTCCCTGTCCCTGGCCTTAGTTTTCCAGCTGGCCAGTGAAGGTTCGGACTGTTGACACTCGGGGCCCCTCCACAGAGACAGTGGTTGCTGCAGGTTGGAACCTTGTGCGGACAGGTAGCGGAACCGGCCTGGGGCCCTGAACCTGGGAGGGAGGGCGGGTCATGTGCTTGGACACTGCACTGAAAGAGCGGGACTATCATTGTAGAGGCAGCAGGACCCCTTCCTACCTGATCCCTTCCTTAGAGACAGGGAACGCCAAAGGACACCTCTGCAATTTCATCTGAGGTCTGGCTGTTGGAAACTTGGCTTTCACTGTGGACTCTTCAGCACAGAGTCCCCTGGGTATTGGAGTCATGGTGAAAGTAGCTCTGGGCTTCCATTTCTCTTGTGTCAACAAACGTAGGACTCCTCACCTTGCTGGATTTTTGTGAGAATTAGCAATGACCTTTGAAAGCAAGGAATTAGCAGAGCTCCACCGTTTATACTCCACTGCATTTGAAGCAACTTTCCTCACTTGATAACCCACCTGATTGCATAACCCAGGCCCTCCTACAGAGAGTATGACCAGAGTCTCTGGGAGTAGGGCTTGGCCATCTTCTTTAGGAAAATACCTCCCTAGACTGTTTTAATCTGAAAAGCCTGAGAGGTTATGGGGGAGGTTATGGGTGACTTAGAGATCACATGTGTGTCAAAGACATACTTAGGTTTGTGATTTTGTTTCTGGTTGAGATTTGACAATAACCAATTAGGTAGAAGAGGCTTACTTTAAAAATAAATATTCTTTGGGCCAGCTAGGTGGTTCAGTGGTTAAGGTGGCTGGATTCCACATGTCTGACTTCATGTTTGAGTCTCAGACTGGGCAACTCAGAAGGTGCGCCAGGCTAGGGTGCGTGCATGCTCAAAATCCCGAAAGAATGGAGGAGAAGGGATTGCAGAGTGGTCATCCACCTTGGGGTTTGATTTCTTCCTTTCCCTCTCTGTCTCTCTCTGGCAAGGGAACACACCCTATAACAAACTTATTTAAAAAAAAGAAAAAAAGAATCTTTTCTTTCCTTGTCTAGCAGGTCATACTCTCCAGGGCCAGTGACTGACCACTTCCACCTGAGGCTGTGAGGAAGAATGGCAGCTGTGGGCCACCTGCTTGGGTAAGCATGGACTGCCAGGCCCCTTGGGATTACTACCAGGGACCATGCTAGGAAACAAGTTGACGCCTCCAAGTTCCATTACTAATCAGCATGTGCATGTTTATTTTCAGCCTACTGCGTCCAACCACTGTGAAAGCAGCCACCGTCATGCCCTGCTGCCTGCACACATCTTCCTGGCAGGCTGACAGCACCAGAGCCTCACTCACGCGTGTGCGTCGCCAGGCCTATGCACGCCTTTACCCGGTGCTGCTGGTCAAGCAGGATGGCTCCACCATCCATGTCCGCTACAGGGAGCCACGATGCATACTGGCAGTAAGCTTCCTTCACCAGTTGTTCCCTGGTGTTTGACTGGAATTGGTCACTGTCCTACACTGCAGGAGGAGGGGGAGTGGGTTGTTGAAGGAAAGGAGGGTTTACATCCAGAACTCATTTCAAACACAAAGATTAGATAGAAAACACACACATACTCCCATCAAATTTGGAGGAAAGAAACAGGAAAAAATTCTCTTAAAGAATGAAACCATGGACCAGCAGATGGTGTAATGGTTATGTTGGTAGACTCCCATGTAGTTGACCAGGGTTCAAGCCCCAGACCCAGTGGCTTAAAACTCATGCCAGGGGATCAGCAAGTGGCATGGTGGTTAAAAGGGCTGGACTTACACATGGTTGACCGCGGTTTACGTCCCAGACCTGGTGACTTGCTTTCTCACTTTCTTTCTCTCTCTCTGGTCAAATATAATAGTAATAATAATTATAATAATAATAAATGAAAATTTAAAAAATTTATTTATTTAACCTTATTATTATTATTATTTTCCAGTTTGATCGGACAGATAGAGAGAGAGACAGAGAGAGAGAGGAAAAGTGAGAAAGCAAGCCACCAGGTTCAGGACTTGAACTGTGGTCAGCCATGTGGGAGCCCAGCACCTTTAACCACCACACCACCTGCTGGCCCCAATAAATGAAATTAAATAATTCTTTTTGTTTTTTAGAGGTTTTTGCTATAGGGCGCATATACTCGCCAGACAAAGACAGAGAGACAGAAAGCGAGAAATCACCCCCCAGGGGGGATGGCCACACCACAATTCCTTCTCCTCCATTCTCCTCTCGGGATCTTGGGCATGCACGCACACGTGCCCGGTGTGAGTTTTAAGCCACTGGGTCCGGGACGCGAACTGTGGTCGACTACATGGGAGTCCAGCAACATAGCCATTATGCTAACTGCTGGTCCCAAATATTAAATAATTCTTATAAAAATATATAGACTCGATTTTTAGTGTTTCACACATCTGGTTGAGGCTCTGTGTGCTTGTGATGCTGTGTGGAAGTCAAAGCCACACTTCCTGCATGGCCCCTCCGGCCAGCCGGGCACCTCAGATGAGAGCTGCCCCCAGGCCAGCAGCTCAGCCACTTGTAGTGGCCCCACCACCTGCAGTCTCCTGCTGCTCTCCTGCTGTTGCACCCTGACAGCCACGTCTTGTGG
>NW_006159672.1:8440922-8449883 GCF_000334495.1 Tupaia belangeri chinensis | reverse complement strand
TGAGCAGCAGCAGCAGTTTGGACCTTGCCACTATGAGATAAAACAGTTTTTGGAGTGTGCCCAGAACCAGAGTGACATTAAGCTATGTGAGGGTTTCAGTGAGGTGCTGAAAAGTGCAGATTTGCAAATGGATTATCCTAATGAAGTTCTTCATGTGGAAGAAATAAGAAGTAGACCTTCATGACCAAGTTAACTTAGTGTGAACAAATAATCGACAGTGAAATTATAAAGTGTAAAATCATCAGTTAAACCTCTTCTGTTATCAGTAGCTTCCTTTGGATTTATAATGAAAGAGGATATTATTCTGTGAGGAAGTTCATTGAAATGATGTAGAATCTGGGGCTGGACAGATAATTGTGTAACCTTCTTAAACCAGTTGTTGGAATCATTTAATAAGTTAATTAGAATAAAGCAATTTTCTTGGGGGAAAAAATACAGACTCATGCTGGAGATGTGTGTGTGCACATCACTTTCTGTCTCTTTGGTGAGCGTACGTGCCCTATAGCAAAAATCTCGAAAAAAAAAGAATGAAACCTTGGCTGGTCCCATTGCCTAGTGATTAAGGAAGCCAGATTCCACACGGTCAACTGTGATTTGAATCTCAGTGCTGGCAGCTTGAAAAATATGCTGTGTATGTGTGTGTGTTCATACCTGAAATCTTTACAGGATGGAGAAGTAGAGAAGGGATTGTGGTATGACCATGCCTCGTGTGGGGGTGCCTCTGTCTGTGGGGAGTACACCCCTCCTCAGCAATTAAAAATAAAAATAATAGGGGCCAGCAGGTGGCATGGTCATTAAGGTACTGGATACCACATGGCCAATTCCATGGTTTGAGTCCTGGACCTCATGGGACACGTTAAGTGTCTTCCCGCAGAACTTATCCCAGTGTCTCAGGTGCTAAGTTGATACACATTGAGTAAATAGATGAATAAGAGTTAAGGCTGTCTTAGCCAGTTCAGGCTGCTCTAAAATTTCTTAAAAATCATACTGAGCACTTGTATGTGCATGCCCAAAGTCCCAAGAGGAGAATGGAGGGGAAGGGATTCGGGCATAGCCATCCCTTCTGGGAGGTGATTTCTCACTTTCCCTTTGTCTCTGACAAGTACACATTGCCCTATGGTGAAAATATTTTTTTTAATCAAAGAATCATTTAACTTTATTTATCTATTTATTTATTTTAATTTGACCAGAGAGGGACAGAGTGAGAGAGAGAGAGGGAAAGTGAGAAAGCAAGCCGCTAGATCCAGTACTCAAACCACGGTGGCCATGTGGGAGTCCAGCACTCTTAACCACCATGCCACCTGCTGGCCCCACAAAAATATTTAAAAAAGAGGGGTGGCAGTAGGTAGCATGGTGGTTAAGGCACTGGAATTCCCACATGGCTGACTGTGGTTTGAGTCCTGGATCTGGTGGCTTGCTTTCTCCCTCTCTCTTTCTTGCTCTCTTTCTCTGGCAAACTCATGTGAAAAAAAAATACTACTAATAAAATAAAATAATTCTTGGGGCCAGCAGTTAGCGTAATGGCTATGTTGCTGGACTCCCATGTAGTCGATTGCGGTTTGAGTCCTGGACCCGGCAGCTTAAACTCACGCCGGGCGCATGTGCATGTGTGCCCAAGATCACGAGAGGAGAATGGAGGAGAAGGGATTGCGGCGTGGCCATCCCCCTCGAGGGGGGATTTTTCGCTTTCTGTCTCTCTGTCTCTCTCTGTCTGTCTGGCAAGCACACGCGCCCTATAGCAAAAACCTCTCCAAAAAAAGAAAAAAATAAATAAAATAAAATCTTAAAAAACTAAGAGGAACAAAAAGAAAAAAAAAGGAAAAAGGAAATTTTGAAGGGCGAGAAAGATCAACAGAACTTTTTTAAACAATTAAGCTAGTGTAGAATAGCAGATAAAAAAAAGGTCCTGAGCCATGTGGACAACACCTTGACCACTTTCCCTCTTACTCCCACTTCCTGCAGATGCCCATAGATTTGGACACCCTATCTCCTGAAGAGCGCAGGGCCAGGTTCCGGAAACGTGAGGCACAGTTCCAGCAGAAAAAGGAAGAGGAGCCAGAGCTCAGTGATGACTTTGATGCTGAGCGTTATAAACAGTTTTGGACCAAAACCAAGAAATGACTGCAACTGGGAGCCACCCTGGAGATGATGTAGAGAAGAGAGGTGTCTTTAAATTATACGTTCTCTAAGCTGTTGCCTCTTGTCACTGTCTTCCTTCTCAGTATGCATCCCAGCCCTGTAGTTTTTGGCTTGTCTGATAAGTACTGGCTCAGAGTCAGACAGGGGACTTTGGAACTCAGAGAGGATGAGAAGGTTTAGGATTGGTCTAGGTCAGGCTTGTGGATTTTGGACACTGTTGCAGGGTTGTGATATAGCCAGCTAGGCAAGAAGTGCCTGCCACTCCCCAGCTCTGTCTTCCTAGCTTAGGAGTACCTGGGATACTACTTATCATTTCATGCACAGGGGCCCTTGGGTGCCAGCTGTTCTAAAGTATAAGAACTATACCTGGGTGTAGCAAGTGGTGTGATTGTTAGAGCACTGGACTCCCACGTGGCCAACCACAATTCAAGTCCTGGACCTGGCAGCTTGCTTTCTCACTTTTACTCTCTCTTGTCAGAATTTTAAAAATTAATTAATACTTAAAAAAAAAAGAACTATACCTATGGTTTGCCTGCCCCTCTTCCCTTCTCAGGGCCCTTCCCTGCTAAGACTGCCCCCTGGGGAGATACTTTCCTCTCCAAAGGGCCTTAGGAGCAACCTGCCCTAGTTGTTTCTGGCTCCTAATCCAGTGTACAGATCACTGAAATTATAGGTCTGTGTACAGTCACCTGCTACTTAGTATTCCTAGGGCTGGTTTTGTACTCTACCAAGTTCCTACAGACAAAAACACATACCAGATGCAGACACATCAGACCCAGGATTGGGGTTTCTCTGTCTCTATCTGGGAATCCGAGGTCCTAGGACTGTTCTTTATCTCTATCCTGAAATTTCTAAGGGTCCTGGCTCACAATTCAAGTCCTGGACCTGGCAGCTTGCTTTCTCACTTTTACTCTCTCTTGTCAGAATTTTAAAAATTAATTAATACTTAAAAAAAAAAGAACTATACCTATGGTTTGCCTGCCCCTCTTCCCTTCTCAGGGCCCTTCCCTGCTAAGACTGCCCCCTGGGGAGATACTTTCCTCTCCAAAGGGCCTTAGGAGCAACCTGCCCTAGTTGTTTCTGGCTCCTAATCCAGTGTACAGATCACTGAAATTATAGGTCTGTGTACAGTCACCTGCTACTTAGTATTCCTAGGGCTGGTTTTGTACTCTACCAAGTTCCTACAGACAAAAACACATACCAGATGCAGACACATCAGACCCAGGATTGGGGTTTCTCTGTCTCTATCTGGGAATCCGAGGTCCTAGGACTGTTCTTTATCTCTATCCTGAAATTTCTAAGGGTCCTGGCTCTCAGGCTGTCTTAGACCTGAAGGGCCAGACACAATTAGTGAAGTGCCATTGAGGATGACTTGGGGAGGTGGATGCCTGTGATACGGCATTGCAGCCAAGAGGGCTGGACAGAACCCCACCTGAGAGGCTCTTTTGTTTCTCCTCAGCCCTTCAGCCCTTTCTGAGCAGATCCTGTGTAGGGATACCCACCACCTCTGTACCTGTCCCAGAGACTTGGCCCTGGCTGCTTTCCTTACACCATGTGCAAGACTTCAATCTTGCCTGGTGACATCAGTCCCACCTGCAGCTCTACCCTACAAGGTTCTTGTGTGAATTGCCTTTCTTAAATCCATATTTTTCCGCTGATTCCTTAACCCCTGTTGGACTTGAGGCCGAATGCCCAGCTATGCTGTCCACACTTGCTCTGACCTCCCTCCCTCACCTTTCACCAAGGTTGCAGTGCCATCCACTGTGCTCAGCACTCCTCGTGCTATGATGGACCTCGAGTTTCTGCTGCCCCTTCACTCCCTGACCTCCACCTTCCTCACTCCAACAGACCCATCATCTACCCTCATGGCGCCCAGTGCCCCGTGCCCCAGCCAGGCCTCCCAGCACATCTTAGGCACTGTACCTGCCACTCATGTGATACACGCTCCTATGGCCAGTGGCTCATTGGGCTAACAAGCTCAAAACTGAACCTGTGTTCCTTACAAAGCTATCTTGTTTTCATTGTGACATCTGGTTGCTCTGTCCTTGAGGCTGCTCAGACCAAAAGTCAAGTTGTTGTCCTGGGCTCCTGACTCATGTCCACCTGACCCCAAACCTGCTGTCCCTCCCTCTCTACTTTTGTCTACTTGAGCTTCTGCCTCTTCATTTCCAGTCCCCATGAGCTATCCATGCCATGCAGTTTTGCTGGACACTTGCCTTATGGGACATGTTAAGTGTCCTCCAGCATAGCTTATCCCAGTAAGTCAGGAGGTAGCACTCCATTGATACACATTGACTAAAAGTGAATGAAAAAAGAGTTAAAGCAGTCTTGGGCAGTTCAGGCTACTCTAAGAAAGTACACATTTGAATAAAAAAAAAAAAAAAGAAAGTACACATTGGAACATCCCTGATCCAAAAATCTGAAATCTGAAATGCTCTAAATCTGAAACTTCTTGAGCATGGACATGACACCAAAAGTGGAAAATTACAAACCTGATCTTGTTATAGGTCACAGAATGTTGCAATACAAAAGATGTATAAATTGTGTTCAGGCTACGTGTATAAGGTATATATAAAACATAAATGAATTTTGTGTTTAGACTTGGGTTCCATCTCCAAGATAACTCATTACAATACATGCAAATATTCCAAAATTTGAAAATGTCCCATACCTGAAATGCTTCTGGTCCCATCCATTTTGGTATTTTTTGGAGACTTTTTTTTTTTTTTTTGCTATAGGGCACATGCGCTCGCCAGACAGAGAGAAACAGAGAGACAGAAAGTGAGAAATCACCCCCCAGGGGGGATGGCCACGCCACAATCCCTTCTCCTCCATTCTCCTCTTGGGATCTTGGGCACGCACGCACATGCGCCCAGTGTGAGTTTTAAGTCACCAGGTCCAGCACGCGAACCACGGTTGACTACATGGGAGTCCAGCGACAGCCATTATGCTAACTGCTGGTCCCCAAGGTCCCATCCATTTTGGATGAAGTGTATTCAACCTGTACCATGGACTATACTGTGTACACTGGGTGTGTTTCATCCTGCCAAATCCATGTCTGGTGTCACCCCAAAAGCAGTGGCAGGAGAGTTTCCACAGGGACTGCTCCATACTATCCCGAGATGGGGCCAGTTGGGATTCTAAAGAAAGCTGCACTAAACACCAGGATGATCTGCCTAAAGCATTTACAAGGGAACCTTAAAAAGCGTGTTGCAGTATTTCCTTATGATGGACATTGAGAGAAATGGGATAGACAACCTATCCCATAGATGCATCTGTGACAAGGAAGACAGGGTATGGAGTTTATATAAGGGTCTGTGAAATTTGGTTCAGGGCTGGGGCCAGTTTCTTTTGGTATTATGGGCAGCAACTTACACATCTTTGTCACTGTTTGGGAATGTTCAGGCCCTGGCTTAGACTCAAGCCTGCAGGGGAAATCATACAGCTGGTTGGTCACAGAGTAATCAAGGCACTCTTAGTGCAAAGAAAGTGGGGGAACTAGGGTTCAAAATCAGGTGTTAGCATGGTTGGATTTTGATGAGAGCCCTCTTCCAGGTTAAAAATGCCTTTTTTTTTTTTTGGAGAGGTTTTTCGCTATAGGGCACATGCGCTCGCCAGACAGAGAGAGACAGAGAGATGGAAAGCGAGAAATCATCCCCCGGGGTGGGGGGGGATGGCCACGCCGCAATCCCTTCTCCTCCATTCTCCTCTCGGGATCTTGGGCACACAAGCACATGTGCCCAGCGTGAGTTTTAAGCCACCGGGTCCGGGACGCAAACCGCGGTCGACTACGTGGGAGTCCAGTGACATAGCCATTACGCTAACTGCTGGTCCCCAAAAATGCCACTTTTTCACTGTGTCCACACACAGTAGAAAGCTGAGAAAGCTCTTTGGGTTGTTTTTTTCTTTCCTTTTTTGGGGGGTGGGGAGAGGTCTTTGCTATAGGGCATATGCGCTTGCCAGTAGAACAGAGAGAAATAGAGACAGAAAACGATAAATCACCCCCCAGGGGGGATGGCCACACCGCAATCCCTTCTCCTCCATTCTCCTCTTGGGATCTTGGGCACGCATGCACACACACCCAGAGAGTTTAAGCCACCAAGTATGAGACTCGAACTGTGGTCAACTACATGGGAGTCCAGCGACATAGCCATTACACCAAATGCTGGTCTCTGGGGTGTGTGTTTTAAGGACACTAATTCCATTCATGGGGGCTCCATCTTTGGATTTAATCATTTCTCTCATTTCCATCTCCTAGTACCATTATCTTGGGGGTGAGGATTTCAACATGTGAATTTGGGGGGACACAGTATTCAAACCATGCCAGGAGTAGGGAAGACAAGGCTGTAGATTATGTCCAGCTCAGGGCAGAAAGTGTACTGAAGATGGTTGGGCAGCTGTTGTTGCATCCAAATGTTTTATTGCATAATACAGAGAAATTGCACAAATCATTAAAGGCATTAACTTGTCTTGATATTGAATAAATGGCTAATAGTTAAAACCAGTAATTCAAACAGTGCTGAATGGCAGTGTTAGGTACATTTTCTGGCACCTTCTTGGTTACTCCAGATTTTCTCCCCTACATTGTCCCATTAGAACAAAATCAACCAAGTTTTCTTTTCTTTTCTTTTTCTTTTTTTTTTTTTTTAATTTCCAGAGGGCACATGCACTTGTCAGAGACAGAAATCCTTTTCTTCCATTCCTTCTGGAATGCAGGCACACAGCTTGCAGAAGTACCTGGTATGTGCCACAAGGGCCAGGATGGAATCCTGGTGGGCCATGTGGGATCTGACTTGCTATGTATACCCTTTAATTGCCACACTACCAGACCAACCTTGGCTGTTTTTTGTTTTTAAGGTTTTTGCCATAGGGCGTGAACCCCCCTGGAGAGAGATGGGAAGGAAAGTAAGAAATCACTCCCCCTACTCTCCAGAGAGAATGGCCACACCACAATCCCTTGGGCACAGGGGATGACCACCCTGCAATCCCTTTTCTTCCATTCTCTCTGGATTTTAGACACACATGCACACACTCAGTGTTTTTCAGGCTATCAGGTCTGAGACTCAAATTGCACAGTCTGCCATGTAGGACCCAGCACCTTAACCACCAAGCCACCTGCTGGCTCCCAGGTTTGTTTTATTTATTTTTTTGAGAGAGATTTTGCTACAGTGTGCGTGCACTCACCAGAGACAGAAAATGAGAAATCTCCCAAGGGTGATGGACATGCTGCAGTTCCTTCTCCATTCTGTTCTTGGGATTTTGGGCACACACACACACATGCGCCTGGTGTGAGTCTCAAGCCTCTGAGTCCCAGACTCAAACCACAGTTCGCCATGTGGGAGTCCAGTGATGAAACCATTATGCCATCTGCTGGTCCCTTATTTTATTTAAGGTTTATGCCATAGGGCACCGTGTACTTGTCTGGAGAGGAGAGACAAAGAGAAAGTGAGAAGTCCCCTCCACCATGGCCATGTGCAGTCCATTCTCTTGGTTCTTGGGCATGCCCATACGTACAATTGGCATGACTTTCAGGTCGCCAGGTCCGAGACTGTTTCAGCCATGTGGGAATCCAGGGCCACCACACCACCTGTGGGAGTTCACCTGACCACACCACCTCCTGCTGGCTCCCAAGTTTGCCTTTTAATACTGATTTGTACACACTGACTAATACCAACTTCTCTGGAGCAGCACTCACTGCCAGTGCTGCTAAATTGCTTCCAGAGAAAAGCCCAAACACTTGGCCATTTGCTCCAGATGAGGTATGCCTGGGCATCTCGGCCTTCACTGCAATTTTGTGTGTGTCCTATTCTACTCTCATGGCATGTAGAAGTCGACCTGTGTGTGTCATGGGAAACTTCCATAGTTGCCCTCAATGCGAACCCCACTATTGTATTAAGTCTCGTGGGTAGCTGGGAATCCAGATCATGGGCAATGTTTGTAAAGAAATCTTGAGTTGATTTCCACACAGTTTTTTTCTTTTTTTTTTAGAGGTGTTTGCTATAGGGTGCGTGCGCTTGCCAGAAAGAGAGCGAAGAAAGCACCCCACAGGGGGGACGGCCACGCCACAGTCCCTTCTCCATTCTCTCGGGATCTTGGGCATGCACGCACACGCGCCCAGTGTGAGTTTAAACCACTGGATCTGGGACTTGAACCACCGTTGACAACATGGGAGTACAGTAACATAGCCATTACTCCAACTGCTGGTCCCTCACACAGGAATTTGGCCTCACTGCACTTTCCTGGAAGCATCGTCCTGTGTCCAGTGCCGGCCAGGGACGGAGGGAGTGTTGTTAAAACCACCGGCCAGCAAGCCCTGGAGTTCGCAGGACCGCTCCAGGTCTTGGTGGTGTTTACACAATGGAATGTCTAATAACGGCCATTTCACAAGTGTAGCGCTTGAACCAGCCAGCCTCCTAGCCGTTGCCGGCGGGTCCCCTCAACCCAGCCACCTGACCTGTGTGGGGCCGAGATCTGGTCACTACGTGGGCGTCCAAGGACTCGGGGGTCGCTGTGCGAGCAGTAAGAAAACGCTAGGGTAGGGCTCAGGCCAGTGCACAGGAAGGCCAAGTGCGGCGTTGAACAAGCCCACAGAATGTGCTGGTGATGTACGCAGGCGCGCAGGGTCAACGGTCGTGGTGAGGGCGGGGCCCTGCGCAAGCGCTCGGTGCAGGGGTGGGTGATCAGTCATAGGCGGGGCCGACAGTGAAATGCGCAAGCGCGTGCGACGGCGCTGGGCCTGGCGCGGCAGTGACGTCAGGGCTCGTGTTGCGGTAGTCGGGCCCCCCGCCCCGCAGTCTTGCGCTGCGGCGGTGGGGTCGCCCG
>NW_006159672.1:8434611-8439767 GCF_000334495.1 Tupaia belangeri chinensis | reverse complement strand
GGGCGGTGATCCTGGCAGTCTGCGGGCGGGCGCGGGGCTCACAGCGCCTCCATCCGCAGGCAACTCGCTGATGGCGCCCGTGGGCCGCTGGCAAAAGGGCCGCGACCTCACCTGGTATGCAAAGGACCGGACGCAGCGAAAAGGACCGAGTCGCGAAGAGGAGCTGGCGGCTGTGCGGCAGGCGGAGCATGAGGCGCTGCTGGCTGCGCTGTGAGTGTCGCCTTGGGGGCTGCTCGAGGGAACAGGGGCTATGTGGACTTGGACAAGGGTATCTGGGGCTGCCCGTATCTGGGAGCAAGGCTGCCCAGGGTGGGATCGGGAGCCAAGAAAGCAGGGATTGCGTGGACCTAGGGTTGTAGGAAGGGAAGCTACACAAAGTTGGAGCTGTTTTGATAGATGGTAGCCCTAGGGGGTGGGGTAACGGGGACTGAAGGCGTTAGTGTAGGATGAAGGTCTGTCGTGCCCTGACTCCTCCTTCTGGCCCTTTCTCAGCGGCTACAGGGACGTGAAGAAACAGCCGACAGGCCTGAGCAAGGAGGTAATCCTTCGGGGTGTGTGGTGCTTGGGGTCCCGAGAGGGAAGGCTGGGGGCTAGGTCGCCCTGGGACAGGGTGGATTGCCTCCCTGTTCTTCCTTTGCAGGACTTCGTGGAGATCTGCAAGCGAGAAGGAGGCGACCACGAGGAAAAGGGCGTGGACCGGCTGCTGGGGCTGGGGAGCACCAGGTGTGGGCAGGGACACCTGGGCTAGGTGGTAGTCCATGGCGCGTGCCCTCTTCCTGCCCCACCCCCTCCCCGACAGGGATCGTTCTTACTAGCGTATTCTCTCACAGTGGCTCCGCAGGCCGCGTGGTGCTTTCCCGGGAAGATAAGGAAGCTGCCAAGCTGGGGTTGTCAGTTTTCACGGTAACATCCCGTTTTAAACGCACGGAGTCCCTCATGAGGCTGGGAAGGGGCTGGGACTGCCTGGAACGGCTTGGGCTGTGGGGCCCTCCTATTCTCCTCCCCTCCAGAGGATGGCTTCTCTTGTAGCACCACCGCGTGGAGAGCAGCGGTCTGAGGACCTCCCCAGTCTCTGCCAAGAGGAAGCCACGTACAGAGGACAAGGCAGAGTCATGGTAAGGGTGCATCTTGTATGTCTTTGTGCGTTCTCCAGATAGAAGCTTGACTTGGGGCTGGGCTACTTAGGCAGAAGTCAGCTTGTCTTTGTGTACAAATTATCTGCCCTGTTTTCTTTCCATCCCACTTATTTCTGATTTGTCCTGTGAATAAGCTTCTGGGGTCACTGTAGGAACAGAGAGATTCTAAGTGCAGCCAGCAAGGCTAGGGAGACTGTCCTACAGGAAGGGCGTGCATGGAAGTGTCAGATCAACCTCAAGGGGCAGGAGTGGGATGGGGGTCTTAGTGGCTGGGGAAGCCATGGCCCCAGGGGGCCTTTTCCTGCCATCAGCCAGGAACAGCTGTAGCCCTACTAGGGAGGACTGTTCCCCTGTTGTGTCCTCTGGAGATTCACTGGGGATTGGGGTATGAACCTTGACCTTGAGCCACAGGCTATTTCTGGAAGCCTGAGGACCCAGAAGTCAGTTACCATTCCAGGGTACCAAGCCCAGTGAGGGGTACAGGCAGGAGAGTGTCACTTGGTTGAGGGCTAGGAAGGTGGCCAGGTGGGTTTCCAGAGCAATGGTTGGCTGGACAGAGCTTTGAGACTGGTAGCTTGTGGTTGTCTGTTACAGCTTACTGTCATGATGGGGATATTCCATATGTGCCTCTCATCGTGGCAACCAATGCCATGTGGCTGTTTAGTCCGTGAGGTGTAGCCCATCTGACCGAGGAGCTGAATTTTTGTTTAATCTGATCTGACTTAAATTGAAAGAACCACATGTAGGTGCTAGTTACCACAGAGGACAAAGTAGGAGTTTGTAACCCCCCTCCCAATTACTTCCCCTCCAGCCTTGGTCACTGAGTACTCCATCTGCCCCATAAGAGGTAGAGGCTGAGGCCCTTTCTGTGTTCTTATAGCTCTGAGAGCCACAAGAAAAGCAAGAAAGAGAAGAAAAAGAAAAAGAAGAAGAAACACAAGAAAGAGAAGAAAAAGAAAGACAAAGAACACAGGAGAGAGGCCAGTGCCTCCTCTTCACCCCCAGCTTCTGCTCGGTAGGCCCAGGTCCCGCTCTGCCTTGGGGACCAGGTGGGAGGATCCTGCAGCTCCCCTGGTCAGGGTGGCTGGATAGGGGTTGCAGGACAGCAACTGAGGCTCTCAGAGCCTGGTTGGGTTGACCACCCAGCAGCACCACCTCCCTAAACATCTGCCCCTCCCTGGTCTCCCTAGGCCTGGCCACAGCAGACATGATTCTGACTCCTCCCCCAGCTGCAAGAGGAGGAAGTGAAGCCACAGTGGGGATAGTAGAAGGAAACTGTCTCACAAACGGCATGACAGACTCTGATGCTTGAAATTTGTAAAGCTGGACAATGGAGAAAAGAGCCTGGGTCAGCTCACTGGCCCACTGCGGGGTCTCAGCATTAGACTCCTCACTGAGGCAGTGAGACTCACCTATAAGGTCTCACCCTCAGTGAAGTCTCACTTGTTTGGGGTGAAACCAGCAACTGCCCCCTTTACATGACCCTGAGTGTGGGTCTCCTAGACATTAAGGGCTGGCTGGCTGTAGAGAGGAGGGGCTGAGCTGTGAGGCCTGGGTGTCTACAGAGGCCAGTGTGCTGAGGGCTGTGCCCTAAGCCTTATCCTGATGGCCCCTAGCTTTAAGGTGATGGCCTCTGGCCACAGCTTGGTGAAGAAGAGTCTACCTGGAAGGTTCTGCCAGAGACCAGGCTCCCTCCTCCCTGTCTTGTTTTGGGCTGCAACAATTTCAGATCCCAAAGCCAAGTAGGGTTACTTCTATTTTTCTTTGTATGGAGTTACTTTTTGGACTTAAAATAAATTTATTTTAAAAGAAAAGCAAATTATCAGACTAAATGGAAAGAATGTTTGTGTTAGGAATTACTGAGACTCTGTACTTCCTGTGCTTCCCAGAGGCCTTGGCTTCAATGTGGGGATTTCTTTTTTTTTTAATTATTAATTTAATTTTATTTATTCATTCATTTTATTTATTTATTTTTTAATTTGATCAGAAAGACACACACAGAGAGAGAGAGAGAGAGAGAGAGAGAGAGAGAGTGGTGAGTGAGAAAGCAAGCCACCAGGTCTGAGACTCGAACTGTGGTTGGCCATGTGGGAATCCAGGGCTCTTACCCACCGCGCCACTTGCCGGCCCCAATGTGGGGATTTCTAATAATGAGGGAAAGCTGGAGGCCCAGAAAGATATAGAGAGAGAGAGAGTGGTGAGTGAGAAAGCAAGCCACCAGGTCTGAGACTCGAACTGTGGTTGGCCATGTGGGAATCCAGGGCTCTTATCCACCGCGCCACTTGCCGGCCCCAATGTGGGGATTTCTAATAATGAGGGAAAGCTGGAGGCCCAGAAAGATATTTGGCTAGATACAGGGGCTTGAAGACAAAATTCCAGTCCTTGGGTCTTTAGTTCACTCTGCACATAAAAATTATGTTTTCCCTGTACTGTTTCAGCAGACGAAGGTTGAGCCAGGGCAGGTTTGGACCAAGTACAACTTATAGGGCCCCACCTAGGACAGTCCCTTCCTGTGGACACTGCTCATAGGGAGGACAAATCTTGGCTCTGCTGGTAGGCACATTTCCCCAGGACAGCCACCCTTACTTTCCTCACTTGGCACGTGCCAGGTGGATTGGCAGTGACCCTGCCCACCAGATGTCTACACAAAAGGAAACTCTTGAGGGATGGACATGAGAGGGGCCTCAGTGTGGGAGCCAAGGTCCCCATGGCACTTGCTGGCCCCTGCTCTTACCTCTCCCTCCTACTTGGCAAATGCTCTCCTCCCACAGCCAGTACGGGCCAGGAGGTGCTAGGTGGCAGAGACCGGCCAGAAGGTAATCATATTGTAGACACACATACACACACAGTCCTGACCAATGGTGACAGGCTGAAATGTTTCTAGGAAGTTCTTATTCATATACCCAATGAGAAATGACTGAGTGGAAGAGAAATATTTCCAGAAGTTTTTCTCACACAGAGGACTGACCTAGGGTATTAGAAGTGTCCAAATACTCAGGAGTAGAATTCTCACAACCTGGAGCCTGACAGGTTGGAAAGAAGCTGACAGTAGGTGAACACAGGCAGAGACGGCAGTGCTTGGGTAATCACCTGTACTTTTAGTATAAGAGTGGTTCTCTCCCATCCTGTCCATCTTCCAAGAGGCAGTCTGTTGGTAGTGGCACTCAAGTACTGGAGAGCCCGTGAAATAGTTAAGAGATTTTATTCTAATAGCTATAATTACAGTGCTTGTTTGTCGAAATGAAAACTGAAAACAAGTATACAAAACAGTTGATTACTAATCGTGTATTGAAAGCAGTAAGAGGTTCCACGACACCAAATAAACCAGTTCTGAGGTTTTCCCCAAGATAAATTTAACAGCTCCAGCTTCTTCAGTGTTTTATCAAAATACAAAAGAAAAAAGTAGAGGTCGTCTTTTTCGATGGCAAATCGGACCCTTGCAGGCTGAGGGAGAGAAAGCTACTTCACACATGGAGATGGGGGTGCTCCAGAGGGGCTTGGTTCTAGAATGGACCGACCCTCCCGGCTTGCACGTGCTCCTGCTGGTGAGACCCCATATATCCCGCCAACGTCCGAGCAAGCGTGCAAGTGAGTGCTGGGAACAGCAGGGGCTCCCGTTCTGGCCACACGCTGACCAAGGGAAAGGCCAGGGCCCTGTGTCCCCTGAGATGGCCGTGGCTGACCACATAGACCCCTCCTATAGGGCCATGGGGCCTAGCCTGGGGAGGAAAGAGTCAGGATGCTGTGGCCTCCCAGCCTGTCCCCTAGTTGACTGCGTGAGCACAAGTACAAGCACAACGCTATGGAATGCAGGGTGACCCAAAGACAAGCGAGTCACAGGGATCTCTATTGTGACCATGCAGAATTGATCGCAGTTTTGTCACTGTCTCTCACGTTCCCAAAGGGGAACAGATGATCCGATGGACTAGTTTTCAGGCCGTTACTGCAAAACCTACACTAGGCATAGTCTCCCTTCTGTGTGTTCAAGTGTTCTCCTTATCTTGTATTTTTAACTATTTT
>NW_006159672.1:8416522-8434154 GCF_000334495.1 Tupaia belangeri chinensis | reverse complement strand
GGTGATAAGGGGGGGTCAGCAGTAAAGACAGAGGATCGGGACTGACAGGCTTTGAGCCACCCCCCTCCCTACCCAAGACATGGGTGCCCTTGGGAGAAAAATCTGGCTTCATCTCAGGTCTGGTCTTGACCCACCCAGCTCTCCTTTAAGGGTTGGTCCAGATACCTACTTGCTTATTGGCAAACACAAGGAGGACAGCATCCCTGAGCTCGTCTTCAGCCAGCATCCTCATGAGCTCCTCGCGGGCCTCGTTCACACGCTCTCTGTCATTGCTGTCCACCACAAAGATCAAGCCTGCAATGAAGTCAGCATTATTGCAAATGCAAAACAAAACAAAACAAAACAAAACAAAACAGAAAAACCAACACCACCCTACCCAACTGCCCCTAGAGGCAACAGACTCAACTCTTGAGGATCAAAACTGGCCGTTTTGTCCTAAAGGCTTATGAGTCTTCTTGGCCATAATGCTATATAGCCTTGCGCCCTGGAGGCTGGGCATCCCTCTGGTATATAGGACAAGGGATGGCTTAAAGTCATGTGCAAACATCCATACACAAGTCTGGCTACTCACCTTGTGTATTCTGGAAATAGTGGCGCCACAGAGGCCGGATCTTGTCCTGGCCACCCACGTCCCACACAGTGAAGCTGATGTTTTTGTACTCTACAGTCTCCACGTTGAAACCTGAGAGTTACAGGATTACAGTATGAGCCCCACTGCATCCACTGAGCCAGGCATCACCTGCCCTAGTCCCCCAGTTGCAACCCCTGCCGTGGGCTCTCACCTATGGTGGGAATGGTAGTCACAATTTCACCGAGCTTCAGTTTGTACAGAATCGTTGTCTTCCCTGCAGCATCCAGGCCGACCATGAGGATGCGCATTTCTTTTTTGCCAAAAAGGCCCTTGAAGAGGTTTGCAAAGATATTCCCCATGCTTGTAGATGGGTGGAAGCGACACTGGCCAGAGAAACCTGGGGAAACAAGGTGTCCCAGGTCTCCATTTCTGTGCTGCCTAGTGGGAGCCTTGCAGCAACAGTTGGAGACTTCCCACCCAGGGATATAGTTTCCTCCCATCCCCTGCTCTTGGAAATCCCAATTCTCGAACAATAGAAAAAGAACCTTGCCTGGCCACTTAGGCTCCCCAAATCTACCTTATGATGAAGTCTGGAATGCTTAGAGAAAGAGCTGAGTTAGAATTAGAGAAGCTGTTGCTATCATCTCAGGAAGCAATTTCCAAGGCCACACAGCTGGAGAGGAGAGGTACCAAAATAGCGTTCAACCTATTAGGCTGTGGGACATCTCAGCTGTGAACCATACTGGACTTATACATAGGAAGGGGGGATGTTTACCATCTGAAGATCATGCTTTGAAATGCAGGTGAAATCATCTCTACAATCTAATGCAGAACAGCTCAAGGAGCCAGAAAGAACCACTCAACATATTTCCTTTAAAAAATTATTTTTATTTTTTAAAAATTATTTTTCATCATTAGTTTTTTAAATTTGACCAGAGAAAAGAGAAGGAGACAGAAAGTGAGAAAGCAAGCCATCAGGTCCAGGACTTGAACTCTAGTCAGCCATGTGGGAGTCCAAAACCACCAGGCCACCTGCAGCCCCCAGAATTATTTAATTTTGTCTTTTAAAAAAATTTGTTAGGGACCAGCAGGTGGCGTGGTGATTGAGGCGCTGGACACTCCCACATGGCCGACCAGGGTTCAAGTCCTGAACCTGGTGGCTTGCTTTCTCACTTCCTCTCTCACTCTCAACCTCTGTCTCTCTCTGGTCAAATTAAAAAAAAAAAAAAAAAGAATGAATGAATAAATAAAAATAATTATTAAAAAAAATTTTGTTATAGGTCACACACACTCACTAGAAAGAGAGAGATAGGGAGGGAGTCCAGTGCCTTAACCACCACGTCACCTGCTGGCCACCATATTTCCCTTTTGTTGCATCACAACCAACTCCCAGAAAACAGAAGAGTCCTATACACACACGCATGCACGCGCGTGCGGCTGAAAAGGATGCACTGAGGGCCTCCAGATGAAAAGCCAAGCTTTGTCAACATGCCAAGAACTTCATGTGTGTGTGTGAAGCCAGTATTGGGAGGGCAGCATTCAGCTCAGTGGCGTCTCCAGAGAAAGAGAGGCTATGAAAGTGCCAGTCTTTCTCACATGGACCTACGAATACCAGGAGACTTTGAATACACCCAGCTCCAGCTCCTCACCAAACTTTCTCATCCAGTTTCAGTACCCCTCCTCTCCTCTCAGGCTCTTGGGCACACACGTGCACATGCACATGGTGTAAGTTTGAGGCCACCAGATTTGGGACTTAAACCATGGTCGACCATGTGGGAGTCCAGCGATGTAACAATGACACCATCTCCTGGTCGCAGAAAGTGACTCTTTTTTTTTTTTTTTTTTGAGAGGTTTTTGCTACAGGGCGCATGCCCTTGCCAGATAGAGAGAGAGCGTGCGAGCGAGAGACAGCGAGAAATCACCCCCCGGGGGCATGGCCACACCACAATCCCTTCTCCTCCATTCTCCTCTTGGGATCCTGGGCACGCGGGCACGCACGCACGCACGCACGCACGCACACGCGCCTGGCATGAGTTTCAAGCCACCGGGGTCTGGGACGCGAACCACGATCGACTACATGGGAGTCCAGCCATTACGCTAACTGCTGGTCCTGCAGAAAGTGACTTTTGAATCCAGTCACTTCCTCTAACTCTTGGTGAGCAACATACTGCAAGGAGATATCTTTTCTTCATTTCTTAGTATCTGTGTAAGCTCATGTACCCCTGTCTTATTCAGTGGTTCAGAACCAACTTCCCATTGCTGATCTGAAGCCACCACTGTCTTGGCAAGCAGACATGGCAAGCAGAGCCCTTTTAGGCAGGCTCCAGTACTCTTTAGATACTGTTCTTTTAAGTTTAAGCATATATTACTTAAAATTTAATGAGTTCTGGGACCAGCAATTGGCATAATGGCTATGTCGTTGAACTCCCATGTAGTCGACAGTGGTCTGAGTCCTGGACCCAATGGCTTAAGCTCACCCCGGGCGCATGTGTGTGCGTGCCAAAGATCCCGAGAGAAGAATGGAGAAGGGACTGTGGTGTGGCCACCCCCCTGGGGGGGTGATTTCTAGCTTTTTGTCTCTCTCTCTTTCTGGTGAGCGCACGTGCCCTATAGCAAAAATCTCCAAAAAAAAAAAAAATTTTTTTTAATGAATTCTGGTTGACCTTGTAGCCTAGTGGTTAAGGTAGCAGGATCTCACATAGTTGACTACAGTTCAAATCTTGGCCTCATAGGCATTTTTTTTTTGGAGGGGTTTTCGCTATAGGGCATGTGCACTCGCCAGACAGAGAGAGAGGGACAGAGAGACAGAAAGTGAGAAATCACCCCCCAGGGGGGATGGCCACGCCGCAATCCCTTCTCCTCTATTCTCCTCTTGGGATCTTGGGCACGCATGCACACGCGCCCGGTGTGAGTTCTAAGCCACCGGGTCCAGGATGAGAACCGTGGTCGACTACGTGGGAATCCAGTGACATAGCCATTACGCTAACTGCTGGTTCCCGGCCTCATAGGCTTTTTTTTTTTTTTGAGAAATTTTCGCTATAGGGTGCGTGTGCTCGCCAGACAGACAGAGAGGGACAGAGAGACAGAAAGCGAGAAATCACCCCCCAGGGGGGATGGCCATGCCGCAATCCCTTCTCCTCCATTCTCCTCGGGACCCTGGGCACGCACGCACGCCTGGCATGGGTTTTAAGCCACCGGGTCCGGGGCGCGAACCGCGGTCGACTACGTGGGAGTCCAGCGATATAGCCATTACGCTAACTGCTGGTTCCCCCGGCCTCATAGGCTTTTAAGACACTCTACTCTGAGTGTGTGTGTATGCATGCCCAAATCCCAACAGGATGAAGAAATGAAGAGGGGACTGTGATGTTTCCACCTCAAACCTTATTGTCGGGTGCCCCTCCCTGTACCCTTTGGCAATTAAAAAGACCTTTACTGTAACATTCTGTTTTCTGGGGTGGTCAAGTTTGCTAAATATAGAGAGTAAAGAAAAACACCTACAGAAACAGAACAAACTGAACACATAGTTGTTTCTGTCCACTTTTTTTTTTTCTTTTTTCTTTTTTTTTGGAGAGATTTTCACTGTAGGGCGCGTGCGCTCGCCAGACAGAGAGAGAGAGACATAGAGACAGAAAGCGAGAAATCACCCCTCAGGGGGGATGGTCACACAGCAATCCCTTCTCCTCCATTCTCCTCTCGGGATCTTGGGCACGCACGCACACGCGCCCGGCGTGAGTTTTAAGCCACCGGGTCCGGGACACGAACCGCGGTCGACTACGTGGGAGTCCAGCGACATAGCCATTACGCTAACTGCTGGTTCCCTCTGTCCACTCTTGAAATCACTGCCAATAAAGACAGAAAAACAGTATGCAAACTGTTAAGGACAAAAAAGAAAAGAGAAGGAGAACCAACTCTGAAACTCAATGCCTTACCAAGCAAAGAAAGCTGGACTGCCTAAGGAGTGGGAATGGGGTCTGACTGAAGGCACTTCCTCAGCCTAGGAGAGAGGAGTGACCTTAGAGCAACTGCATCAGGGCTGAGGCTGTGCAGAACAAGAACAGGGATGGGGGTACAATGGGTGACACAAGCCATCAGGGGACAGATTATATAACCAGTAGCACGGACCACATGTGGATTTCTGCCTCCATGTGTGCATGGTGGGCATAACCACAGCACTGTCCAAAATACACATGTCTGCCACCTCCTCCTTGTGCCCTGGTCTTATACTGCTAATGATGCCCCAGAGCCAGATGTGTTGGATCTGCCTGCTTTGCAGACCCTATGGGCAGCTGGGTTTGTGATGACTACAGTGATCCCACACTCCCCATGGTAGTTGGGTAATAATATTGGGACCAGCAGATGGCTTAATGGTTACGTCATTGGACTCTCATAGTTGACCATGGTTCAAGTCCTGGACCTGATAGCTTAAAATTCATGCTGGGTTCACGTGCATCCGAGATTCTGAGGAGAATGGAGGAGAAGGGATTAGTGTGGCCATCCTCCTGGGAGGTGATTTGCTTTCTGTCTCTCCCTGTGTCTCCAGCCAGCGCATGTGCCTTATAGCAAAAATCTCTTTCAAAACAAAAACAAACACACACACACACACAAAAACAACAAAAAACAAGATTAAAAGCAGTGGGACCAAGATGGGGCGAGCCTGAAATTTTAAGTCTAAGACCACCACACAAACCACTTGGTCTTGACTACCCTGCTGAATATAGGGTCATTGGAAAATGACGCAGTTTTGCACAAAAAAACACATCAAGACTTTTCTGACAATCCAGTACAAACCGGCAAATGGTAGTCAGTGCTTCCTGCCTTACTAGGACGTTCCTGTATCCCCATGGTACCTGGACCTGGCAGCTCTTGGTCTAAGGGCTCTGGCACAAATTCAACAGAATCTCTGTAGTGGGATGAAAAATATCCTGATGATCACCAGTCCCTTACTTTTGGGTCTAAGCACAGGTCCCAACTCGTGTAATGCCCAAGCCAGGTGCTGTCAGTCACCTTTCCTCCACCAGAATCACTGCATACAAATCAAACCTGTTTTTCACGTTCATCTGAATTACCTTGTGTATTAGTAAGCGAAAACGCTGATCTTCTTAGAAAGTCTCACTTGCCTGTTTATGTGCAATGTGATCCCACACACCGTCAGTCAAGAGCTGTACCAGGAAGAGGGAGAAGGGAACTGCATCTAATACAACTCTCAACTGGTACAGCCTGGACAAAAAGACCAACAGTTCAAACTATTTCTCTTTCCTGATCAGGTAACTGTGAGCTCCACCTTCGATGAAGATCCTTTATGAAAATATCTGGTTAGGACCAGATAACAAAGGCAAGGGTAGCCTTAAGGCATCAAAACAAATAGGACACATCACCCTTTAGTGGTATGGATTCATGGCCTCCTGAACAGGAAAGGAATTAGGAGGAAATATAGCTTTGTGAGGTCACACCCATTCCACATGAATGAATGAACCCAACCTAACTTGTTTAGCTACTGACAAGAAACCGATGTACCTGTGGCCTCTACCCAGCACATCAGCCAACATTCTCCACTGTTCCTCTCCCAGACTCAGAAACACTTCAATATAAGCCAGGGGCAGAATCCTTGTCTAAATCAGTTATACAGATGAACAGGCTCAGGTAGAAAGTTTACTTCCCTCAAACTGTTAAAGAGTCAGTCTGTTTAATACAATCTCTAAGTAACCTGAACTGTCAGAAACCACTAGAAAGACAGAAACCTGCAACCCAGAACACCGGGAGAATGAAATCCAAGAGTTCAGATTCCATTCTCTGCTTCTGACCTTATGGGCCAGTCCTTCCATATGAGAATGGGACTAATAGGTGTGTCCTATCTGACTGCAAAGCTGGTAACAACTTTTTTTTCTTCTCTTGAATGCTAGAAGGTGCATGGGTACACGGAAGACAGGTGGAGTGGGGAGAACACACCGCCCAATGGGACCTGGTCATGCTGCAATCCTTTTTCTTTGAATTTTTCATCCCATCAAGATCCTGGGCACAGGCACACCCACACACTGTGAGGCCAACAGGCCAGGATTTGAAGCCTGGTTGGTCATGTGGTATCTGACTTCCTTTGGATAGTACCTAACCAAGGTGCCAACAGTCTGACTTTTTTTTTAATCTTTTCTTAAAGTCAAGCTCATTAAAATATAAATTATATACAGTAAAATACACAGATCAATAGTTATACCCTAATAACTAATTTGAGGAAAATTAACAAAGATGATATTCTAGGGAAAAGAGTTCAAGAAAGAGCAATTGCTTTCCAAGTCATTTGTAATCTGACTTTGTATCAGATTATCAGTTAAGTAGAAGCCTAATTCATCCCCACCATGAATCTTTTAATTTTTAAAAAAATTAATTTTGTTTTTATTATTTTTTTAATTGGACTAGGGAAGGGGAGAGAGAGTGTGTGCAAACCATCGGGGTCAAGGTTCAAACCATGGTTGGTCATGTGGGAGTCCAGCACCTTTAATCACCATACCAACTGCCAGCCCAAGGATTTTAATTTTAAAGGGTGGGTCCTTTACTCTCTCACACAGAATGGTCACGTGTTGTATCTGCATAAACCGCTTTTGCGCTCTAGCATATCAGCCAAATAAAGCCTCACATCATCACCTTGCCCCTCAGCCAAATACTCCATTTTTGTAGGTCTGAAATTTTTTTGCAACTGAATACCATACTACATTGTCACTATTTATAAATATGTATGGAAGAGAAAAACTTAGCAACAGCAGACACACTTTCCAGGCCTATACAATGGTGACCAAGGTATGAATCAACAGACATGCTCAGAAAGAATACTCTGCTTGAGACACTTGATAAATCTAGTCAAATTGACTGAACTTTTAATCATGAAGAAAATAGTAAAAGAATGTACAAAAACATCCCAGATTACCATTCTTGCCTGTACCAAACAACTAATGAGGGGTTGTTTGTTTTTTAAAATAAAACTTTCAGGATATTTGCAGGAACTCATTAGGCACCAGAAAGCCCGCCCCTTGAATGCTGCAATGCCAGAGGCTAGATAAGACCAGGACTGCCCAGGAAGGATGATGAACTTCACCCACTGAGTCCAGCAGCATGACAGTTCTTGTATTATCTTAATATGAACTCTAGAACCCTTGTTCATTGACTTAGTATTTATGTTTTCTATTTTCCCCTTCTTCATAATTTTAAAGTATTACTTCTCTCTCTCTTTTTTTTAATTAAAAAAAAATTTTTCTTTTTCTTGGGGGAGAGGTTTTTGCTATAAGGCGCGTGCGCTCGCCAGAGACAGAGAGACAGAAAGCGAGAAATAACCCTCTAGGAGGGATGGTCACACCGCAATCCCTTCTCCTCCATTCTCCTCTCGGGATCCTGGGCACGCACGCACACGCACCCGGCGTGAGTTTCAAGCCACCGGGTCCAGGACATGAACCACGGTCGACTACATGGGAGTCCAACGACATAGCCATTACGCTAACTGCTGGTCTCATTTTTTAAAAAACTTTTTGAGATTTTTGCTATAGGGTGTATGCACTTGCTGGAAAGACAGACAGAAAGTGAGAAATCACCTCCCAGGGGGTATGGCCCCGTAGCAATCCCTTCTCCACTACTCTCCTCTTGGGATTTGGACACATAGACACATGCCCAGCTTGAGTTTCAAGCGGCTGGTTTTCCAGGTCCAGGACTCAAACCGTGATCGACTAGTGGGAGTCCAGTGACGTAACCATTGGGACCAATTTCATTTAAAAAACAAAACATATTTTTAAGGTAATCATCCTTAAGGTATTTTACCAAACACAAAATTTGTCCTTCTGAAATCCACAGATGTAAAATTCTCATCAGATAGTCAAATGAGGGCAAGTGTCAAATGGCCTGACTGGAACTACAATAAGAAACCTAATGAGGACTTGTGGCTTACTCTGTATATGCATAGGAGAATTATGCTTCTGTATTGGCTCTGTGCACAAGTTCTTATGGCGGACTCAGGTTGTACCTCAGTGTTTTGCTCTGTCTTGCTCTCATGAACAGAACCTTGATTGTTATTGAGCATCAATGAAGCCTTCCAGAATAAAACTGTATTTCTTGGCCTTCACTGCAGCTGTGCCCATGTAAGTTCTGGCCATGGTAGCCTGGACAAGAACACAGAAGGAGCCTTGGCCTCACAATTCCATGGAGCTGCAGAGCTGAGCCCCTAACGGTTATTTCTACGTTGGCAGTAAGGGTACAGTCTTTACCTGACCCAAGATACAGTTGAATTTGCAGGACCTGCAACTGGAAAAAAAGACCAGAAACATAAATCTGCCCAGGAGAACAAAACAGGAATCTGTTCCTGGTGACACCCCAACCTCCCCTCACAATCCACAGAACCTACATTTGCTAGCAGTACACTTTGCCAAACCTCATTCAGAGGAATCTAGTTCCAACGATGAACACAGTGGCTGGTTTTGCAGTGCTGCTGTGGCTTTCCCAGTAGTCCTAGTGCACGTGCTTGCATGGCCTATTGCCTCTTCTCAGTGCCCCTCAAAGAAGAGCAAACAGGAACATGGCCAAGTGTGCCTACTTTAAACAACACCCCCCTGGGTTTAGTAGGAGCATCAGAAGTCTGGAAAGTGAAGGTTATACGGACTCTTAATGTCAGTTATGAAGTAAATCACATGAACTTATTAGTTCTGTCAGTTCATTTCTTTAATTATGTCGTTTACCACAGAACATGCTGGGCACTGAGCAGCTACTGGCCACTGTTTTAGATAGATGGGGGCTCTGCTTATACAAAGACAGGGACCAGCAGGGGCACCCAACACCCCCAGGGTCCCTTTTCACACCACTTGAAGAAAAAAAGGAACTGGAATAACAGTTAGTATTGCTTTCATAAAATAACCTCTCAGAGAGCCAAGCAACTCTTCCTCATATCACTCAGTGTGGGCAGGGGCCCCTTGGCAGTTTCCAGTGAGAAGTTAATTAAGAAAATCAACATGACAGCTTCGTAAGTGATTAAATGGAACCCCAAAACTTTATTTTTGCCTTCAGGGAAATTTTATTTCAACACAGAAGACTTACTATTCTAGAGAAAACAGAAAACTAAAGTGCAGTAGTGGACAATAACTGTCATTAGGTTGTCATCAGCTCAAGCAACCCTACCTCCACCCACTTGCCAAGTCCTGGGACGCCACTGTCTTCATAGGTTCTACTGTTTCTGCACTGTGGAACTACCAACTTTGGGGTCAGGAAAACCTCCAAAAACCACACACTTTTTGATGCCACTGAAGGGCCTCCCTTCAGTGCCCAGAGTTCCCATTCACATTTTACCACCCACCCCTGCTCTTTGAGTGATCTCACTCTCATCTAGATACCTATGTTTAACTCCTGCCCCTTGACAGACAGCTTTTTAAAAAAATCTGCAACTGAACATGTGCCTGAAGGAGAAAGACAGAGAGGGGATGTCAGAAAACACCCAGGGGTGATGGCCATGCTGTAATTTATTCTCCTCCATTCTCCTCTTGGGATTTTGGGTGGGCATGCATGTATACATGGTATTCTTCACGCTGCCCAATCTGGGACTCAAACTGCATAGTCAATCATGTACATTCTAGCTGCCTTAACCACTACACCATAGGCTGACTCTGACAGCTTTTACACCAAAATTTCCCTCTTATACGTAACAGCCCTGACCTCCACTATAACGCAAAACAATTTCCTCCTAGTTCCTCAGACTTAAAGCCTAAAAACATGTTCAATTCCTCTCTCTTGACCAGGTCACATCCCCTCCTCCCCTGCATCACACAACACAGAGCCTGCGGAGACCGTCACACCATGTTTTCACACACCAGTGAGCCAGTCAGTTGATCTAGACCTGTACTGCAAAGCTTAACAGACAACACGATCGATGTGTAAACAGAACTGTGAAGAATCCAGTAGACTGGGGCTGGCAGGTGGCGTGGTGTTTAAGAGTGCTCAACTCCCACATGGCTGACCGCAGTTCGAGTCCAGAAATGTGACATCTCAGTAATGCCAAGTGGTGGCTTTTTCTTTCTCTCTGCCTGGTCAAATTAAAATAAATAAAGTTAAACAATTCTTTTAAAAAAAAAAAAGAACACAGTAGACTGCCCCAACAGTAACATATTAGGGAAATAGATGGACTTATTTATTTATTTATTTATTAAGAGAAATTTTGCTATAGGGCATGTGTGCTAGGGAGACAGGCACACAGAAAATGAGAAATCACCCCTTCCCAAGGGGGGAGGGGGGAGGGAAGGAAGGAGGATGGCCGTGCCATAATCCCTTTTTCTCCTCTCTCCTCTCAGGATCTTGGGCACACGCGCACACACGCCCACCATGAGTTTAAGCCACTGGGTCTAGGATACAAACTGTGGTCGACTAGGAGTCCAGCGATATAACCATTATGCCATCTGCTTGTCCCAAATTTATTTATTTTTAAAATTGTGCTATAGGGCATGTGCACTGGAGGTTAGAAAGCACCCCTTGGGAGGGATGGTCAGGCTACAATCCCTTTTCTGTGTCTCCTTTCTGGATTTTGGGCATGCAAGCACAAGTGTTTTTCAAGCTGCTAGATCCAGGACTCAAACCATGCAGTGAGCTGGCTATGTGGGAATCCTGGAGCTTTAACTACCATACCATTGGCAGGTCCCTAGAGTATCTTCTAAAAATGTGTGTGCTACACTGTTGTGCACAACCCCATTAGAAGACACAGGGTAGTAGGCAGAGAACCATCCTAGCCAGACCACTAGAGCACTGTGTGCTAGTATCTATCCTCAAGGGCATGTTGTGGCCATGAAGCAACTACTTTTGTTCCCCAGAAACAGACCAGTATTATTGGTAAGGTTCTGAAGACAACAAAATAAAATCACCCTTAATTTACAAGGTTGCTGTGTTTCTAAAAAATTTCAAGACATCTATTAAAATACTGCAGAAAAAAGTTTTGACATTTGTATGTATAACAAATCAGGTTTAAACTATTATAGATGAACTTTCTACCAACAAGAAAATTATGTAGGATGTTTTCTTGTTGCGTCGCTGAGTACCAGGGCTGCCTCCCAACTTGAGAGCCCAAAATGCTCCCACAAATTTCCCAAGTGCCCTACGTAGGGACTGTATAGCCCCTTCTAGGACTCTCACATACTCTTGCTTCTGGCAAGTCTCTAAACCCCACCAAGTACAACTTCCTCCAGGCTTCTGTACCCATTGTCCCTGGCCTCTGCAAAACTCTGGATTCCCCCCTTAGACCTGATGGATCCCTTACTCCCTCACATCTCTGTTCATAAGTCACCTGTCAGGTGACAACTCCTGCCTCCCTAAGGTCTACCTGCTCTCCCTGCTAGGACTGACACTCCACTGGTATGAGAAGCTTTGTGTCTTCACTAACACCTTGGCACTAGTCCCAGGCCCACTGCATGGCTTCACATTCACTGAATGGGGTTTCCTCTGCCCAGAATATGCCTCCTCCCCACTTCCTCCAATATTCTACCAGGCACTTCACACATATCATCAGGAAAAGAGAAAACAATGGTAAATGAACATTTATCCGGGCCCTTAGGGATCCAAAAGATCAACTGCACACATATGCTTTTCCAGAAAAATCTACCAAGTCAACAATGGATGACATATTTTAATTTTGTACTTAAAGGAGGGTTCAGTCTGAGCATTCTTTGGACTATAAATATGTGCAAACCTAGACACAGAGAGACACTGTTAATTACTGAAGGCAGAAATGTGGTATCTCAGTAACGTCAAACTTTGGGCATTGGAAGGAGGGTGTGTGCACAAAATCTGCCAGTGTGTGTGTGTGTTTTTAATAGAGATTTTGCTATAGGGTGCTTGTGCTCGCTGGAGAGGCAGAAAGCAAGAAATCACCCCCTAAGTGGGGGTGGCCACTCCGCAATCCCTTCTCCTCCATTCTCCTCTTAGGATCTTGGGCATGCACACACACAGACCCGGCATGAGTTTAAGCTGCCAAATCTGGACTCGAACCACTGTCGACCACGTGGGAGTCCAGTGACGTAACCATTAAGCCATCTACTGGTCTTCAAAATCTGCTTTTTAAACCTGCCCCCAAGTACTTTCAACTATAAGAATACATTTCATTTCATCTCAGTAAGTTTTAGAATCTTTTATCACTTTGCTAGAAACACTGTATGTTATAAATATTTTAGGCAAAATTTCCCAACCAAGATTGCTAAAATGTATTATTTGTACACATAGCATTTTATGTAATCAATTTATTTATTTCTACATTTATGCCATAGGGCACGTGCACCAGAGACAGAGAGATGGAGTGGGGGGAATGGCCATGCTGCAATTATTTCCTTCCATTCTCATCTCAAGATTTTGGGTGCGTGCATGCACGTGCAAGCATACGCATGCGCGCGCGCGCACACACACACACACACACACACACACACACACTCACTGAGATTTTCAAGCCACTGGATCCAGGGCTCGCACTATGGCTAGACATGTGGAAATCTAGCGACTTAACTATCACGCCACCTGCTGGACCCACATGCAGCATTTTAAATACACTAGTTTCCCACCCTGTTTCAGTTACCCAGTCAACTACTGTCCAAAGACAGGTGAGTACAGTATAGTACAATTAGACATTTTGAAAGACCACATCATATAACCCTTATTACAGTACATTGTTATAACTGTCTGTTTTATTATTAGTTACTCATGTTAATCTCTTACTAAGCCTAACTTGTGAATTAAACTTTACATTGCTGTGTTATGTGTAGGAAAAAAACCAGAGCATATATAGGTTTGGTACTATCTGCAGTTTCAGGAGTCCACTAGGGATCTTGGAATCTTATTCCCCTCAGATAAAGTGGCACTATTTTATAAATGAATGGATTCAACCAGTTAATCAGGAACTGCATTCTTAGAATGGAGACGATAGCTTACTATCTAAAGAAGGTATGAAGCTGGCAAGTGCACTTTGTTCCAAATTCTGACATTGAATCATGGGCACATATTGTTCCCTTTCATTCTCACGCCTCAAGAGTAAATCTAAATAAAATCAAGAAATCAACTTCTTGGTGACCTGCACCTAAATCAAACTTAAGGAAAAAATAAAAAATAAAACAAATCTCTGCTGTTAAAAAATCTCCAGTAGACTGAGGCCAGCAGGTGGTGTGGTGGTTAAGGCACTGGATCCACATGGCGGACCACAATTTGAGTCCTGAACTTTGTGGCTTGCGCTCTCTCATTGTTTCTGTCTCTGGTGAGTGATCAAATTAAATAATAATAAATAAAATTGAATAAATTCTTTAGGGAAAAAAATCTTCAGTAGACAGAGAACCAGAACTACTGTTTCCTGTTTAACGTATACAGTACTGCAAAAATAATTCAATTTATGACACAAACAGAAAGATGGTAACTGTTTTACAAGTAGTTTTACCACCACTGGAAGTCCTTTGGACTTGAATTCTAGCTTGCTAGCTCTCTCTTTTTCAAAAGAGATTTTTGCTATAGGCTGTGTGCATTCACCAAAGACATAGAGAGACAGAAAGCGAGAAATCACTGCCAGGGCGGGTGGCCACATGGCAAATCCTTCGCTCCATTCTCCTCTTGGGATTTTGGGCACACACGCACACATGCCTGGCATGAGTTTTTAAGCCACTGGATCTGGGACTTGAACTGCGGTTGACTATGTGGGAGTCCAGCAAAGTAACCATTACGCCATCTGCTGGTCCTGCTAGCTCTCTTTAAAGAAGAAAACTTAGCTGCTTAGGATCCTGACAGAATGGAGAAATGAAGAAAAACAGATTTGTGTGTCAAGGTTCCCTTGGGGAGGGAGTGTTTTTTCCCCCCACCTCACATGTCCTTTGGCATAAAACAAAAAACCAAAAAAAACAAAACAAACAAACAAACAAAAAAGCCTTATTTTAATAGATTCTGATCAGCGGGTTTTCAAAATACATTGTGCACTTCTAACTTGCTGAAATGCAGATGGATTGTAATAGAGTTTCTCATTCATTCATGTAGTATACAAACCATAACCTATGGGGCTTCAGAGGTGGGAAAAAATGTTTACTTCTAAACAGAATAACTTCTAATTGCTACATCTGTAAAAATCTGTCTGCCTTTTTTCTGCCTTCTTGTCACTTAAACTTTCCCCCTATTATCAGGGCTACTAAGGAGTGCCACTCTTCACTGTTGGCTGATGACAGGCTGCCAAGCCCTTGTTACCACTGAGTGTAAAAACCAGGAAACAAAGATCAGTCATGGACATTGTGAAGGTGGGGCCCCTGATCAGACAGCTTCACCATTCCTCCCAACCCCTGTAGAAGGCTAGGGTGAAAGGACTCCTACTAGTGAGGGCCTGAGAAATCTGCTCAGGAATAAATATTAATTTTGCAACATTTTTCCCCCATCTAATCAGGCAATCTGACTCAATGAGAACACTGAACTAACAACTCTACCTTCTAGAACAGCGATACTGTGTAACTGATGGGCTGCAACTGGGTTTAAAAGGGTTTATGACAATCACAGGAGGATATGAACCTGAGGAGGGATTGATCCAAGAATTCTAATGTCCACACTGCACAGGTACACATATGCACTTCTTCCATTCTTTAGTTTCAGAGCAAAATCAGATCTTTTCCAAAAGACTACTTCAGATACTAAGGGCAGAATGTCCCTAACAATCATCTACTCCAATGAAGAACAAATACAGCACAACATCCTCCCACTCCAAGTTCTGATCTAATTTAAGATCCCAAGGAAAGGAATTTTCATGTTTCTCTCCTACCTACCTCTGACAGATATTTGTTCTATTTCTTTTCACTCTCCTAATTTTATGAAGGTGAAAGGGCAGAATGCCTATGAGACAGTAGGCACAGGGACAGGCTGTGAATGCTGTGACAAGCGCAGGCTGGGTGGTGTTTGGCCATCTGCTCAGTATGATGGTCACAGCTCACAGGAAGGAGTGTAGAGGAAAGGTTGGTAAGCCTGGCTGGTGATTAACAGCACATTTAAATACACACATTAAGGCAACATTCAATTAAAAGAATCTGAAGAAAATTGATTCACCTCTCTCAAACCACAGTAATATGCTATTCCATAAACTTGCACAACAGGTTTTTTTCCTCTTGGCTAGGTCTACTCCTATAGCTGTCTGCATATAGCAATGACCACAGCAGCTGACTATCCATATTAATTTTACTAAAGTGAAAAAGAAAAGCCAAATGTATCTTTCTGGTCTCCAGGAGAGGTGGATAAGCAGGTGAAGATGTCTGAATGTCCTCTTTATACTGTACAAGAGGCAAAGGCAATAGCCAGACCACATGATTTAAAAACCCAGAACTGTGAGGGGCACAGAACCAGTTATTCCTTTCTACCAACTTTCTTTCAATGACAAAGAGACACATGTGATTCAGCTCTTGTCCAAATCAATTGTTTTAAATCTCTTTCAAGTAGCACTTCAGAATATTTGCCTTACAAGCAATCGCTTATTCCTACTGCTAGGAGTGAAGTAAGATTTTCACAACACATACCTAAAGATAAGTGATAGATATTCTTCTTTCCACAAAATACTTAACGATGCAGTGGGCCAGATTTGTGAATAACATTAACACCACTCAATTCCACTCAATTTTGGACCCAGCTAATAACATCATTTCAAGTTCTCAGTTTTGGCTACTCATATAGCCCGGTTGCCAAAAACGCAAATTGAGGACACCGTGCATGCAATCATGCATGTTACAAGAGATATTTTTTAATAGTGATGGATGGTCACCATGGCCAACACACTACTGCACTGTGGCATCTCACACTCCTTCGGACACACTGCGGAAAATGCCAGAACTAGCCATGCAAACAGCCGGCAGGAAAAACTGCTGACCACTAGCTCTGAAGCAAGAACTATGACTGACCACTCCAGCATTGGTAGTGGCACCAACTATGCGGCGAGGCTCTCCACAGTGACTTCTAGGACATTCCACCTCCCCGCGAAAGACACCGATCTTCCTTCCTTTCCTATAATTTAGTACTGAATTGTGCTCAATTTCTGCAAAGCAGCAACCTGCTGTTTGACGGAATAGAATTGTGCCACCTCGTCCAGAGATGCCGTTGGAATCAATTGCTTTGAGTGCTGTCCAGCTACAACCTCACACGCCATAAACCACCCGGATTGTGCAACGAAAAAACACCGGGTCTGGTCTCTGCTGCCGAAGCTGCCCAGAGTCAACAAGGAGGACGTCCCACGGGCTAAAAATTCATTAGGTTAGAAGAGGAGTTCTTATCTACTACTCCGGCAACAATCAAAAGAAACAACACTGGAGGTAAAGCAAGGGTAAACCAGACCCCAAACCAAGTCTAAAGAAAGGTGGGGGGTTATGGATTCCCACTGAGGTCCGCTGACGCTCTCGCGTTCTGAGCCCAAGCATCCCCGTTCAGCAGCCTAGACAGAGCACCGGGTGTTTGCCCAGTTGCCTCCCCTCCCCTCCCCCAGTTTCTGTCCTCGGAGCAAACAGGAACTGGAGCCAGGAGGCCGAGGTGCAAGCCCTCACCACCTGCATGACCTTGACGGCGTCTCGAGGCCGCCCGAGCCTCAGTTTCCCGGTCCCCGAGGCGAGGGGTGCTCTTGAAATCTGCTCGCTCACCCGTCCTCAAGCAGGAGATTCCCACGGCCCCACCAAACCGCTCTCCTCCACCATCCACGCTGGGGTCGGCCTCAGGAGGGGGGAAGAGCAGAACAGAGGGGAGCAGGAAGCTCAGGCTTCCTGGTGGACAGCCCGGCATCCAGGGCGGACTTCCGGGCTGCGGCCGGCGGCAAGCGGGAAAGAGGATCGGAGGAAAAAAGCGAAGGAGGCTGCAGGGCGACACTGGAGACCTGCGGAACGCTCGCGAAGGGCCCATCGACCCTCCCAACCCGGCCCGTCCCCAGCCCCCCGGCCCGCTCGGCCCAGACCATGGACTCGCGCGCCCCACGCCCGGCCCCACTGTCCCCGTGGTGGCCCAGGGGCCCATTGCAAACCCTAGGGCTCTCCCAGCCAGCTCTCAACCCCTCGCCAATCTCCACACCGCCTCCGGCCACCCCTC